>NC_139582.1:9425116-9487616 GCF_946808225.1 Silurus aristotelis
GTACTGCCTCAAAAACCAAATTTGTTCAACCAGGTTACAGAGTTCCTGCTGCCTTACATTTACATTGTTAGATATGATACAAGAGGCTTTTTTGCTTTTTTGAATAATCAAATCAGACTGATAAAGAGTGGTGGAGATGTGGTACATCAGTGGTTAGGGTGTCGGACTTTGGTTCAGAAGGTTTAAATCCCAGCACCGTCAATCTGCCACTGCTAGGGCTCTTGAGCAACACCCTTAACCCTTAACTGCTTAGTTGAAAAAATGAAATAGATGTGAGTCACTCTGGATAAAGGCATCTGCCATATGCCATAAATGTTAACATAAAAAAATGACGACTTCATTATTTATCACCAATTCACCACCTTCTCTATTCAGCAAACCACTGTGGAGGGTTAATAATGACCCAGCTCTCCCATTCCCTCTAATTCAAATTCCAGTATTTCTTCTTTTTTTTTTTTTACTAGAATTGAGCACTAGCTTCAAAGTTGCTCAACATCACAGGTATATCAGGCCTCAGAAGTGAGCTGGCAGCCATGTTGTAAATTACTATGAGGAATGCGAAAGGCCAGGAGAGAGAAGGATCGTGATGAGGGAAGCTGAAGATTTCACAAGTACAAATCACAAGGCTTTCAATAACAGTCAGTGTATATAATTTGTAACATTTGGGAAGATATTTATTGTAGAACCTGTTCAGTGTGCCCTGATGACCCTGTTAGGCCCCGGAGGCCAGAGCTCCTGAGCGATGGCAATAAATCACAACACATATTTGTAACAATGCAGCAACATGTACTTAAGCTGCCTGTGCGCTCTCTTTTCCCTGAGAAACTATGTGAAAGTCTGAACAAGCTCCTTTCACCACTCAGTCGTTTGCACCTGATCATCCTGCAGGCTGTAGATTACCTTTTTGCACTTAAAAAAAAAAAAAGACAGATAATTCATCATTTTTTTTATCCTCCTTTTTCATTTCCATGGACTGATCACTTTTTTCTCAGTACATCACAAAAACATGCACTACAAAATAGAAAATTAAGATTTGACATTTGTGAACTATGGTTCAGTAAAAAAAATATATTTATACAGTGCGACCTCGATACTCGCGGGGGTTTCGTTCTATGACTCCACAAGAGTAACCAAAAATCACAAGGTTTTGTCTCTTCTTTTGATGGTTACTTTTTCAAGGGGAATTGTACATGTACTGTTCTGTAAAATCAACAAAAATTGTGAATTACTTGCCATAAATAAATATTTACTACTTTATATGAATAATACAATAAAAATACAATAAAAAAAAAATATGTACCATTTATATATATATATATAAATGGTTTAAAAATATTGTTGTTTTTTTTAAGGTAGTAAAAAAAAATTTGAGTTATCAAACATTTGGGCTTTATGATAACTCAAAAAAATGTATATGCAAATTTGTTGAGGACACTGTGCTAATTGGAAATGTGCCAGCTAGCAATATATAATTTAATATACAGTATACATTTTTTAAATAATATAAATAAAAGGTGAATTAAATAAAATAATAAAAACAATAGCTAAATAAATAAATGAAAAATTTGAATTTGTTTAAAAATAAAACTGTAAAAGTATTTCCGCCCAACTTTTTGCTGCCACTTTTATTTTAGCCACTCATTTTCCAGATTACAAATCTGAGGTTAAAAAATCAGATGATCATTAGGATTAAATATTTTCTAGCTTTTGTGAACCTGGGGAACTTGAGGAAGTGGTAGCTCTGTGTTTAAGATGTCGCACTTCTGATCGGATGGTCCTGATTTCAAACCTCAGCACAGCCAAGTGCCCTCAACTGCTCAGAGCATGAAAGAAATAACTGTAAATTACTCTGGATAAGGACGTCTGCCAAATGTGAACGTGTGCTGCCTAAAATGACGGAATTAAATTTCTGATTCAATTTTTACTTTAATGCATTTATTGTATCCCACTTGAGGAAACAATGGGGTTGATGAGGGACATCAATAAAAGTATTTTTGGTCAATCTTTAGTATTTTTCTATCTGTAACTGACAGAATGTACTATGACTGAGATTTTATACTAGATGTGTATTTTAATAGCTAATTTGATAAATGTGTATGTATGTGTATATATTTATTTATTTATTTATTTATTAATTAATTATTCAATAATAAATAAAAAATTCTTAATTTCTTTTGCTATTTTCTATTCGTTGCAAACACAAGAACGTAAACATATGTAAATAATTATTTGATTTACTTTTAAAATATATTGTCGATCAGTTCATTTACTCTATACCTGTTGCATCCTTTTATTTTGCGCACATGCAACCGTTTCTGTAGAAGCTGAGAGTGAGCGAGTGACAGACAGCAGGGAATGAGAGTTTGAAGCAAACTTGCCGAGCGCTACAGGATTCCGTGCGACATGACAGGCGGATCAGTGTTTCACGCTGACTGAGAGACAAAGGCGTGTGACTCTGCGACACCGGCTCTCTTTAATTGCTAAAGCTGGAAATTAGCGCTCGTTCTTTGTGTTCTCTCAGAACACTGTGCGTTTTAGAGAACCAGCGGCCTTTCAGATGTGGAGCAACACTGTCACACTTCTGTCTCGGTAGCATGAAAGGCTCGCTTTTTCACTACACACACAGGCACACATATATATATATATATATATATATATACACACACACACACACACACACACACACACACACACACACACAAAACCTGCCACTCCTGCTCAAGTATCTTCAAACACATCTCAACAGCTGTCACATTCTATAAAAACCCCGGTCCCGGATTCTTCTAGAAGATTGTACACACACGCACGCGGGGTTTGCTCTTTCTAAACACATTCTGACCTGCTTCAAACACTATTGATGTTCATACACATGGCTCAAAGGCAAAAAAAAAAGGGGGGGAGGAGAAAAAAAAAAAAAAAAAAAAAGAAAAAACGCAAGCGCCTCATTTTTACCGCTTTAAAGAATCAACTCCCAAATGTGGTATTTGGATCCAGGCTTGTAGTATTAAATTTTCCTTGAGTAGGCATCTATGTGGGCCTACTTAGCATATTAGCGCAGCATTAGGGCCCTGCTAGCGCTAATCGTTTCCTGGAAGTGGAACGTGTACGAATTCTATTGAGAACAAGAGCCTATCGAGTGCAACAAACCTGCAACCCAAGAAAAGTGCTGAAAACGGAGGGAGGGGAAAAAAAAAACGAGAGATCAATGAACAGCAGTGAATTCCTGTCATCACCAATATGATAAGCAAGTGCTAATTAGCTTAGCATGACCACCCATTTGCCCTCCTGCATTGTTTGACCGCTAGCAGGCTAATGTAGCATATTTGTGTGTGAGGGCAGGCGATATTAACCCCGGTCTGACTCCTTCTCCCAGTCAGAGCTGATCGATGGTGACCTATTGCTGGGGGGGTGGGGGCACACACACACACACACACACACACACACACACACACACACACACACACACACACACACCCTGCAGCACCCTAATGGAGGCACATTCAACTCAAAATCAATAGAGGGAGACGAAGTGCAAACCCACAGTCCTGCCTGAGGGAAGAACCAACAGGGCCAGAACAAATACGCACACAAATAAACCTTTTCAAAGAGTTTACCTCACTGACATGTACAAAAAAAGAATTTTTTTCGAACTTCCAGGATTCAAGTTCGGAAAAATGTTTGGGTGTTAACTTTTAACACGAGTGTCATCAAATTTGAGGGAAAAAAAAAAAAAAACAGCAACATCTTACAAAATATTTTTTGTAATTATGCATTTACAGCTGCAGCCAGTTGCACCAAATGACCGGCCGTTCGAGCGTAGGGCATGTTATAAAGACTGTTAGCGACTATTCGTATAGCCTAGCCTTAAAGCAATGCTCGGCTAGGCTCGGACGCTTCAGCTTCATCGTATTTAGTGCGTAACAAGTTGTGTAGCGAGTCACCTGGTTTTGATATAAAGTGTGATCTTTCATGATCTTCAAGCAATTCGGGTAACGTTCTGCGTAATTTACTTCTAGAGTTTTAGTCACAGTTTGCACGAATCTCAGATCAATTGACCGAATCAAAACCATGATTCCAATTATTGAGTGATAAAACCACTTATTTTTGCAGAAGACTGTCTCATTGTCCTGCTGTTTTGATTTCATACACTGAAAAAAGAGATTCATACGATGAAGGATCGTTTCTCGAAACCTACAAGAACTTCAAAGCGAAATTGTTTGTAAACTTGAGAATCGTGCCAATTCGCTATCAATCCAGAGCTTAATTTTCGCTGCAGAGTACCGAAGAGTCTCCTGCTCTATCTCCAGCAGAAGGCGGCACTCAGCCCTTGAAGACCTGAGCAATTTCTCAGCTCGCTTAATTCCACTTCACCTCGAGAAGACCTGCTCCGAGGGCAGTGTTGCATTTAGATTAATTCCGCTTAATACTAATTGGTCCTTGGGCTGAGAGGCCTCGTGGGATTGGCTCCCTGCAGTCCACTCTAGAAAAAGGAGGCTGCACCGCCGTCTGAGGCCTGCTGATGAGTAGAACATTTTATCAGCGCAAACATACACGCAAAGCCCCCCGGGGCTGAAAGCATACCCAATAATTAACTCGCGCACAAACCATAATTACCATGTTTACACTCGTTCTCTGTGAAACAGAGAGCCTAAGAAGAGAACGCTAAAGGAAAGAAGAAGAAGAAGAAAGAAATACACTAATATGATGCCAAATCTTTTTTTTTTTCCCCCACACATTTTACCCTCCCTCTCTTTCCCTGTGTCTCTCTCTCTCTCTCTCTGTTACAGTCTCATAATAAGCTCGGAGGGCATGTTGTCAGCGTAATGCCCATCACTTATTTATTTTCCAGAGATAGCCCTATTAATTTCCCCCTCGGTTTGAAGTGCGTCGATGTGGACGGATCCCGCGTCCCCGGGGTGCTCCTCAAGGAAAAGACGCAAATGACCCAAATAAAGGAGGCTTTTGAAGGCTGCTGAGAGAGCGCCGGCACCATTAAAACTAAATGAAGTGTTTATTAGCCATGCTGACAGCACGCGCCGCGCCGGCAGATCAAGAGCCGTTACAGTTAATGTTCTCCCCCAGAAACACACGCCCCGTTTGTTTAGTTCTGCTGCTGAGGCAAAGCTGAGATTTCTGCTTTTATTTATCACCTGTTCGCTTGTGTAGCATCTCTAATAAGCAAGCACACACACACACACACACGCTTCTTATACACAATTATAGCTCTAAATCCATATACAAAGCATTTAAGTTATGTGATTTGTGCATATATGTGCATATATCTATTAGGGACGTGCATCTCCATAACTGAAGCTGATGCGATTCGCATCTCGCCAATGATACGAAACATTAAAGAAACTTATGGAGCAGCTGCCGATTCGATGCGATTCTCCCCGATTCTCCCCAAATACGATGCAGCGCAATCCTATTATGATTTGATTCAACACAATAGGATTCAATGCAATAAAACGCTATTCATTATGGTACAGATAGTTCGCTTCTTTTGTATTTCTTTGGTTCAGACAGACAGCTAATTAAATTTACTCAACTTCCTTCCGACTTTCAACTCATGTCCCTTTCACAAACAGGACTTTGAAGTCCACACAAAAAAGAAGAAAAAATATGAAGTAAAATTAGATGTTTTTTTCTGTTCTCTTTCCAGGAAGATGCAGCTCTACCTCTGCCATGTTAATCTGTATTCTATGTGTTTCTCAGGACATGCCTCATCTCCGTAGTGTTATACTACATGTTATAATCTACTTATGAAATATTGGTCACAAATAATTAGCCATGTTAATAAAAGTATAGTGCATCTACTAAGAATTATATCCTTGTATCCTAGCTTGTATTCGACGCACATTTTTTCAAATTGATGCATCACATCAATAACTTTTATGGCGATGCGAATCGTTGAATCCGACCATCATTAATTTAATATATTTCTTACTTTCTCTTTTTTTCTTGCCTTTTTCTTTTCTTTTTATTTCTATTAGTTCACCCTTTCATTTGTTTTCCTCTTTTCCTTTTCCTTAGTTTTTTTTTCTTTTGTCATTCATTGCCTTGTGTTCATTTTTTCTTAGTTGCTTTATCTTTCTTCATTCCTTATATTTCTTTTCTCTTCTTCCTTTCTTTCTTTTCCTTTTCCTTTTTTCTCAGTTTCTTTCTGTTTACAATTTTTTTCTTTTCCTTCTTACTCATTGTGTTTCTTTCTTTCTTTCTTTCTTTCTTTCTTTCTTTCTTTCTTTCTTTCTTTCTTTCTTTCTTTCTTTCTTTCTTTCTTTCTTTCTTTCTTTCTTTCTTTCTTCCATCCCTTCATTCTTTCCTTCCATTTACACCTTCATTTCTTTATCCCTTCATCTGCCCATCACTCTCTCATAGCATACTGCTTCTTTATAATTACACTTTTTATTTCAGGGGTTTGGACAAAGAGTCAGGAAAGTTCTGGAAGCACTTCCTGTGATTTCTGCGTTCGATTCAACTTTTATTTTTTTGTAATAAGGTTCGGGATGTTAATGGGGGACTGGGAGGGGTTTTCGAAGATGCCAAACAACATAAACAAAATATAAAATAAAGAAAGTAAAGCAATTAAAAGCTGCTCGAACCTGCTGCTTTCTCTCCTGCATTGTTTAAACCTAATAGACTTAGAGCAGTGGAGAAATGAAGCAGGCTTCTGGCTTCCACTTACGCACTTTAATACCTGCCACTGAAAGCTCAATATCATTTACCTCGCATTATTTTCTCATTAATCCTCTCTTTTTAGATTTTTTAATGCCTTATTTACTGGAGGAAGGCATTTCTTCCTATTATTTGGCTTAATAACATCTTGCAAAAAAAAAAAAAAAAAACCTAACAAAAAAACTGTACGAGTAACGGTCTTCATTTAAAGGGGAATTAAAAGAAAGGGCGAATGATGAACGCTTAGAGAAGTGGAAGAAAAAACGCAATATGTGACTTCTAAAAATTTTTTTTACAGAATTTTTGCCCTAAAATACACACTTACTAACCCACCCACACAGACATCTCTAATTATTTTTCATAACCTGCAGCACTACGCAGTAATAATGTTTCAATCTTGCCCTAGCCTGTCTATATTTGATGTCTCATACACAAGCACACACGCACACACCTAATTGCCTAAATCATGGTCGGAGAGTTACTTCTGTACTGTCGTAAATGAAGCTTTAGTCTAAATTGCAGGCTTTGAGGATGAAGATTGATGTTGGACATAGTGTATTACTGAAGTCTGAAGCTGCAATCACAATCCACTACAATTATCCCGATCCATTAAGAGCTGCGCTGAGCATGTCACAATCAAGCCTGCATACAATTAATCACCTGGTGCGAGAGTAGTTAGGGTGTGTCTCCTTGTGTCAGTGTGTGAAGTGAGTCAACGCCACTATCTGCATCAAGATCTGTTTAAAGCTCCAAATATCCAGATTTATGCTGCAACAGGACATAACTCGTAATTCCTGACCTCCAACTTGTGCCAAAAGTTTTGAAATTAATTTTTTACAGAAATATACAAAGCAAAAAAAAAAAAACACAAAACCTGAAACTGAAAACAATGAACTCATCAATCAAAAATGTAATGTAATGGTATCAGCTTTACACTCAAAGCTTATGTTTGTGTGCTCTAAATTTTATTTTCACCATTCTGGCACAAACCTTTCATGTGGGGCGGAGCTTAGCAGCACCATATATCATTGGCTAGTGAAAGTTGGATTGACAGCTCCCTGACCCTGATGTAGAGGCTTCAGTGGAACCACAGCTCCATAAATATTAATGAATTTCTATAAAATAAAATAAAAGTACGGTAGGAAGCAAGGAATTAATTTTTACTAATAATAACAGAGCTGTTAAGCTCTTGATGTGTTACTAAGCCCCGCCCCACAAGAGAGTTTTGTACCAGAATGACACACAGAAACTTGCATAAACTGCACCTTCATAAAGCAGTGAAAAGAAAACTGGAAAAAGAAAAAAAAATAACATGTTAAAAAGAATATGGTAATTTTTTGCTTTGTTTTTAGTTTTAGATTATATTTTCTTTGTCCTTATTGTACAAGTCTGTTCATTTCTTGTTCTTTACTTTTGGCACAAGGACGCCTTAACTTCCTACTCGGGAAGGCTGAACCATCTCCACAACTCGGGATTCCGCCTCGGGATCACTGAACAGTATCCTCAACTCGGAATTCCTACTCGGGAACTCTGACCCGTCTCCACAACTCGGAATTCCTACTCGGGAACTCTGACCCATCTCCACAACTCGGAATTCCTACTCGGGTATGATAAACACTTAAAAATTCCCTTTCAGATTTATAATGCACGGTTAATCGAGGGCTTTTAAAGAATATAGATAACAATAAAGAAAGTAAAACTTTGTTTACTTGCATTATAATTGACTATACTGTAGATCAATCAACAAAGACATATTGGTTTGGAGGAGGAAAACTCATTACCATAAGCTGCATTGCCTGTTGGTAACAAAAGGTCAGTTTGGAGGTGCCCATGGTGCTCTTTTTTAATGTAGTCATTCAGATTCGTCAAATGCAACAATAATGTTAATAAACTGGTTGTGGCCTAAACAGGAAGCATTATGAAGCCTAACACTATGACACTATTTATTTATGTATAAAATCAACTCAATATATTCCAATTGTGTCACTTTAATTCAAATTGAAATGTTCACCACTTTTTTTGTTTTCGGGTAAAAAATTAATATATTCTAAAGTTCCACAGGATGCAGATGTACTTTTATTTGTAATGTGTAACTTCATATTATGTTCTTTGTCTAACCTCATAAAATGCTTCTGATTTACACCTTAATAACCCCTCAAATACTACTGACAACCTTTCTGAAAGAAAAAAAAAAACATTTGTTTAGAAAACACAAGAAATCTATTATTGAAGTGTTGCCATAAATGTATACACATCAACATTCACCCACAACCACTATACACACAGGCTGTTATATACAGTATATACATATACGTTTGGAAATAAACGACCGCATGGCAATGTTTTGCTTAGTGCTGTTTTTGCTCAGTGCTGGAATTTCCCTGTGTGGTTATCACAAAGGCATGTGCTTTTACCCAGTCATGTTCATAAAACCTACAATAATCATTTCAAACAAACAAACCTAAGCAGAAATGTATCTCATGATCAGGTCTTGGTGACTTTGGTGACTACCAGATGTGGAGAAAATGAGACTTAACACCAATCTGTGGTGCCTGACCATGGTGCTACATAAAAGACAAGACAGTTCTTGTATAAAAGCCAGGAGTTACAGAAACCTGCGAGACTACAGTGATGAGCTCATGCCGTCACGTTCTGGAGAATTCTTTTCATTCTCAACCCAACCAGCAAACAAAATGCTAGACATGCATGTCTTTAGTGGGTTTGTTGAATAAATGTTAAGGAGTGTTAGCACAATGGAATGTTGGACAAATATCTGTGAAAAAACGCCAAAAGTGTAGCTTCTTTAAATGTCCTTTTGCATGTCAACTACAGTACCTGTAAAAAGTTTGGAAACACTTGGTCTTTTATAGACATAGACCTTTTATAGACACATTCAGCTTCATTTTGTTTATATGCGACAAGTTCAGTAAAATGGACAGTGAACAAGCGGAAAAAAGTTCTGTGGACAGATGAGTCCAAATGTGACATTTTTGTTTCTAACAGTAGAACTTGTGTAAGATGGAGAACAGAAGATGTTAGCAGATGCCCTCGCACCCACAGTCAAACACAGAGGTGGTTGTTTAGGAGCAGGGAAGCTTAGAAACTTATTCCAGGTAAAAGGAATACTGAACCATCTTGGCTACCATTCCATACTTCACCATGCAATTCCATCTGAACTGCCTCATTGGAAGCAACTTCACCATACAACAAGACCATAAACAAATGTCCAAGCTCTTTTAAGATTACAAAGAGAGCACACTGTCGGCTGGAGTGATATTGATCATGGAATTGCCTGCCCAGTTACTGCACCTAAATCCTATTGAACTGCTCTGGAATTAACTGGATCTCAAGGTCATAAAAAAATCTCTAACTGGTGAGAAACACCTTTGGTTTTACGAGACATGGTGAAGTTTTTCAACTGAATATTTGGAGAAATGAACTGGAGAAAGTGAACTGTCCGTACAGCGGAGTTCCTGGCTATCTTCAAGCGAGGGTTGAAGATGTACATCTTTTTGAAACACTTAAATTAGCAATTTTGCTTTGAAGAATTCAAGAGTTATATTTATATTAGAGAGACTCAAAGCACTTTTGTACATCGCTCTGGACAAAGACGTCTGCTAAATGCCACAAATGTAAATGTAAATGTAACTGTCTGGATGCCAAGAGTGTGTAAATCTGTTATTTATGATAAGGGTATGATCATTTTGCAATAAAAATAGAGTTTCACATCTGTATATTTATTTGGTCAGAGTAAATCTTCATAATTTACACATAAGGAAAAAAAAAGAACAATTACAAATACATCGCTGTCCTCCCACTCTTCCTTTCTTTTCAACTTTTTAGAAGGTTACTGTGTTCGCTATTAAAACCGATGACCTTCTGAAAAGTTGTCTCTCTCTCCCAAACTACTTATAGCGACTTAGAAACTTCATTTGTTTGCCTAGTAAATTCTTTTGGTTTTAAAAAAAAAAAAAAAAAAAAAAAAACCCCATCTGGCGTACACGGGAACGGTGTAGATTTTCACGTGAATATTTAAACTCCGAAACCGTTTTCGCTCGTCAGTGCGTGCTTTGGTGTGGATTATTTTTTTTTCCTTCCCTGTAAACTTCAGGGACACGATAATGAGAAGGAGCCAGCGCTAAATTGCCTTTGAGATATGACAGATGGAAGAAAGAGAAGAGCGTGAGAGTTGAGTCAGTCACCCTCCCCTAACGCTAAACTAACAGTCCTCACCCCCCACATCACTTTTCCACCACCCCTTAACCGTCCTTATCTCATCTTTTAATAACAGCCCTGACACAGATGTGAGCGAGGTGGCTTCCAGAGAAACCGCAGCGGCGAGCTAAATTAGTCCACGCTAATGTCGATGCGGCGCAACATCGAACGCTCTGTCATTCATCGCGACCGGATTGTGGGCCTGAGCGTGTTGGAGCTGCAGGGCTGATGGAGAGGGTGCGATTCACAACAGGCTCGGAATGATGGGAAAGACACGCACGTGTGTGTGTGTGTGTGTGTGTGTGTGTGTGTGTGTGTGTGTGTGGTGAGTGCATAGCGGGCACCCTCGGCGGAACAAAGGACAACTGGATGAGAACATATTTCATTAGCGCTGAGCTGATCTCTATCTGACACACAGGTTGTAACTCAGTGACCTGTTAAGCCTCCGCCCTGCCTCGGACCCGTAGCCCACGGCACTGAGCCATACACCTGTGTTGTGTGTGTGTGCGCGTGTGTGTGTGTGTGTGTGTGTGTGTTTGTACAAGTTTGTGCCTGTAGACAATGTGGAATAGAACACGTTGATCTGTCATTACAACCTCCTATTAGAATAAGCGGAGCCCTTTTTTCTTATGCTACTTGCCAATAAACTAACCTTCCAACTGATAAGTGCATGTGTGTGTGTGTGTGTGTGTGTGTGTGTGTGTGTGTGTGTGTGTTGTGTTTCAGTAATGAGGACTGATAGATCCTGTTTGTCAGAGATCCGAGGGCACTTTTTCCTGACAGCTATGGCAGCCAATAAAGCACGATCTAATAACATGAGGATAATGAGCACAATATGACAACTCTGTAGCATCTAGGGAAAGTGTGTGTGTGTGTGTGTGTGTGTGTGTGTGTGTGTGTGTGTGTGTGTGTGTGTGTGTGTGTGTGTGTTCATCTGTAACACCAACCCCAAGGAGCAAAAGTCTTTTATATTCCCAAAAAAAACCTGTGGTGGCGAACATTTCAAATCAGATTCAACACATCCAATAATCATCCCGACAGGAAGTGGATGTATAAAGCGCTCTACAATCTCTTTCTTTAGAAGGAAAAGACAAACCTGCCATCTTTTTATCCCTTAACTCTAAACACAAAGAGAAATGCTGAAAAAAAGAAAAAGAAAAAATTCAACAGGAATCTATAGTATCCAAGCATGTGTGTTAGAAAGGGACAGAAACATTGTGTGTGTGTGTGTGTGTGTGTGTGTGTGTGTGTGTGTGTGTGTGTGTGTGTAACACCAGAGTCAGGTTCTGCACTAGAAACAAATGTCAAGAAAAATAAAAGTGACATTTTTATGGCCTAAGCTAACCCCCCCCCCCCCCCCCCCTAATATTGTGAATATATCGACAAAGAAAAATGTCGAATTCCTTTGTTAAACAATAAATAAATAAATGACAAAAATTCTCTCTGCTCTCATAACAACAAAACGAATTGCCAACACACATCCCCCCCCCATATATATATATATATATATATATATATATATATATATATATATATATATATATATATATATATATATATATATATATTTTTTTTTTTTTTTTTTTACATGTGTGGCACAGTTATCGCCACCTTCGAGTTAATATTTTGTCTTTAATAAAGTAAAGTGTTCAGTCTCCCTTTGCTAAGATAACAGCTCTCCTCCTATAATGCCTGATGAGCTTGGAGAATGTATGACAAGGGATCTGAGACCATTATTTCATACAGACTCTCTCCAGATCCATGTCCTCTTACGTTCACCACACAACTTTTCTATAAGGTTCACGTCAGGGGACTGGGCTGGGACTGGCAGGACCTTCATCTTGTGGTCAGAAAAACTTTCTTCTAAAGTATTTAAACACATGCAATCAAATATCTATCTATCTATCTATCTATCTATCTATCTATCTATCTATCTATCTATCTATCTATCTATCTATCTATCTATCTATCTATCTATCTATCTATCTATCTATCTATCTATCTATCTATCTGTGTTAAATAACTCTGGGTTTGCTTAAGAAAAGAACACAAAAAAGAACAGCTGTAGATATTGTACAACCTACAGTAAACAGATCTGTATCCTCCAGCCAAACAGTTAACAGTTGATCCAAAGGCCACATGACATGCCAATGCAATATTTAAAAAACAAAATAAGCCGAATGGAATATTTCCAAATTGTGATGTGAAAAGAAAAAAAAACACACAAAGGCAAGAGGCTGGCATTCATTCTGTTAATATTGTACTTCAGATTCAAGTCTATGACAACTGTGCACTCACTAAAGATTAAATGCCTTTCTAACAGACAGATAGAGTGAAAGGCAGAAATAGAGAGAGAGAGAGAGAGAGAGAGAGAGAGAGAGAGAGAGAGAGAGAGAGAGAGAGAGAGAGAGAGAGAAAGGCAGAGAAGAGAGAGAGAGAGAGAGAGAGAGAGAGAGAGAGAGAGAGAGAGAGAGAGAGAGAGAGAGAGAGCTATATAGAGAGAGAGAGACAGAGAGAGAGAGAAAGGCAGAGAAGGAGAGAGAGAGACAGAGACAGAGAGAAAGGCAGAGATAGGGAAAGAGACAGAAAGAGAAAGGCAAGAGAGAGAGAGAGAGAGAGAGAGAGAGAGAGAGAGAGAGAGAGAGAGAGAGAGAGAGAGAGAGCAGCTAAACCGCACGTTTGCAGGCACAGTTATCTTCATTTTTTCCTTTCTTTGATTCAGTCACTCATTAAAAGGCAGCTCGGTAACTGGAGCCGAGTCTAATGCCTGCTGTGTTTGGAGAACACGGCACAGAACCCCATTTGGCTATAAGAGCAAGCTTTTCCAAAGAAAAAAATAAATAATGTAAGACCGCCAGACCCACAAGCGACCAAAGGATTAACTCACAAAAAAAGCCAAAAAAATAAAAAAAAAAGGGACCCAACTGCAAAAATTTTACAATTTCAACTACAATTGACAATAAAGAACATTTATAACAGTGTGTGTGTTTCCCAATTTCAGCGCTAGACAGATGTCTGGGGTGTATACACACTATCTACCATTTCGCTCTTTACACATGTATAAATAACAAATATGTACGAATAAAAGGCACATAATTTGGGTGTTTTTTTTGTTGTGTTTTCAAAAGTTCAAATATAAATTTAAGAGGCACCTTGATAGGACTAGAGATCTTGATCGGGACGAAACAGATGAGTAAGAACCTTTTTATAAATTATTTGTTTGTTTATTTCCCTTTGGGATCAAAGGAGACGGAAAGCAAAGCACACCCCTTTTCTATTTTATTATCTATTTATTTTACACGTTTATATATCGTTAAAATTACACTTCTTGCACATAATATTGCAATTATATTTCACTATATTATATAATGGATTTTTTTTTAGTACATGTAGTAAATAAAATTTCATGTAATAAATAAAATGTATCTTTGAATTTTTTTTATTGTTATTTCAAGGCCATTTTTAACTCTAACCTTTATACTATTATCTCTATGCCTTATATTTTTGCTATCCACTTTGAAAAAACTCTTTCCCATTTAATGTCTGTCGTTTTATTGGCTGGTTTTACTGGAAAACATTTCACCGGATGCCGTACTGTGCGCACGTGACGAATCTAACAGTTGCGTATATGACAAATCGAACAAAAATTGGACACGAATTCTGCGAAAAGAAACAATAACAAAAAATCTGTTAACATCCTAAATAACTGCTTGATCAGGACTTTCGTAGTCATTTCAGCTACATCCACATTTGTCCAGACCAATTTGAAAAAGCATTTCTCTCTGTAGGTTTGCACCTTCTGTCCATACTAAGATACCAATCTGACAATCTGACCCAAAGGGATAGATTGAAAGTTAAAAACCCCATTTCAGCTCTATTATGCACTAGACAAAGACAGACCATTTTAATGTCTTTGGTGACATACGGAAAAAGCTCCACATTTTCTTGCTTTTCTTGTGAGCGTTTTCGTGCCTTTCGATGGAATTTTTCGAGTTTTTTTTGGAGTGTTTTAAAAGTTCTCAAATATTATTATTATAGAGTATGTAGATGTTGCATTAAGTTCTGCTGCTCTGTGTGTATCTTATATTGAAGAGCAAGATTTAAAAACCAGTCCCCTGTGTACGTCTAGTTAAAACCTGTTATAAACTCGAGTGATGTAGCTGAAACTATCAGAACTAAAATTCTGTTAATGGCAACATTCTAAACCTTTATTGTTCTCTACTTCTTTCCAAAACAAAACAAACCAAAAAAAAAAAAGCAAGAAGCTGCAAAAAAAAAACCCTTCCGGTTCAGGCCACACCTACTTCAGGTTTTAATCTGAATACAGATATTTGGAACGCTAACAGATACGGATAGCAGCATTGTGTTACACTTGTAGCCCAGAGCGTGTTGTGATCGAAAGCGCTTTATTTGGCACCCATTTACATTGCACAGGAAGGAGCTATCAAGTTTGAGTCCTGCTAAAACCTGCTTAAAAATCTCAAGCCGACACATACAAACCGAGGCGGCGTTTCATATTTACACATCGTGACACATCATAACGTAGAGTAAAGCAAGAAGATAAATGCGATATGAAAAAGTCTAAATCTTTCACTCATAGTACTTGATTTGTGGCTAAACTCTGACTCTCCCCCCTCCTGCTCCCTCCTGCTCCCTCCTGACAAGCCTTGAGGGAAGGGTGGATTGAGTCAGACCCAGCTGCCTTATCTCATCTCTGGCTTACTCAACCCAGAAAATGCTCGAGCAATGCTACTGCAATTTGTTTCTGCTCATGTTCAGGATTGTTTTATGAAAGATGAGGTGAGACGAGGTGAAACCCAGGAATGCACACGCGTGATAAACTTAGGTGTCAACACGCATGAACAAAAAAATCTCGGAACAAAAACTCATTTGGATGATTAACAGGGATCGCCGGGTCACCCGCTGACAAACGCTTCACCATTAGAGAACAGGTCTGCTCTGTGCTCGAAAGTTTTATTAGAACTCGTAGAGATTACAGAAACTTAGCCATATTAGCATGGCTCCGGGTTCCTCTGCTCCTCTCCTGTACACGCCAATTAGCTCGACTCTTTTCCCGAACGCCCGCGAGACAAGCGCTCGCACAGACGCATAAAGCTTCTAGGGCGTTGCTTCCGTCAACAAGCTTTGCGAATTGCCTTCCGAAATAATTCAAAGCGATCACAGGATGGCCTGGTTTGGGCGGCCTTCGTAAATCCGGTCATGGCTATCAGAGCTTGCTGCGCGCTCAGGCTGCTGGGGGCAAGGCTTTAGCTTTAGTGCTAAGCTACACTAGCACAGGGTGGGACTGCAGAATAAGAGGCCATTAAAGGCCATGACACATGCTTATCCACACCTCCAAGCCCTTTCATCAACAACACACACACACAAACATATACATATAGGAATGCACTGATACAGACACTGGTACTTCAATACCACACATTTGACACCAAGGTCAAACTGGCATGCACACTTGCGCTAATCACAAAAATGCATAGCAAAGTGAGGAAAACAAGGTGCTCTGCAGAAATATCAAGAAGTGCTGCATCTTCTAGAGGTACAGAATACAATTAATACAAGTAATACTATAAATGACGCTAGTTGAGTGAAACAGCTGTTAGTTTGGATGGTGCTCATGATAATCATCTACTGTGACAACATGAACAAGGAAGTGCAATGAATCAAACAAAATAAAATAATACATCATAACTTTTCCAATTCAATACAAAACATTTCGATCCAAGGACGCTAGCTAAAGCACGGCAATCACATTTACATTAATGCTATTTAGCAGATGCCTTTATTTAAAGCGACTTACACTCATCTCATTCATACAAATGGGCAGCTATGGGGTTAAGGGCCTTGCTCAGGGGCCCAGGAGTGGCATCTTGTCCATGACTTTTGGATCCAAAGTCCAGCCGCTAAGCTACCACTTCCTCATTTATTTGACTTGCTAGCATGTTAAAGAGCGAAGTACCTAGCCTAAGTGGTTGAACATGCACATGGTGACAAATTTAAGAAACACAGCTAAGCAAAATGTTACATGACACCCATGATCGTCTAAGAAGGTTACCCGATTTGCTGTTAGGATCAACTAGCAGTCAAATAAACATTAGTTACCTACTTAGCCTTTATTTTGATTCAGCTCTGGATTTCAGTCATGACTTTCCGTAGGAGTTTGACGCTGGTCTATTGCCTTTCGCTTGTTACTTCACATTTGAACCCCTCTTGCACTTGCAAGATTTATATTCATATTCATACCATTATCTTACAAAAAACTAAAATATATTAATAAAAAGAAGGTCTCAGTAGACAGCCTTTAGGTATACCCTCAAATGCCTAACGAGCATGTGTGAGCACACAGATTTGTACATGCTGACCTCAGTAACTTCAACAACATGACAGCTTGATAGTCATTCCCTGAGGCCACAAGCATTTTTTTCTTCTTTGTTACAAGAATTTCAGACTTGTTGACCCTCCTCTAAGACAAGATTGCAGATGCAAGGCAGCGTTAATAGTCTGAACGCATTGAGAATGATTTTTCAGGTTCAGCATGCCTGTTGCTTTAGTGTCAGTAGTTAAGAGAAAGCCAAAGCTCTGCACATGGTTTTAGCGCAGCTGCGATCTCTTATACTGTTTTCAATGTGAATGAAGGCACGGTAACTCGAGCCATCGTATTCCTGGTTTGGGTTAAAGCTAAAACGTAAGGAAAAATCATCTAGAGAGGACATCTCTGCGTAGGATTCATAAGCAATAACAAAAGATAATGTACCAAAATCGGCTAAAAGGTCCACAGATTTACATTTCTATCACTAAATCTGATGTTTGGGGAAGATATGAGGGAAAATGTAAAGCAATCACACAAACACTTCGCTCTCTTACTTTCGCTCGTTTTAAAAACGCCAGACACACTCATTACGCTCGCAACCTGGCAAATAGCTGATGCGGAGAGTCATTATTTAAAAAAAAAAAAAAAAATGCAAGCCCATTCTCAAACTTGTGGCTTTTTTAAAGGCCGAAGTGTACTCGGGGTACGTTACTCAAGTCTGTTATGATCTATTCCATAGAAACCATTAAATGAAAATGAATCTGGCAGACACTGGCATAGGTTTTTTTCTTTATTGTTAAAATTCAATAAAAGCAATCTTTGGCACACCAAGGGTTATATACAAACAGGTCGAGTTAAGAGCTGGCTGCTGTAGGATTGTGGGGAATTTTTGGGATATAAAAGTAAATGCTCGCGAGTAACGGAACCAAAACAGAATAAGAAAAGAATAAGAATAAGATAAGAAGATTTCAGAAAAGATGTAAAATGTGGATAAATAACTATTAAATTAAATAGAAAATTCGCTAAAGGAACAATGGACGGACGGACGGACGGACGGACGGACAGACAGACAGACAGACGGATGGATGGAGCCAGATAGAGACAGACGGATGGACGGACGGACAGACAGACAGACAGACAGACAGACAGACAGACAGACAGACAGACAGATAGATAGATAGATAGATAGACAGACAGACAAATAAATAAATACTGATGGTCCCTAATATACGGTAGCGATACAACAAAAAAGTTTCGCGTGGCAGGCAAACATAGCGAACCGACACTCGTCTGCGCACCCACACTGGTGCCCTTACACGTGCCCGCTGTCACACATATATTCAGAAAAGTTTATACAGTACAGTAGTGTAAATTGCTCTGTTTTGCCAAATTATGTACTGTCAGTTGTCCAATTGTTAATAAATTACAGTTTACTACCCCATACTGATTATCATTCTTTAAGACTAGACTAGGCCATGTCTCGATTTACAATATTTTCATGTTACAATGAGTTAATTGGTGCTTATAATGCTGCTACTACATACTTATACTAATACAAATAATAATAATAATAATAATAATAATAATAATAATAATAATAAAATAACTTCATGAAGTTTGGGTCTGGTGCTTGGCTCCTTGTGTGTGCAGAAGTTTGGTGTTTGTTCTGGCACTGAAAAGGACCAGGGCAGCTTAAGCAGACTTTGACTGGTGTGTCTTTTGCATGTGTGCGTGTGTTTGTCAGGGGCAAGCAGCTCAAGCAGCAAAGCCGATGGCTATTAGAGGTGATTAAGTAACCCGATGGCTGTTTGCTGTTTCTGCAAGTCTGGTGCGAGGTTACGGCTAGCCCCGGATCTGCGCCCCGCTCTTTCTAGACGCATCCAGGCCAGATCGAACTGAACTGGAAGCCTTATCCTGGATCCTCTGGCATCATAATTATGACCCTATTGTGCCAATGAGACCTCTGGTTGAGCTAGGGTAAGCCAGAGGGTTCACTGCGGCCTGGCAAAAGGTGGCGCTGGTGATGCCAGGCAGAGGTAAACACACAAAAAATGCGCGCGCACACACACACAGCCAAGCGATGAGTCATCCCAAAAAGCAGCAAGGAGTAAATGAGCACGCAAGGCCAACGTGACCCCGGACAGGAATAAGAGGCTTACTGTGAGGGGGTCTGCTGTTCTCTTCTCTATCAGCAAAAAAGAAAAAAGAAAAGAAAAAACTTCTAAAGAGGGTTTTGATTGTCTTAACTGGGTCTGAGTGTACACACCGAGAGTTTAGAGAGAAGTGCTTTCAAAGCGGAGATGAGTGAGGAGGTGTAAGCAGGCAAGGCCTTCAGAGAGGAGAGGGAGAGGAAAGCGAGAGCCTAAAAAGAGAGAAACGGAGATAAAGAAAGAGAGAAAGAAAGCTATCTGGTCTGGCACCTAATCAAAGGGATTAGGGTTTTGAGGAAGCCAAGCCTACAGGTTATCCTTCAGGAAGCATACCAAGTAGTTATCAAAAACACTCCACTTCAAAGCGGCTCAATTTTCCTATATTCGCAATGTTTTGGCCTCAACCTCCGGGGCTTGTTTCTGGGTAATAAAGGGTGTCAAGAGGTGTTTCTACTTGTAGGAGACATGGAGACAGAGCGAGAGAAGCATATTTCAGTGAGCGCATGTGCTTCAATGCAGTCCAGGACCATCCGCAGCGTGATCAATCATTCGACAGACAGCAGGTAACATGAGGCGACTGTGTGTCTTCGGTCTCGGGGTTCTCACAAAGTAAACAATAGCCGAACAGGTACTTAGACAAATCCCCTCCCACTCCATGACACGCTTGTCACTAATGGCGCTCCAAGGCTTCGGGGCTACCTGTTTAACATCGTAGGAATTATCTTGTTATCTCCCTGATAAAAGCCCAATTGTTTCCATCTTTCTCTTTCAAAGATCCATGCAGGCACTTTGTCGGGGGGTGGGAGGAGGGCGGTCGTGGTGGTTGGGGGGGGGGGGGGGGGTGCACTAGGGTTTATTCCTCAGCTCAAATCTAAATACCTGACCTGTCTGATCTTCTCAAGGGTAGCTTACGTTAGCCAAAGGTTATGAGAGAGTTCTAGAGTTCTAGAGAAGCTCAAAATAAGCTTGAAATTTTAAGCTCTAAACAGAAGCTCACGCTTCAGAAGTAGTAAAGGTGGGTGTAAAGTTCATATTTAGAATTTTCAGGATTAAAAAGGCACATGTCCCCACTGTGAGACGAATAAAGGTATAATCTTATCTTGTATATACAACATTTAATCTTGTCCCCAGTACAAGTAGAGAACCCTGAGGAATATCCTCACACCACGATTTCAGGAAAATGGCCTGAAGGCGAGTGCACTAGGGCTGTATAAATAAACTGCACAGATAAGACACAATCATGGTGCAAGTCTGCATTCCTGTGTGTTCGCTAATTGCGTGATGTGCTGGTATGCATTTGCGAAAACGGTTTTACATTCATTCGTTCATTTCCACTTTGAAGCGTCCTCGTCTCGCATTCCACTGCTCCACCTCTCAAGAGACTGCGACACAACCATCCACAGGAGTACAAGAGAGCTAAATTAACCGTACTCAAAGTCATGGAAATCTAAAAGTCATGACATACACGTTCACCTGTCAATCCTAGTGACAAACAAATCAGTAGAAGATGGTAGATAGCACTTAATCATTTAATTGTGCCTTTCTGACATTGCATTTCCACAAAGTGTGGTTGGTTACATATCATATTTCATCTCATGGTGTCTTTACAGCGATCAGGCATAACATTAGGACCACCTGCCTAATAGTGTCCCCCTTTTGCTGCCAAAACATATCTGAACCATCAAACATTAACAGCATGAAATTCTTCAGCAGTTTGAGCTACAGGAGCTCGTCTGTTGGATCGGAACCACACGGGCCGTGACCCTGTGACCTGACCCGTGACCCTTTCACCAGTTCACCACTGTTCCACTGCAGACCAGGAACATCCCACAAGAGCTGCAGTTTTGGAAATGCTCTGACCTGATCTAAACTCGCTCAAATCCTTACACTTGCCCATTTTTACTGCTTCTAACACATCAACTTTAACAATGTATCAAAGTATTAAATATAACGTGTTCAACTAGTGCATATACTAGTACAGACAGCGTGTTACATCCTAGTATGCATGCACTTGTACAAGTGTGTTTATGTTTGTGCTCAGGGTTACTATGGAGTACATAATTACTAGGTATAGATTCCTAAAAGACTCCATGGTGAGCAAATGACATAAATGTGTTGAAACAATGTGTGTGTGTGTGTGTGTGTGTGTGTGTGTGTGTGTGTGTGTGTGTGTGTGTGTGTGTCCTCATATGGTGCCTTCAGGAGCTACAGTAGGTTACGCAAACGATAAAGTTTACACGTTTAAGGGTTTAAGTTGGTAGAGTTCCACTTTACAGATTTACATTTCAGAGGCCCATGCATCTGTCTAGTGTTAGTCCTATTGGATCCAGATGTGCCTTTAATTGCATTTTCGTCTAAATTGCAAATTGCTATTTGGGGGAAAAAAAATCTAAAATAACATACAAACTACAGCAACTATAATAAGTGAAATTAGAATAAAATGGAAAAAGATAAAAGAATTAAAAAATAAATAAAAAAACGCACAGGCTTACAAATTTCAGCACAGGCCTTTGAAAGTAGATCCCTTTAACCATACGGCGAAAGTATTGATTTACTCGGCAATTTCGTGTCTCTCCACACCAGCAGACCTCTCTGAGGCGTGCAGGAAGGTCTCAAAAAAAAAAAAAAGAAAAAAAAAAGGCAATGGAGTCATCTGATTTTTCCAAAACATAAAAAATTTATACCTTTATTCTTTTCAGAAATAATGATAACAGGTCTAAAAAAAAAAAAAAAAAAAAAAAAGATATTAAAGTGAGGGTCAAATTGATATTTGAAGCAAGCAGGTTAGAGAGCAAAATTAGATACTCGGACGCAAAGCTGACTTTAATAAGAGGTAATAAGAAAACGTCAGATGTTTGTGTACAGGATCGAAAATGTGCGTTGAAAAAAAAAAATTGAGAACATCCATTTCACTCTTACACAGCGAGGAATTTGTGCATCAGGGAAAAAAAAAAAAACACAAAAAAAATCATATTCTCATCATTAGAGTTTGCTAAAATAGAACTGGCAGAAAACCAAACATAACATCGGAAAAGCGGTAAAAACAAAAGGGCAACAAACGTTCGCGTACCGTACACAGAGTTTAAGACCTCGGCTGGGAACGACCGTGACTAAAAACATCTCCCACAAAGAAAAAACCTTTAAAGCTCTTAAAATAATCTAATCATGTTTAACTCGTGCTTTGACCAAAGGAAAAATATTTGGTTTATCATGAAAGCGTCTGTATTCAGTTAATGGGAAAGAGAAATAATATAGATCTGAGCGCTGGAACCTGTTTAAAGCATTTAAATTTTTTTTCAAAATAGCTACAATATCCAGCCCTCTTTAAAACACCACAGTGACAATAAATTCTTAATTCCAATTAGTCAGAAGGTGTTGATTAATTGTCTTTCACAGCAGCATTGACTGTAATTCTGGCTGCAAAGCAAAACATTGGGTTATATTAATGTGTTTGATTAACATTTTTGGAAGGAGTCACCAGTTTTAGTGTTTTGTAACAGTCAGAGTTTAAACCAAGTTTTCCTTTTTTATATAGTTTTTTTTTAAATATATATATTTTGTTATTCATTTTAGAGAGACTGAGAAAACTACAGAATATTACCCAATCTTATAAATGTAAAAAGAATATAACAATCTGTGTGATATCGGGGGAAAAACAGTGAACAGTTTACTGGAATCAGATATATATATATATATTCAGTCAGGTCCATAAATATTGGGACATCGACACAATTCTAACATTTTTGGCTCTATACACCACCACAATGGATTTGAATCCGAATCAGGTGAACAGTGTAGGAATTACAACAGTTTGCATATGTGCCTCCCACTTGTTAAGGGACCAAACGTAATGGGCCAATTGGCTTCTCAGCTGTTCCATGGCCAGGTGTGTGTTATTCCCTCATTATACCAATTACAATGAGCAGATAAAAGGTCCAGAGTTCATTTCAAGTGTGCATTTGGAATCTGTTGCTGTCAACTCTCCAAGATGAGATACAAAGAGCTGTCACTAACAGTCATTAGGCTGAAAAACAAAACAAACCCATCAGAGGGATAGCAAAATCATTAGGCGTGGCCAAAACAACAGTTTGGAACATTCTTAAAAAGAAGGAACGCAATAATATATTATTATTATTACTTTTTATATTTTGTATTATTTATTTATTTTTCTTAGAGATATAGAAAGACCATTGTATTTTATGCTAGGAGATATATTACATTTATATATGTACGTGTTTTTCAAATCATCAGTTTGGATAAGGGTTAGGGTTTTTGCTATGGTTTCTATATCCATATTATTTAAAAGAAAAAAATTGAAACTGTATGATGTATCATTTTTAATAAATAAACAAACAACAAACAAAAATAAATAAATGTAGTCTTTTGCGAACTTCGGCAGTATACAAAAAAAAAATATGCTGAAAAATAATATTTATTAAAATTCTTCATACTGTACTGCTTGATCATGTCCTGAACTGTTTATTCAACTTTTTATTCAACTATTTATTTTCAAAGCTCTCAGAGATCCTTCTGTACCAGATGCTATCATCTAAAACCCACAGACTGAAATTTCTGTCTATAGTGTTTTTCTGACACGAAGCCTAACTAAACCACTCCAGCTTTCCCCAGCATGAGTCTTGCACACCTTCCTAATAACACACTTTATGAGCCAAAACATTATGTACCAGGACAAGAAAAGCTACTGAGGCAAACGATGGACCAAGTACTTAGGACTTCTGAACTAAAAACTCGACTCTTTGGAATTTTAGTGGATCCAGAATATTGTTCTGCCTCCCACTGTATACTCTATTAAGACACTTAATAAATGTGTAATAAAGAACAGTTATAAAGGAACCAGGCCAGCATGAAGCTCAGTGTACCGAGTGTTTTATGGTTTACACGCACTATATGAATTTCCACAGCGCTTCCTAATTCTTGTTTGATATGTTGCTACATTTTTTATAACTTTATATTATAAGCTTATTATAACACATTGTTTCTGTTGTAACAACATTCACTTGCTCTATGGATGCACCATTAAAAACAGATTAAAAGAGTGATATAAAGTTTCCATAAGGAGATTTCTTTACCATGTTTGGAAGCAGTCTTCAGTGTCAGCACTTAAAAGGTGTCACTTCACAAATATAAATGACACGAAAAATTTGACTTCTTTTCAACTTACAAGCTTGAAGAGCTACACAAGAAAGGCAAGACCTAAGTGTGATGCCTACACGACTGAATCAGCAGGTCTTTGGAAAAAGCAGGTATTGTGGAATGTTCCTGGTATGCAGTGGTTAGAACGTACCAAGTAAGTGGTGCAAAGACGGACAACAGGTGAACCAGAGACGGGTCACAGGAACCTCGATTAGGCTCCTGTGAGAGCAAAGACTATTCCAGGTCAAGTCAAGTTTATTTCTATAGCGCTTTTCACAACAGACATTGTCTCAAAGCGGATTTTCAGAATTTAAGAGTTAAGGTGAACGATGTGTATTTATCCCTGATGAGCAGAGATGGCGACTGTGGCAAGGAAAAACTCCCTTAGATGTTATGAGGAAGAAACCTTGAAGGACAGACTCAAAAGGGGAACCCATCATCATTTGGGTGACATCAAGAGTGTGATTATAGTCTTTAAACAATACAGAACACTGGAGAGTGAGAACTAACATGAGTACTGGAATGTAATATAAGTAATGTTCTTTCTACAGTCTTTTACAGTCATTTGTGGTTATAAAACTAGGAGCTACTGAGTAACTCATAAAATAGCTCAACATTTGCAATCATCACAGATCCAACACCAGCTTCTCCATGCCAGAGCCTTTAAACACTCCAGGAGGTCCAGTGTCCAAACTCCACATGAAGTGGGATCCAATTGGCACTGGTACGTCTCTAGATGGTTCGGGATGTGTGCGGGGTCGGCGTCTACTTCTTTAAAGGTCCACTTAAAGGTCCATGATATTCCACTCATTATGATCCTTCAAAACAGTGATTGTAGCACAAATTGCTTAAAAAATATTCATGCTGGCTTTTACAGGAGGTATGAGAACTCTTGCTTATTAGGCTGCATAGCTGCAGACTGCTCAGAGTGTCTATGGTGATCCTGCCCCCTGCCAACAGCACCAACAACTGGCATATGAGAACAAATTACATCTTTTCTTTGCAGAAATATTCGTGCCATACTTCATACCTTAGGAATCATTTTGTTGAACATAAATAATGTTATAGGTGTTAAATTTCCCGAATTTCCATCTGAGCATCCATTCTATGGAGGCTTTATCTCGGTTCTTGAATCTGAAGGTGGTGTTTTGGGGCCAGATACCACAGCACACCTTCAGAGGTAGTGTGGTCTACAACAGCCTCAAAAAGGCTCTGGTGGCACAAGTGAAACCTGCACAATATCACGCAGGTGGTTATGAATGTTAAAGCTGTTTGGAGTGTACATATATAAATGAGAGTAAGGGACAAATCTGAAAGCGCCAAAATGTATGAATGGGGACTTGATGTCTTAATCATAACTTTTCAATTGCCAAAATATCTTTGGCCGGCATCCCAGCTGAGAGACTGAACATCATGCCAACTTACACACGCGCTGCACCTGCTATCGCATGCTCACACACACAAACAGAGACAAAACGCAAACGAGAGAAAACACACTGTAAATATAGAAACACTCAAATTATAGGATAGTGGCTCCAATTACTATCAACGAACCGATGTTTCTGGGAAAAGATCATAGAGTAAATGTTTGTAAGTGCATGTGTGTTTGTGTTTTTGTGTGTTTATGTTCTGCCAAGTGCATACGGGTGCATGCATGAGTCTTTGTGCGAGTGTGTGTGTGTCCAAAAGTGTTTATGTGGATGTGTGTCACCTCTCAGTCAGCGTGGTACTTGCTGCTTGACAGTGTGTTAGCGGCGGCCCACACTCGCTGCAGTTCTTTAATTAAAGAAGAACAGCATGCTGCAGTCTGCGGCTCCAAATGGCACCATATGTTTTCCCAGACTAACCGGCTGAATAAATGGCATTTACCGCACAGGATCCACCGCGACGTGTCTGGGATCTGCTCACTAAGTGTCTTATAAAAGTGCAGAGACCCCCCTCACACCGGCGTCATCTGCCTGCAATTTAAAGCAGACCAGTGCACAGTGCAGCACAATGTGACGTTCTTCTGCCCCGATTAACCGAATACAATCCTGCTTAAACATCAAACATGTGCAAACAGAGATCAATATAAAACAAAGAATTAACGCAATGAGATCAAGAATAAGGTGACGGATATCACCGGCATGCTGTAATTAGAGAAAGGGGAAAAGACATATATAAGGTTACAGATTATTTTGGTAATTTGAATTGCAGTGCAAAAATAAATGAAAAGAAAGAAGGGATAGAAGATGCTGATGATGCATGATGATGATGATCATGGTGAAAAAGGAGCAGATAAAGAAAAAAATGAATGAAAACTAAGAATAGAATTTAAACTAGATTAAGATTCAATAAAATATAAAAGTGACCACAATGATGATGAGGATGAAGACAAAAAAGAAGAAAATATTAAACAGTAATGATGATGATGACAATGATGAAGAATACAAGATAAAAGATAAAGGTGATGAGGATGATGAATAGGATGAAACAGAACCAGATGAACGAAGAACATTGGTGATGAAGAATACAATGAAAAAGAAGCAGATAGAGGAAATGATGATGATGATGATGAAGACGACAATAACATTGGTGATGAATACAATGAAAAAGAAGCAGATAAAGGAAATGATTACGATGATGACGATGATGACGATGAAGACAACATTGGTGACAATGACAATAATCAAGAATACAATGAAAAAGAAGCAAATGTAAGAAATGATTACAATGACGATGATTATATTAATGACGATGAAGAACAAGACAATGATGACAGCAACAACAATGAAGGTGATGATGACAACGATGACGATGATGAAAAATACAATGGAAGAGAAGCAGATGAAGGAAATGATGATGAGGATGATAATAAAAAAAAAGAAGAAGAAGACTAATTACGATGATGATGATGACAGCAACAACAATGATGATGACAATGATGATCAAGTAAAACACAAAGAAAAAAGATCAGATGAAGGAAATGATTACATTTTTGATGATGATGATAATGTTAATGATGATGATGTTGATAGTGATGAGTGATGAAAAATTATAATAAAAAGAGAAGAAGAAGAAGAAGAAGGAGAAGAAGAAGAAGAAGAAGAAGAAGAAGAGTGTGTAATGATGAAACAGAAGCTGGTGTTCCTCATGGGTGATTCAGGAAGTGGTACTTTCAGCTCCTCCATCTGCTATTCAGTGAGATGTGATGAGTGTTAGATAAAGCCACTGGTGCACTGACTCACTTTTCAACTGATAAACTCAGGACCACAGTCTTGACTTCAGCATAGAAATCAGCTTCGTTCGCTTCTCCATCGTTCTTAAGTGAGATCTAAAACGGCGAGAGAGCCACGTGCTTACATCAGCTGTTTCAGTAGATAATTGAGCTCTAGTAAAGGAGAAAATGCCTCTGTCCAGGTACAACACCTCGAGGAAAAATACGTGTTAAAATGGTTCTGTGCTGATTAAAGTGAGAGGCGAGTGAGGTGCTGGAGTCATCCGGTAATGAGCTGTTCGAAGGAGCTGACACACACAAACACACACACACACACACACACACACACACACACACAGCCTCGGGCTTTAACCATTCTCGAAAAAACCCAAATGTTTTAATCAAGCTGCAGGAACTGGTAATGAGGCAATGTTATGCTGCTATTATCATATGCTGCTGGTCTCCAATTAGAGCTATCACAGTCCCACAGTGCACACTTTAACCCTGCGCACTCTGGATACACACTCCACTCGACTCCAGGCTGATGAGACGCCATGATCGCTTCACCTGCAAACTACATTTAGCATTAGAGGACATATGATAATGGTGTCACGGGCTGAAGGTAATGCTGGTACGCAGTAATGGATTTCTAGAACATTGACTGCATCTGAGGACGAAAAAAACGGACTAAATGAATAGTAGGGATTCGGGTACGAGTGCGAACTATTCTACGAGTTAATGATTAACAGCGCAAGATGGAGAATGAAGCAATTGTAGTACGCAGGTCGCGTAAACCGCATATTTATTTGACACGTGACATCCTATGAAACGTCTGATGGGGGGATTTCGAGGGGTAATATAAAAAAATTAAATAGAAAAATGAATAAAACTATTACTGATCTGTATCTACATTGGTGCTAAGCAAATCCAAGTCTTATCTGTTTCCAAGCTACATTTAAATTCAAATTTCAGTTAGGATCAAAAATTCAAGTTGGACTTCTAGATGCACGAAAAGTGTCCAATGAGATTCAAAGTTCTAATTCGAAAAATGCATAAATTTGATCAAATTCATTATTTCATTTCAATCATTATTTCATGTTCCAAAAGCTCTTTATTTCGCTGTAGGGTTTCCTCCAGTTTCTCTAGTTTTCTTTCCAAATCTTTGGAAGTTGTACTTCTGCAAGTAAACGAACGTGTTATATCCAAAAATAAACTGGCATCCCTTCCGGAGTTTCACACGAAGATATTTAGCATCATGAGTGAAACCTGATGTGGTCTTCTACTCTTGTCGCTTTTCCACCTCAATTTTTTTTTCAATTTTGTGTGTTCCGAGATTCTTTTCTGCTCACGGCAGATGCAAACAGTGGTTATTTGAGTCAGGTGTCAGGACAATATTATTAAGATCACACTGTATTTTTATTCTAACGTGTGATCATGACTGATGGGTATCATTACCTGGATATCATTAACTTGTTATCAGAACCTCGTGCTCCAGTAGATCTGTTCAAACGCACATCATCTTGTGCTTGTTACTTTAATAAACAGCAGCTACGGCAATTCCTCTCTACCGCTTCTCTTTCTCTACACATCCCGAGGCATCCGGAGGTTGCACCAGCTCCAGTTGGATCCTACTTCATGAAGATTTCAGACATTGGACTTCGAGGATTAACAAATCAATCTCTTAATCGATTCTTAAAAAAATAAATAAAAAACCTCTCCATATGCTCTTTCTCCATCATTTAACATTTAAAGGCTCTGGCATGAAGGCGTTGGAGATGAATCTATAATGATCTCAGATGTTGAGCTAATTTATAAGTTGCTCAGGAGCACATGGGTTCTACAACTCCAACTCACTGTATAAGACTATAAAAAAGACATTACTGATTATCACACACTCCAGTGCTCATGATATTTCTGCTCTCTGGGGTTTGTAATGTTTTGATGATTTATAATCACTCTGGTGTCACCCAGATGAGGATGGGTTCTGAGTTCTGACTTTTGAGTCTGGTTCCTCTCAAGGTTTCATCCTCAAATCATCTAGGGGGAGTTATTCCTTGCTGCAGTCGCCCTCGGCTTCTCATCTGGGATAAATACACATCATTTTAAATATAAGTGAACTTTGTTCTATAAATCGTACAATTTGTAAAGCTGATTTTAGACAATGTCCAATGTAAAAATTGCTACAGGAATTGAATTGAACTGAATTAATGGGATAACTGATTAAATGAGTAGGTGTGCAGGTCTTCCAAATGGAAAGTGTGTATATTTTGGGGAAGAACAAGGAATCAGAATCAGGTTTATTGACCAAGTGTGTTGACACACACAAGGAATTTGGTTCCAGCTGTTAGTACAGTCATAAATAACACTATACATTTAGCTTGGACTATAGAAGACAAAACAGACAATGTGAGACAATATAGACAGTATGAGTATTAAATATGGAAACCAGAAAACCAGAGAACCTGGATGGCACCACAATCACAACACATGTAGACGTAGCCAAGCTGTAGCAGCTGTAGATGGTACTTCAAATCAATGACATTCTAGGTAGCAAACATCTTCCTGGTTTGGCACTGGAGCACTACCATGGCCCGTACTGTACACGTGTGTGTGTGTGTGTGTGTGTGTGTGTGTGTGTGTGTGTGTGTGTGTGTGTGTGTGTGTGTGTGTGCATTCCCAGCCTGCCTAAGGCTTTCCCAGTTCTACTGAACTCTGCGCTCATCAGGGTACAGTAAACACGTGTATATGATTTCAAGCTCGCATTTCTTGCTTTCATGTATTTGCATGTGAAGGCCCACACATGCTGTGGGAAAGTGAGTGCTGATAGCTCAATTAAAGCATGTTGACTGACTTTAGTATTGTCTGCCCAAAAAACACTAGCAGCAGATATTTCATCCGGAGCCATGTCTGTAGGCGAGGTAACATGTGAAAACCTGACGCCTCGCCAATAAACAATCCACAGCACTTATGTGACAAGCGCAGTATGAATTACTGCTTTTCAGGTGAGTCAATTAAAAACCGAGCGGCGAGAATACGAGCATCACGATCTCAGGAGAGGAAAAAAAAACACATTCTTACGGAGAGTCAGCACCACACGATTAGAGCAGAAGCATAGTTTTCGGTTCAGTCAGTCAAATCTGGACATGCGTGTCATATCGATGTGCCTCAGGCACGCCATGCTTTTCTTGTAATTATAGGAAAGGAACGCACCTGAACATGACTAGCGTTGCTCCTTGGTCATTGTTACTCAACACCAATAACACAAGAATTCAAGCACGTTCATCAACACGTGTTCATACCTTCACTATCTTTTGTCACGTTTGTTTTTTTCTTGTCGAACTTTCAAATGAAATGTTTAAACATGCGTCAAATTTTATAACCAAAGTAAACAAAAAACTGCATTTCTCAAACCGCTTTTACTTATAGGGGAACATTTCTGATAAATGAATCAGGAAGGGGTTTAGAAGGGGTGGAATGGAGAGCTAGCATTTCTAAGCAATGACCTGAGTATTTATTTGACATGTGTGACATCCTATGAAACATCTGATGGAAGGGGGATTTTGAGGGGTACTATAAAAAAACAATTGCTATAAAAAAATTAATAAAAATTAATAAAATTATTACTGATCCGTATCTACATTGGTGCTACGCAAAGCCAAGTCCAATCTGTATCACAAAGTTTCCAAGCTACATTTGAATTCGAAAATTGATGCACAAAAAGTGTCAAATTAGATTCAAAGTTCTAATTAGAAAAATGCACAAATTTGATCAAATTATTTATTTCATTTCACTATGAAAACGAATGTGTTATGTCCAAAAATGAATTGACATCCCTTCCAGAGTGTATTCCCGACTCCCTTCCGGTGTTCCTGGGATACAGGACTGAACAGCGGTAAAAAAGGCTTTAGTGAGATTGAATATGTAAATAAATATATAAATTAGTTAACTCTTTTGCGGTTTTACAATTTGTTTCCAATACGGCTCATCATTTCCTGAAATTTAATTTGTTTGAAAGTTAATTTGGATTAATTTCAGCAAGACAAAGCAAAATTCAAACTTGACCTCTCGTTGAACAAACATCATTCCACACCACTTATTGTGTTTTGTTATATTTCCGGATGGAAATTTGTATATCCTGGAAAATAGACATCTGTGTAAATGCTGCAAGTGTGAATGACACAAAGTCTGAACAGTACTGGGAAAAGGTAAGCCAGAAATGTCGCAGGTATTTGGTGTAAATTCTTCACCTCTCTCTCTCTCTCTCTCTCTCTCTCTCTCTCTCTCTCTAATAATAAGCACTAATGCCAGTTTTCCAGTGTAGCAAAATGCTGCTGTCAGCCCGGTGGTTAATAAGCTCGGCATGTGTGTTTCTCCTAATCAGCTGCCATTAGAAAAGCTGAAAGTGTGACAGCTTCGCTACGGCAGCAAAGTGAACCTACGCTCTGCAAGTCACGGCCGTGTGGTGCATGCACACACACACACACACACACACACACACACACACACACACACACACACACACACGCACACACACACACACAGTAACCCTGAGCGAGTGGCTCATGTCTCGTTTCTTTCCGCACCATATTATCTTCAGCATTTTATTTTCCCATTCCTGCCATCAAGTGCAAATTAGATTAATTTGTTTCACTTTCGAGGAAAAGAACTTTAATAAATAAAAAAAGTCCCCATAAAGTATCAATAACAAAAGGCGAGATTCTCTAATGCGCCGTGCGGCTTGATGGCTTTATTCATCAGATGTCTTTAGTGGACCCACTAGTGTAGTTTAGAGTCTCATAAATGTGGGATAAGGAAGTGTGCGTGTGGGGGGTGATGGCTGCTGGAGCTTGAACGGCTATTTAGATAGCAGTGTGCAGCAGGAATACAGCTCCTGCTGTAAGAAAGAAAGAGCATGTGTGTGTGTGTGTGTGTGTGTGTGTGTGTGTGTGTGTGTGTGTGTGTGTGTCAGAAAGGGAGAAATAGGGAGAGAGGGCATATATATATATATATATACACTATATATCTGCCAGTCCAAAAAAAAAAAGATCACACACGCTAACGACCGCCTTCAGCTTTGATTACGACACGCATTCGCCGTGGCATCATTTCGATAAGCTTCTGCAATGTCACAACATTTATTCCCGTCCAGAGTGCAAGTAATTTTTCACCAAGATCTTGTATTGATGATGGGAGAGTCAGACTACTGCGCAAAGTATCCTCCAGCACATTCCAAAGACTCTCAATGGGGTTAAGGTCTGGACTCTGTGGTGGACAATCCATGTGTGGAAATGATGCCTCATGTTTTCTGAACCACTCTTTCACAATTTGAGCTCGATGAATCTTGGCATTGCCTTCTTGGAATATGGCTGTTCCATCAGGGAACACAAAATCCATTGATAGAATAACCTGGTTATTCAGTATATTCATGTAGTCAGCTGACCTCATTCTTTTGCACATAACGTTGCTGAACCAAAACCTGACCAACTACAGCAACCCCAGATCATAGCACCGCCCCCCAGGCTTGTATGGTAAGCACTTGGCATGATGGGTGCATCAGTTCATCCACTCTCTTCTTACCCTGATGCGCCCATCAATCTGGAACAGGGTAAATCTGGACTCATTAGACCACATGACCTTCCATTGCCTCAGAGTCCAATCTTTATACTCCTTCGCCAAAATTAAAGTATTTTTTCCGATTAGCCTCACTGATAAGTAGTTTTCTTGAGGCTACACAGCTGTTTAGTCCCAATCCCTTGAGTTGCCTTCGCATTGTGCGTGTGGAAATGCTCTTACTTTTAATATTAAACATAGCGGTGAGTTCTAATGTTGTTGTTTTTTTTACCATTTGATTACACAGAACGTTTATGTTAAAGCCGATCACGATCATTCAAGATTTTTTCCCGACCACATTTCTTTCTCGCTATCCTTTTACATTTTTAATAAGGTGTTAGACAGTTAACCCAATTTTAGTAGGTTCAACAATGTCCTCAGATGGTTTTTTTTGCTTGATGCACGCCAATAATTGAACCCTTTTTCCACGGACACAGGATGTGTCTTCTGACATGTTTGTTTAAAAAATGAGAAGCTACACACTGCATCAGTTTGGGTTAAATAACATGTTGCCAGCTGAAACATAATCAACCATGCAATAGTTATTCAATAGGAGGCTCTTACCTATTTGCTTAGTTAAATACAGGTGGTAACTTATTTTTTTTTGTACAGGCAGAGTATATACATACACAGCATCTCACAGTACATGTTGGAATCCATGTTTTTCCAAATGAACCGCAGCTCCACAATACCAGCAGGACTCATGCAGCCCCAGACCATGATGTTACCACCACCATGCTTGACTGGAGGCAAGGGACAGTTTTCTTGGTACTCCTCACCAGGGCGTCACCACACATGCTGGACAACATCTGACCCAAACAAAGTTATTTAACTCTCATCAGACCACAGGATATGGTTCCAGTAATTAATGCTATTGGACATTTTGTTTTCAGCAAATAGTTTTTTTTTTTGTGAGTAAGCATAAAAGAGGTTTCATTCTGGAAGACTGCCATGCAAACCAACTTACTGGAGTGTGAGGTAGACCTTCGGCTTCTGCAACCTCTAAAGCAATGCTGCCAGCAGTCATGTGCCAGTGTTTTAAAGCCAGCTTCTGCACCTACAGTACAGCACAAAGACTCAACTTTAATCAACCCTTGCGAGACCTGTTTCGAGTGGAATAACCCTGGCAACCAAGGGTGGACTGGGCCATCTGGCAGACCAGCCATTTTCCCGCTGGGCCGATATACATTTTGAGCCGATACATCTCTAACCCTAGATTGGCCCATAAAACACTTATCAGCCTTTTTTTCTGCTTAATTAGTTGATGGCGCTGGGATCTTTGCAGCGGTGTAATATATTTGTCAAAAAAGTCGGCGTAGGGTTGTTTTTTCCAGACAGACTGGCCCATGAGACATTGGTTCTTTTCTTAATTGACATTGGGCTGACCCAATCATATTTTTAAACAACTCCTCTTTTGGGCTTTGTGTAAGCATGCAGCGAGAGTGTTTATCTGTCAAAATAGTCAGAGAGAGAGAGATGGAGAAGAAACGCAAGAGAGGCGCAGAGAAATTGTGCGAAAAGAAGAAACTCCTGTCTTTCAGACAGATGCTACAAAATGTGTTAAAATAGTAAACGTTTTCTGCAGCAGGACCTTCATCAGCTGGCGTGGCTGATGACAGTCTTAAGGTGGTCAGACGGCTAGTGTACACATTGTGCATGCTGGCTAAGACAATTAGCAGATCTTTAAGTGTCTTGATACATTGCTTTATTATTTAACATTATTTATGATCAATAATTATTATTTATTTAGCTCTTCTTTTTCTCCCTCAAATACAGACACATACAAGATTGATGTCAAGTTTTACAGTATGGATTATAGGTTTTTTTTTTTTTTTTTTTTTTTTTTTTTTAGTTTTGAAAGTGTCAACTCTCACTTTTTGTTGATTTTTTTTTTTTTTTGTGCCAGTCCAGCCCTTCTGGCCACTGTACTGTAACTCAGGTTCAGGGTGTTACCTTTCTTCTTTTAGCCTCGGCCATCTTTGTGGAGAGCAACAATTCTAATTCTCAAATCTTTAGAGAGTCTTTGCCATGAGGTGCCATGCTGAAGATCCAGTGTTCAGTATGAGAGAACTGTACTTAAAGCACCACATTTTAATACCTCTAATACGAGATACACAAATTTGTATGGTCCTGTCAAGCAGACAAAAACATAAACATGATGAATAGGACATCATTTTTTGTTACACGCCATATTACATTGTGTACTTACTTTTGATTTCAAATATTTAGACAATAATGGCTGTATGTTGAGTTATTTTCTAGAGGACAGTAAATCTGTACAGTTATATAAGCTGCATATTGACTACGCTAAAATATATCCAAGTTTCATTTCTATAGTATTGTCCCTTGAGAAGATTATACTAAAATGGTTGCTGAAATGTGAGGGGTGTACTCACTTTTGTGAGATACTGTATAAATATAAAAGGTGAAAGGAAAACAGACACAGAAGAAAGAAGGGAATTCATCTTCTCCCCTTGGCAATTCAGTGTGGATCTAAATGTTAGAATGGAGAGAGAATAAACGAGAAAAGATGAGCAGAGGGAAGAGAGTACATTAGTGATTTAGCAATGATTTTTAATACCCGTGCGAACGTGACAGTAACTGTTATGACAATGCCCCTGTGCACAAAGCCAGCTCCGTGAAGATATGGTTCATATGGGTTGGAGTGGAAGATCTTGAGTGGGCTACTACTCTGTGTATGAAATATAGTGTGTGTATATATACATATATATGTATACATACATACATACAGACATACACACACACACACACACACACACACACACACACACACACACACACACACAGAGATACATACACATACATATGTAGTGTATGAAATATAGTGTGTGTGTGTGTGTGTGTGTGTGTGTGTGTGTGTGTGTGTGTGTGTGTGTGTGTGTGTGTGTGTGTGTGTGTTGTTTTTATATATACTGTTTGTTTGTTTGTTTTTAAATATTGTTATATATAATTCTGGAACTTTCCCTTCACCTCTTTTTACTGCACCATTCACACACAATTCACAAGGCAGTTAAAAAAAAACTACAGCAGCTGCTTTACTCACTCCAGGAAAAAAAAAAAGAAAGTGTGGCTAATCCAAGCCTGATAAGACGCTCATTACCTAGCAAAGACATTTAGCGCCAGCGGATTGATGACCTATTTTTTTTCCCAACGAGAGCGGCTTTGTAGCACGAAAAGCGAACGCTGTACACATCGCTGCACACTACGTCTGTCGCCAAGTTTGCCTTGTCTCTGAGAGCGGAGTTTTGTGGACTGTAATTAACACATGCCGCTCTAACAGAAATCTCTGGAAGCCAAGAAGAGCACAAGGGGTTCTCGATATACGGCGAGGCAGCTGGAGTGAACGGTTATTAGGGAAGACAGAAATCTGGAGAAAAATTAACAACGGGGAAGGTTTAGGAAGTAATTTGTTTTCATGTGTGTGTCACGGCATAGCAATTATTACAGGAATTCTTACACAACCAAGGGATAATTTTTTTTTAAGTGAATATTTATAGACACACACCTAATGTACGATGTGTTTAACTGCTCCGGATGATGGTGAGAGGTGAGGTCTGGAGGTCTGCTCTACCTATCGATGTCTGCTAGTCGAAGTTTGATAATAAACTTAGACAGGTCTGAGTTTCGTGTGTGTGTGTGTGTGTGTGTGTGTGTGTGTGTGTGTGTGTGTGTGTGTGTGTGAGAGAGAGAGAGAGAGAGAGAGAGAGAGAGAGAGAGAGAGAGAGAGAGAGAGAGAGAGAGAGAGAAGTACTGACAGGGCCATCCCAATGCTCCTCTTTCCCTCTGACTGCTTTGACCTGCTGTAATTTCTCCTCGTGACAGCAGCAGCTGCAGCCGCCACGCCAGACAGATGAAATTTTCATAACTATCTCCTCGCACTCCTGTCCTCGTCTTCAGGATCATTCATAACCCCGCCGCCGGCCTGCCACACACAATATGCTCGCCATGAAGGCCTGCGTTCCATATAATTAACAGTGTGCAGCCGTGAGGGAAGGGTGCACGCTTGTGTGTGTATATGTGTGTGTGTGTGTGTGTGTGGTGGCAGATTAGCGAAAGCGAACACTATCATTACCGCACGCGTCATTTCAGTACAGTCAAGGGTACGAGAAACTAATTATACAGACACACACACACACACACACACAGATGGAAACCCCCCCAACACACATACACAAACTCACACACATATCCACAAACCTGTCTCTTCACTAGCAAATTCCTCAGCATGGACAAGAACAAAAGGGTTAATGACTAAGCACAAAGCCAGAGAAAGAGTACGTGCACTTAAAATAGAGGGACTTTGTGGTTTTTTATAAAGGAGCAGAAGGGAAACCCTGGACGGTGGGTGTGGTCAGAAAGCGCCAGCTGCTTCAAGAAATAGCTGGGAGAGTCCCGTCGTCATCCCGATCCCCACAGGCTCATGTCTAGGACAGTCTGCCCACCAAACACACATCCTGCCCGGGGCTATTATTAACTCGAGGCCCATGCTCTCTCCCTCGGCCTGCTCCTTCTACCTAAAAGGCTCGTGTTCACACAGAAACAAAGGCTGCAGGCAAAATATATTCAGCATGCGCACGTTTAAAATGTGTTGGACAAACAACAAGAAAAAATAAAAAATAAAAACATCAATATTTGGTCACTTTTAGTCCAGTCCTCAAGCACATTTTTGCAGTGGACAGTAACAAAGTAGATGTAATTCGTAACTGTACCTTTTCAAGTATTTCCATTTGGGGAATTTTTTTACTTGAACTTCGCAACATTTCAAAGTCAAATCTGGTACTTTTTACTTTTTGCGAAATCAGTCGTTCCTTTTTATTAACGAGGATAAAAACTTTACTGGTCAATCACTCAGAAAGCCACCAATCGGGTTCGAGTGCACGCTCTGTTTTGAACTTTTGATTGCCGCTTCGTGGTGTCTACTTATCCCAAACCTAGTGTTCAGCATAGTTTCAATATCAAGCAGAACATTTAGAGAGGAAGCAATGATGAAAGAAACTCGTGACTTTAATTTGCCACAACACCGAACGATTTTTTTTTTAAGTCGGTAAAAAGAAGGTTTCGGGCTCATGATCATTTTAATAAAAATCAATCAGTGTTTGACTCATTAATATCATTCTATTAATAGACTGGTGTGATAAGAGTAACATTACTCTTTTCACATAACTGAGTTGATTAAACAATGAATCTTGTGACAGAAATGATAATAAGAATCATTATCGCTGTAATAAATCATTGTATTTTGTATACTTAAGTACATTTGAAGGCAAATACCTTTGCACATTTACTCAAGTGAACATTTGAAGGGACACTTTTAATTTACAGAGTGTAGCTCTACTTTTACTCAAGCGAATGGTTTGTGTCCATCGTCCACCACTGCATTTTTGGTCCTAATTATTATCATAAGCACCCGTTTAAGGTGTGATAAAGATGAAGAACAAGAGTCTGGGGTTTCCTGAGATCCTGAGGTTTGCTGCTCAGCTTTAATAAGAGTCCAAGTCGTTTCAGACTTTTCTGTTAAGAATTACAAACCTTCAGTGCGGCAAATCTTTTTTTCTTTTGTAACATTCCTCATATTTGTCATATGCATAAAGCAGGTTATGATTGATGTTTACATCTACATGAAGTGGAACAACTTTATCTACAATCAGGAGGAAAAAAAAATCCAAAGATGAATAGCTTACAATCAGAAATGTGCCATTTGAGGCCATAATATCAATGTGAAACAACCCAGTGAGAGCGTTAATCATAAAAATCTGCTACACATTAAGTTAATTAATATTCCTCTAAAGTCTTTGGAAATGACTGCCAGTCCAAAAGACAAAACCAGGCCAAAGAGAGATCTGAACTAAACATCGATCCTGAAACCCAATCAGTAAACTTTTTTCTTTTGTCTCAGACGTGATCGAAGTGACATGATTCTCCTCATTATACTGAACGTGAAAAAAGGATTCGTGCGAGAACCAGAAACCCTGACACCGCAAATCCTTGTTCACACATCCTCTCTCTGCCGCTGCACATGTGGCCCGTGCTCTTGGGTTCGCCCCTTACGGGAATTTTTCTTTTTTTCCCCCGAGAGTGGCAGGCGAGTCTGTCGCTTGGTTAGAGCTTTCACCATCTATGTTTCCATATTAAAGCTTCCTGGCAGTTTGTCCTGGCATTCCGGGACCCTAAAACCTTGTGGCTCTCTAAATTGCTAACGGGCCGAAGTCGTATTGCGTGATGCGTAATTATGAAATAACTGTTTTCATTAAGTCTGACGAGCAATTAAATTGGAAGGGATTTTTATTTTAATTCCTTTGGATGGCGATTCGGACGCAGCCGGAGTCGGGGGGTGTTTTACACGGGGTAAGGCAATGTGCTGAATCACATCCTACACCATTTAATTTCGCCACAAAATGGACGGAAACACGTAACTGGGGAAAGGGCTTGATGCATCCTGTCATTACAGAGCAAGCCACGTCGGGTTTAAACAGTCTGCTATGGCGGGAGAGAGCGTGTATATGGAGTATGTGTGGTTTGCATGTGCTAGTTAGTCTGAGGGAGCAGACACACATGTATAGACAAATTGGGCACTTCGTATCCATTATAATAAGCCCGGGGACAAGCTAAACCGACGCCGGGTCTATCCAAGCTAGTGAAATGAGCGTGAGAGAGACAGGGCGTAGGTAGACTGGCAGCTGAAGATCATGTTGTGCAGGAGTTTTGACAAAAATTAAACCCTAGGTTCATTGTATTAGGATCACGCCTAGCTTTACGTGGACAGAGTCGGAATGGGACTGCTGTTTGTTTCGATAACAACAGACAAGTTTTACTACAGCGTTTTAAATGTAAGCATCACTTTCATGCTAATTATAGTCTTTACAATGATGAAAGGTAGCGTATGGCAGCATGCACACAAGCACACACAGACACGTTGAGCTTTTTAGATTTGTTTCAATTATACATGCCATAGCGGGTAGCAAAAAGACAATGGGTGTGTGCATGGGTGTGGGTGTTTGTGTGTGTTCAGGCACTCCAATCTCACCAAATGGCAGACGCAGGTGTTTGCCTGTAAGCTCGGTGCCTCGAGGTATCATGAGTCAGTTACACACAACAAACTCCGTGTAGTTGCTGCCAAGTAAAACACACAGCCCACCCAACAACCCCACACAGTTCAGCCCTCTCAGGGTGTGTGTGTCTGTTTGCTGTGTGTGTGTGTGTATGTGTGTGTGTGTGTGTGTGTGTGTGTGTGTGTGTGTGTGTGTGTGTGTGTGTGTGTGTGTACATGTTACAAACCTTGTACTTTTCTGTTTGAACTACAATGACAAAACTACAAATACAGAAGTAATTACAACCTTAAATCCAATTTTTTTTTTTGTTTATGCAGAATTATGTAAAAAATTTTAATAAATATACTGTATATAACACATAATATATTTATACTACATTTGTTTGCTATTATAAATAATATAAAAAATCTATTATGGAAAAAAATTGCTTGTGTAGACTGATACTGCAAAAATAAAAATATAATAGCAAAATACATACCGAAATGTTTAGTTGATATAAAAATATCAATAAATATTAAATATTATATATATATATATATATATATATATATATATATATATATATATATATATATATATATTATATATATATATTTTTTTATACACTTTTGGTTGTATTCATGTTTTATTTATATACTATATATATATATATATATATATATATATATATATATATATATATATATATATATATATATATATGTTCTTTTTATAGGGACTTTAACCAATTATTGTCTAGTTTATAGCAGGTATGTATTAAATTGTTATAATTGTAAAACTGTGGAATTTTAATTGAGCCTCACCTTAATTACATTTTTATCAATTTTTTGCTTTCTGAAAGCATCTAAAACATGTAAATGCAAACTGAAAGACACACCACACCTGACAAATGTCACAGTTTGTATCTGCAGAAGCATGCTTTTGCATAAAATACAAGACAAATATTATAAAAAAAAAAAATAATAATTCTATATAAATATGGAACAACCTGTGACTTCTAAGTAAATCTGAAATATTTACATTGTTTAAGAAACAACGGCTTTTTCTCCTGCCATGTTTCATTATATGGGTTTACAAGTGTAATGCATCGTATTCAGGCATTTGGGAGAATTTTACATACAGGATTTGTGAAAGAACAAATAAAGCAAATAATAACTGAGCAAACTACAATAAGCAAATAGATTATTGTTTACTTGGCCAGTGGAGAAACTAACAAACAATAAAAACTAAAAGAAAAAAAAAGAAAGAACACATGTACACATGAATATAAACAGTATAAACTAACAAACTTAAAAAAAAAAAAAAGTTTAACTAAATAAAAGCTAACTATCTACATAAAACTAACAAAAAGCAAATAATTTATAAAAGCAATCTAATAAAAGCTAACCCAGCCATTAGGGGGGCACAAGCCAGTGTACTCTCAGTGCCGGTCCCAAGCCCGGGTAAATGGGGAGGGTTGCGTTAGGAAGGGCATCCAGCGTAAAACATGTGCCAAATCAAATATGCGGATCACAAATGAGAATTTCATACCGGATCGGTCGAGGCCCGGGTTAACAACGACCGCCACAGGTATCGTTAGCCGACAGGGTACCGGTGGAAATTGGGCTACTGTTGGCCGAAGGAGGAGAAGGAGAGGAGGAAGGCGTCTACAGAGACGGCAGGAAAAGGAGCAGTGTAGGAGAGTAGAGGTTCGGGTTGGTACTTTAAATGTTGGTACTATGACGGGTAAAGGGAGAGAGATAGCTGATATGATGGAGAGGAGAAAGGTAGATGTGTTGTGTGTTTAGGAGACCAAGTGGAAAGGGAGTAAGGCCAGGAACATTGGAGGTGGATTTAAACTGTTTTATCATGGTGTGGATAGGAAGAGAAATGGTGTAGGGGTGATTCTGAAGGAAGCGTACAGTAAGAGTGTAGTGGAGGTGAAGAGAGTTTCTGATAGGGTGATGATCGTGAAGGTGGAAGTTGAAGGGATGATGATAAATGTCATCAGTGCCTATGCCCCACAAGTTGGCTGTGAGATGGAGGAGAAAGAAAGATTCTGGAGTGAATTAGATGAAGTGGTAGATGGTGTACCTAGGAAAGAACGATTGGTGATTGGGGCAGACTTTAATGGGCATGTAGGTGAAGGGAACAGAGGTGATGAGGAGGTGATGGGTAGGTATGGTTTTAAGGAGAGGAATGTGGAAGGGCAGATGGTGGTAGATTTTGCTAAAAGGATGGAAATGGCAGTGGTGAACACGTATTTTAAGAAGAAGGAGGATCATAAGGTGACGTATAAGAGTGGAGGAAGGTGCACACAGGTGGATTATCTTCTGTGTAGGAGATGCAACCTGAAGGAGATTGGAGACTGTAAGGTGTTGGCGGGGGACAGTGTAGCTAGACAGCATCGGATGGTGGTCTGTAGGATGGTTTTGGAGGCGAAGAAGAAGAGGAGGAAAGTAAGGTTTGAAAGAAGAATAAGATGGTGGAAACTGAAGGAGGAAGAGTGTAGTGTGAGGTTCAGGGAAGAGGTCAGACAGGGGCTCGGTGGTGGTGAAGAGGTGCCGGATGATTGGGCAACTACTGCAGGAGTGATGAGGGAGGCAGCTAGAAAAGTACTTGGTGTGACATCTGGAAATAGAAAGAGGAAGTGCAGGAGAGCATTAGGGGAAAGAGGTTGGCAAAACAGAAGTGGGATCGACAGAGTGATGAGAAAAGTAGGCAGAAGTACAAGGAAATGCGGCAGCAGGTTAAAAGGGATGTGGCGAAAGCCAATGAAAAGGCATATGAGGAACTGTATAAGAGGTTGGACACTAAGGAAGGAGAAAAGGATTTATACCGATTGGCCAAGCAGAGGGACCGAGCTGGGAAGGATGTACTGCAAGTTAGAGCAATAAAGGATGGAGAGGGAAATGTGTTGACTAGTGAGGAGAGTGTGTTGAGAAGATGGAGGGAGTATTTTGAGCAGCTGATGAATGAGGAAAATCAGAGAGAGAGAAGGTTGGAGGATGTGGAGTTGGTGAAGCAGGATGTAGATAGGATTAGTAAGGAGGAAGTGAGAGCAGCGATTAAGAGGATGAAGAATGGAAAGTCGGTTGGACCAGATGACATACCGGTAGAAGCGTGGAGATGTTTAGAAGAGATGGCAGTGGAGTTTTTAACCAGATTGTTTAACAGGATTCTGGAAGGGGAGAGGATGCCTGAGGAATGGAGAAGGAGTGTGCTGGTACCGATCTTTAAGCATAAGGGAGATGTGCAGACCTGCAGTAACTACAGGGGAATTAAGTTGATCAGTCACACCATGAAGTTATGGGAAAGAGTAGTGGAAGCCAGGTTGAGAGAAGAGGTGACCGTCTGTGAGCAACAGTATGGTTTCATGCCGAGGAAGAGCACCACAGATGCCTTATTTGCTTTAAGGATGTTGATGGAGAAGTATAGAGAAGGACAGAAGGAGCTGCATTGTGTATTTGTGGATTTAGAGAAAGCGTACGACAGGGTGCCTAAAGAGGAGTTGTGGTATTGTATGAGGAAGTCAGGTGTGTTAGAGAAGTATGTGAGGGTGGTGCAGGACATGTATGAGGACAGTGTGACGGCAGTAAAGTGTGCAGTAGGTACGACAGACTGGTTCAGGGTGAAGGTTAGACTGCATCAAGGATCGGCCCTGAGCCCTTTCCTGTTTGCAGTGGTGATGGACAGGTTGACGGACGAGGTCAGACAGGAGTCTCCCTGGACTATGATGTTTGCAGATGATATTGTGATTTGTGGTGAGAGTAGAGAGCAGGTTGAGAAGAGCCTGGAGAGGTGGAGATATGCGCTGGAGAGAAGGGGAATGAAAGTCAGTAGGAGTAAGACAGAGTACATGTGTGTGAATGAGAGGGAGGGCAGTGGAGTGATGCGGTTGCAGGGAGAAGAGGTGGAGAAGGTGGAGGAGTTCAGGTACCTGGGGTCAACAGTGCAAAGTAATGGAGAGTGTGTTAGGGAAGTAAAGAAAAGAGTGCAGGCAGGGTGGAGTGGGTGGAGAAGAGTGACAGGAGTGATTTGTGATAGAAGAGTATCTGCAAGAATGAAAGGGAAAGTTTATAGGACTGTGGTGAGACCTGCGATGTTGTATGGATTAGAGACAGTGGCATTGAGTAAAAGACAGGAGGTGGAGCTGGAGGTAGCAGAGCTGAAGATGTTGAGGTTTTCGTTGGGAGTGACGAGGATGGACAAGATTAGAAATGAGTTTATTAGAGGGACAGCACATGTAGGATGTTTTGGTGACAAGGTGAGGAAGGCGAGATTGAGATGGTTTGGACATGTGCAGAGAAGGGACATGAATTATATTGGTAGAAAAATGCTGAAGATGGAGCCACCAGGTAGGAGGAAAAGAGGAAGACCAAGGAGGAGGTTCATGGATGTGGTGAGGGAAGACATGCAGGTAGTTGGTGTAAAAGAGGCAGATATAGAGGACAGGGTGGTATGGAGACGGATGATCCGCTGTGGCGACCCCTAATGGGAGCAGCCGAAAGAAGAAGAAGAAGAAGAATCTAATAAAAGCTAACTAGAAATTATTAAAGACTAGACTAAGTTACTAATAAAAACCTACTTAGCAACTAAAAATAAAAAACCTAAATAATAAAAACAAGCTGATAAAATCTAACTAAAAAAACTAACTTTGTAACTAATAAAACTGTACTAATGAACAAATGAGCAAAACGAAAACAAATGTGTTTATATGTTATTAAACAAATGATGAACTATCGCATAATACTTACATTTAAATATTTATTTATGGCAGCTCCTGTGATTGTTGTCATATTGTCTGTCTAAAAAATGTGGTTTCAGAAGATAGATGAATGAATGAATGAATGAATGAATGAATGAATGAATGAATGAATGAATGAATGAATGCTTTCTGATGCTGTTTTCACTCCATGTTGTGTCTATAGCACACGGTTATATTTCTGTTAAAGCCCCTGTCATCTGCTCGGTTGAGTCTAATACTATACTCGAGTTAGAGTTTGTCTTCATTGAGCACAGACACGAAGGAGACTTTAAACCTTTTGTCCGCTCTCTTTAGGACTTTAGGGGGACAAAAGCCACGTCACGACACTGACAGCTTCGACCACGCCCCCTTTCCCCTTGACAGGATGAGAGGATACGTGCGTGAAACGTTTCCCTTGCATCCACTAATGATTCGCTGTTCTATTCTCCTGCATGCATGACCGACAAAATCAATTGAATCGAGCTAAGATAGAAAGCTGGCTATGTCCAGAGGCTGGAAAGGTGCAGCACACGGACACAAGGAACCTCATCCCTAAGTCTGATGACACCCCACTGTGTTTTTAATTCTGAAGCTGTCCAACCAGGTGAGGTCAGAAGTCATGACACACCGCGAAACAAGAACAAAAGAGGCCCAGATACTCAAAGGCAGTAACAGGGTCAGAGGTCAGAGAGGGTGGGTGAATAAAGAGGGCAGCTGCTGAAGACATAGAGGCAAATGGAAGGAATGTTGATCTGATATGTTAAAGAGTAGCTATATGCTTCATATTACATTGAGCTTCTCGAAGAAGTCATAGTGTGTATAATATTCAAATAGATTTCTGGCAAACTAAAGACATCCTGGTGATGATGCGATACTCAAATCAGAGGCGTCCTTATGGCATGCCGCAGGTCCTTAACTTTATTTTCTGAAATATAAACAGGAAAACTGGATCTACGTAGTCAAGATGATCAGACAGTCATTACGTGTTTATTCACCAAATGCAGCTAAAATCATATATATATATATATATATATATATATATATATATATATATATATATACACACAGATACACACACACACACACACACACACACACACACACACACACATATATATATATGGGAGTGTAGTTAGGGGGAAGAAACACAAAACATTGCTTGTAAAAAAAAAACAGTTGATTATTATTAAAATTTGCGATCATTAACACTTGAACAGTTGACATTTTTAAAACAATTTGAAATAAAATGGCTGCTTGGTTAAATAATATATGAAATAATATTTTTATAATATAAAAAAATATAATAAATGGATTAAATGAAATGAATGCAATACAATTTTTTTATTACATATACTAAAGAATTCACAGCGTTAGCGTTAGCCGGTAACCAGGAAGTGGCTAAGTGGATTCTTTAGTGTTTTCATGCATGTGCAAAACACATTTTATTTCCGGTAAAGAGTGAGAAAAACGGTGACACTGCTCTAACTCTAATTTAACACCCCTGGCATTGTTGTGTATGTTTTTGAGTTTAGTAATAATAAAATAATTGCGCTGAAAGTGCGACGCGGTGACTAAACCCACTTCCGCCACTTTATACGTTCCTGAGGCCACTCAGATTTCCGCACGTGCATTGCATCGGGTATGTGTACCAATCCGAAAGCCCTGTACTGAAAATTAAAACGGATTTCTTTTCTTTTAGTGGCATAAATCACTAAATGCTATCAAAGTTGCCTGTATTACTCTTGTAGGTATTAGCTTAGACAATTTTATTTATCACAATTTTAATTCTAATGTTTTATCAGAAATGTCTACATAAATAAAATGTTTTTTAGATATTTTGTAAGATCTATCTATTCATTTAACCAAGTCTGTGATCGTTATGATTATTTGTAGACAGTACATTTACTTCAAGCGTGTTTTACTGGCAAACTATTTGAATTGTTTTTTATTCTAAAGCTAACTTATGGATTTATTTGCGGAGTGGATTCGATGTGTTCTGGACTAAATTCTCTAGATATTCTTCAAAAAACAGGCAAATTATTATTAGATATATTTAAATAATACTATTTGAACAGGTGTGAAAAATAATTAGTACGCAGGATGTCCGGGGAATGTTTTACTGCGTGTTGGCTGTAATAGCAAGAGAATAATAGAAGAACAAATATGTGAGACTAATCAAATATCTTATAGATATAAGTGACCTTTATTTGCCTTCCTTATTTTGTCTTGAGGGTGTATTTGCTCTGCATCATCAGGACCATGTTAGCGGATGGGGATATTTGCATTACCTCCATGATCTGACCTTGTGCTATAGAAAGGCAGTTTCTAAATTCAACACATTATTAATATGTAGAGACTTGTGTCAAACGAGGTGCAGACTAAAGTGCAAAACCTGTTCCTTCCTGGAATCTGACAAGGTGTTTTCAGTGTGTGTGTGTGTGTGTGTGTGTGCGGGGGGTAACCTCCGCAGCACTTGATTTACGCTGTGTTGGCTCACCAACTGCTTCCCAGGTCGAAGGTCAATGGGTACCCACTCTCCTGCGGCTCCATTGAGACATGGAGGGCAACGAGTCAAGCACTGCTGCATTAACAAAAGAGTGCACACACACACACACACACACACACACACACACACACAACACCTCTTCTCTCTTTGCTTTCGAGGTTAATCGTTCACAACTTCTTTTGTTTTGCACTTCCCCAGAATGTGCAGAAGGATGGAAGTATGTGAGAACCGATGGAAAAAAAAAGAGCAAAAGAGAGCGAGAGAGACAGACAGAAAGAGTGAGGGAGGAAAAAGAGGAGAGGCCAGATGGGCACCTTCACAGGCCATTTATCAAATCCGCTGGCACCCCCCCTCTCCTAAAGCCCCCATGTAATTCAGTAATCATTTCTATTATCATCTAATGACCTTACAAAGTCTACAGCAGTTAGCGCCGTCCCTACAAACAGCACAGCTGTTCAGAGCACTGGCTCGAGACCCCACCCACCCGCACACACACACACGCACGCACACCGAGATGAGCCCAGCCATGCCGACGTACCCTAAACCGCAAAGGTCACACAAAGGTCAAGCTATGCAGAGACATTGCAGGATGAACGTGTGATGATACTGAATGTTATGGTCACAAGTTCTCCACAGCATAGTGTGTGTGTGTGTGTGTGTGTGTGTGTGTGTGTGTGTGTGTGTGTGTGTGTGCAGGTTTAAGAGGTGTGGGACACACTGCCCATGGATTATCATATTCATCTCCTGGTGTGCTCCCATGTAAAGTCCAATCTGTCCTTTTTTTCTTTCTGTCCTTTCTGATGATTCTATAGTTTTATATTTTTGTATGTATAGAAAGATAATGAATAATGATTTACATAGACACTAAAATCATTAGTGCAATTATATAAAATTGCACATAGTGATTTAGATGTTCATCTGATCATAACAAGTGCCAAACAGGCTGGTTTGAGTATTTCAGAAATAGTAATAGAGTATTCCGGCTTCACCCTCCACTCGTATATATATAGGGGTGTAACGGAACGCAAAATTCACTGTTCGGTACGTACCTCGGTTTTTAAGTCATGGTTCAGTTAAATGCAAAAATATAAAATTGCTTGTCATTTTTTTTATCAACGCAGTTTATTATTATTACTATTTCTGAACAACAACAGTTTACATTTTTTAAACTATTTAAAATAAAATGCCTACTTGGTTAAATGATATATAAAATAATATTTGACACTATTTTATACAAATAAAATAAAATGAATCAAATGAATCCAATAAACTTTTTTATATTAAATAAATTAAATAATTATTCGAATTGGCACAAATTAAATTGATTAATTTTGACACTTAATTTAACTAATGCAGATGTGTGTGTGTGTGTGTGTGTGTGTGTGTGTGTGTGTGTGTGTGTGTGTGTGTGTGTGTGTGTGTGTGTGTGTGATTTACATTTAATATATCATTTTAAGATATGATCTACTTAACTGTTCTACTTATTTCAGCAGACTTTAACAAATGCCTTCATTCCTTCCATCCTGTAATTCATTCACTCCCTCAATATGTGGGGATGTGGAATTATCAGGATTTTCTCCTATTAAGAGAAATTCTTAAAGATGGACATAAAGCGCTAAAGAGTCCATAGCGCTAGCCACACTCTGGTTAGCGGTTAATGCATGCGCAAAACAAATCTTATTTCCAGCACGGAGTGAGTAACTCTAGATTATTTTTAATACTCCTGGCATTGTTGTGTATGTTTTCAATTTTAATAATAATAATTTTTAAAAAAGGCCCTTAAAGTGCGAGGCAGAGACTAAACAAACTTGCGGTCCGCCACTTAATATGTTCCTGAGAAAACTCAGATTTTAACTATGTTCCGCACAGAAAAAGGAACCGAACCGAAAGCCCTGTACCGAACAATTTCAGTACGAACACATGTACTATTACACCCCCTAATATATACTGTATAGTTTATACATTGTGGTGCTAAAAATTGCTCTGTTTTGGTAAATTTAGTTTGTTAAATTATTAACAAATTACACCTTTCTACCCCTATACTGATCACCATTCTTTAGGATTTCCAGGTGGGCTAGATAATATCTCGACTTACGATATTTTCAAGTTACGATGAGGTCATTAGAACAAATCTCCACCATAAGCTGGGAACAACTCTGGCTCTGAGGGTGAGAAGGTCTGGGGTTCCGTCAGCATTGCAATTCAACCCAAACGTTTTCAGTAGTTTTGAGTTCAGTGTTCTTAATAGGACACTCAAGTTCCAGTCTAATCTAAACACAACGTCTTCATGAAGCTTGATTGACACATAGCACCAGTGTCATTGTTGGGAAGGGTTTAAGCCACTGTAATGCTACACAATACAAACACATTTTATACAAATATACGGTCACATATGGATCTAATGGCCTGGTGTTCACAAACTTTAGCCATATAGAGTCCGATGGGATTTTCTCCAGCCACCACTAAGAAACATACTGCATACCTTCATAGATATACAGTGCAGTAAAAAGGTTTCTTTTCTGTGCGAATACAAACTAAAAGTTAGAATTGCAATCAATCAGGAAATCTATGACCTGTAATGGCAACCTGAGGATAATGAATAAACAGAGTGTCAGAGAGTTGAGTAAAAGAAGATGTACAGGTGTGTGTGTGGTTTTTAGGGGTTTTTTTGCAAAAAAAAAAGTGCAGTGGAGCACAGAGGACAACTTTAGTGCGTACGCTTATGGCAATAGATGGGTCACAAGGGTGTTGAAAGTGAAGTCATCTTTCAACCCAAGTACTTTTAAACCAACACAAAGTCCCCAATGGTCACATTTATTATTCTCTCTCTCTTTCTCTCTCTCTCTCACACACACTCATGGCCTGTACTCCACACCACTCACAGTGCTGTTTCAAGAGCAACTGCTTCTCTCTGAGAAACTCGGAAAGGCTTAATCAATCAGCTGTGCTTGTGTTTATGAATCCTCCACCTGCAATCCATCATCCCGCCTTAAAAGCGGCAAACTTTAACGCTATTACATGGCGGCACAAAAGAGGTCGTAATCAAACGCACTGAATCCTATGCATACTAAACTCCGAAAACAATTACTGCTTTCAGTGGGCAAATAAGCAGCATGAATCAGCAAGCAAGACGTTTAATAAAGGTCGTGGGATGGAGAATTAATGATTGAGGATAGAGTGAGGAGTTGAGTGGAGAACAGCCACAAGGTTCGAAGAAACTTCGAACAATTCCCTTGTAAAACTCATTTTGATTTTTACACCATGTTTTCCTCAAAGCATTAGTGAGACTTTATATTAAGATGGAGTGTCATGTAGCAACCAGGGGTGCCAGATTGGAGTTTCAACACCTTCCTGATTAACAACCCATCATTCGCATTGTTCATCCAAAGCATCTCTGTAAAATTTTTAATAGAAGTTTAAATCTAGGGTTTTCTTTTTAGAATGCGTTTGAAGCAGAGCTACTTCTACAAGCTAAAACCTAGCATTTGCGCATTTGTTCTTCTTCAGTAAGCACTGCATTCTGATAAGATCCTGATCCCAGGAACAATGGATGCAAGGTGGAAGTACATCCTGGAAAAAATGAAATTTTATTCAACTACTAACTTCATAGCTAAATTATATATTGGGGACTTGTTAAACACAATCTGGCAACTCTGGTAGAAAACACAACTTTTTGTATTTGCCGATTAAATCCTCCGACCTCGGTGTGTAAAATTTCACAAAACAAAGATAAAAAAAAAAGATGCTTCATGTTTGTTTTGTGTTAGCAAGCGTTTAGCAAGCTAACTATAATGTGTGATGTATATTTACCTCCTCAAAATGGCTAAATATTTAACAAGTGAATATGCCTGTATGCTGATTGGTCCAAAGTAAATACTTGTACATAAAACCAACTACTTATCAACGTAAAGAAGTGCTAGTTTGTATACCTTTCATGCTGTAAATCAGCCATGTTGATTTGGCATCATATGCATGACCTTGATGTTAAGTACACTTTCCTGAATTAGGTTTTCTTTGTCATACAGAGCAGAGCGTTAATGTTTATTAAAAGAATTGTTAATTGGGAATACATTAAAAAGTCTAACCATGCAAACTTATTGCAATATGGCTTCCAGATGAAATGAGAATTATAGCTATTTTCTGAGTAAATGTGGTTAAAGAACACTATCAATCCACTGCTAATGATCTGCATTTTTAAACACCCGCATGTGCAAAAGCCATCCAGGCACCATTCGAAATTTCCAAGACAAATCGTGAGTGATATTTGAGAAGGAAAAAAAAAAGTTTTTTTCATACAAGCTGCTAAAAGCATGTTGGTGTCACCCCTCCTGTCGGCGAAAACATCAGTTCCATCTTATCAGAGTGTGTTTAACGTCGTGCAGGGCCATGTGCTTCTTTTCCTTTAAATGTTGGCCGTTGACAGGTACTTTACAGAGCTGGGCCTAATGTGGGAGCTACCATTATCATGGCCGAGAGGGGAGGTCGGGGCGCAGGAAGTGATAGGGAGAGAAGGAGTTCAAACATATTAGAACACATGAGCGTGAGGGAGAGAGGACAGTCCTATCTAATCTCTCCAACTGCTGAAATAAATGTGTGTGTGTGTGTGTGTGTGTGTGTGTGTGTGTGTGTGTGTGTGTGTGTGTGTGTGTGTGTGCGCGTGCTCATTCATCTATGTAGACACTGCCTTGACAAATAGACGGACCTGGAATCCAACTTTCCACGCATAAAGAATGTGCAACAGCACAACACACGTGCGCACAGACACACACCATTGCACACACGCACACACAAAAATGACTGATTTAATAAATTCATACATAGGAATATTCACAACCATCAAATGAGCTGCCTACAGTTAACACCAGTTTTGCTCAAATATACCTGCCTACACACACACACACACACACACACACACACACACACGTGTGTGCTGATAGCCCACTGACTTCCTTCCTCAGAGATAAGACTCACTCAGACAGTATCCATTCATCCCGATAACACAGAGTGCAGAAAGACACACACACACAGATAACAGCGATGTTTACACTCCACAACTTATCTCCAATTTTAGACCACTCAGGACTCCACCATTCTTGCACACACACACTCACACACACACACACACACACACACACACACACACACAGACAGTGTATGGTTGAGACACGAGCGGTCAGGTCTTTATCAATCCCCATTAAAGCATGCAGACATATTTATTACTTCAGTGTGTGTATAAGTGTGTCTGTGTGTGAGTGAGTGTGTTCATACAATTGCCATTATTACATTCACTTGGCTTAAACACCTGGCCTGATTAATCCACATATTAAGGCAGGTGTGTGTGTGTGTGTGTGTGTGTGTGTGTGTGTGTGTGTGTGTGTGTGTGTGTGTGTGTGTGTGTGTGTGGTTCTAGTTCTGCTTTATTTTCCATCAATTGAAGTCTAATCTGAAAGGAGTGTTTGGATTGGCTTTGCTCCTTTGTCTGATTGGTTGTTTGGTAAACCTGGGCATGCTGTAAAATGACAGGATAAACGTCTCGATGTTGATGATGATGATATTTATGATGATGACGATAATGATGATGATGATGCTGATGCGCAATGTAAAGCTTGATTTTCATATAGAAAAAGTCGCACCCTGTTGTAGAAAAAGAAAGAAATGGATGTCGGCAGGACGCTTTAAACCTCCTGCAGTGGCATCTTATCTGACCAGAGCACTAAGGTGCTACTGTTCTCTTGCTATTCCATGTTGTAGAATATGTAATGTGGTAAAGGTGCACATTCGGCAGAAAACAGGAACGCTAATCTTGCTACTGAGTGTCCTTCCGGTACCTGTTTACTACTCAGGTGTAAGCTGGTGGCTGATGGGAAGGGGGAAAAAATCATTGCGCTTCATGTATGTAGGCTTTTGTGTAAAATGAAATGAAATAAAATAAAAAGTAAAACATAAAAATGAATAGCATTTCAAATGTACACATTAATTTACCTTGAAATTAATTTATTTGATCCAAAAAAAGAAGTTTCAATGCCCTAAGAATTTCAGTAGCGACAAATCAATCATTCAATGTAAATTAAATAAAAAAGAATTATTAATAAAAAAAAAAAAATGTAAGTGAATTAAAATATTGCGGGAAAAAAAGTGTGTTTGCGTATGTGTGTGTGGGTGTGTGTGTGTGTGTGTGTGCGCACACGCATGCATGTACTACCTGTCTCTCCAGGTCTGCCTGTGCTGCTGTCTGTCACTCAGAGCGTTGAGCAGAGTCTCAGCCATCTCCTGTCTGTTCTCCTGAACGTTGCTCTCATCCTCCACCACCGCCAGCAGCAGCTCAGTCTGAAAACACACGCAATACACAAACACGCACATACAAACACACACGTGTTATGAAGACACAAAATCATGCAGAATCACGGAAGCTAGAGATATTTGAGATTCATTAAAAAAGGAGGTAGTGTACGGTTTAAGCTGCACTTAAAAACAGCCAGAGATGCTTTATTATGTATGTGCGTGAAATATTTTTATCATAATTTTCTCTAGTCAAAGTTAATTTGTCTACTGCATAATGATTATTTAAAGGTAACTGGTCGAATCTGAGGTAGATACAGAAACATCTGCTTGAACAACTATACACAAAACAGATACGTTTGTATAAAACGTGATGAGGGTTAAAAATAAAGGCTTAAGGATGGAACTAACGTGTACCTTTTCTTTTCTTACAGGCATATTTGTATTAAATCTAACAAAATCTCTGTGGATTATCTGAATATTTCTAAGATCAGGAAGTGAAAATTGCGGTCAAACATGACTTGAATTGACTTATGCTACAAATCCCCCCCCCCCCCCATCTCCCCCCCACCCCCCAGCCAGTATGTCATGCGTAACACCTGGTAATTTGAGAAAAATCATGGCAATCTGTCATATACACAGAATCCACGAATTCGTACGCATTCGCCCCACCCACAATCAGGAAATGAGCAGCCCAGAAATCCTTAGAAAGAAGCGCTTAGCTTTGCGGAGACTGTTTAAGAAATCAATATACACTCGTTCCCTTAAGGGCAGAGGTCAGATCCATTCTGGACTAAGCGCGCTGCCTGTTAGGAACAAATGGTGAAACCTCAGCAAGTATTTACATTCAATGCTAAATCAAGGAGAAAAGCTAAATAGCCTGGAGTGGGAGGTCAAAAGATGCTAATGGTACACAGTGTGTGGTACTAAAACAAACTCTCTCACACACACACACACACACACACACACACACACACACACACACACACACACACACACACACACACACACACTATGAACTGAGTGCTGCACAGGAGGCTACTGTGGGTTTTAAAGCACAGGGCTCCTGAATCCTCCATCTGATTGGTCAGAAGGTCTTGCTTGTCCCTGTCCTGGGGTGGGGGTTCATTGCCATTGTCACCACTGGCTCGCTCTTTAGGTAGTAATAAGCACATGCATATTAATTCCTATTTTTAAAACTTATTGATCTGTGTAAAGCTGCTTTGGGACAATGTTCATTGTTACAACTGATTTGAATTTGTTTATACGCTTTCTAGAGAAGCAGCTCTGACAGTAGCTTTGGATGCATAGTTTCTATTATGGGCTCGTTTGAAACATTGTATTGTTTCTACAGTAACATCCTCCAAAAAAGTACAAGGTGAAATCAACAAGTTTCAAGACTACCTCAGGTAGGAACAACAGACGTGATAATGCATGTGGTCAGAATAGCACAAGCTTCACAAGACTTATGAAGGTCGGTGCTCCATGTGACGGCGCGCGCAGCTTTGTGCTGCTTTCTGTCGGCGTTACAAAACTAGTCTCGAATGGAGAACCTGATGCGTTGCAGTTTCTAGGTAACATGACAAGCTTGTGATATTGAACTTATCAAAAGCGAAAAGAAGAGAAGTTAGATGAGGGTAAGAGTGTTTGTAGCTACTAGAGCATTACACAACATTGGAAGTAGGTTATCGTCCTGGAAGGAATAAAAAATTGTCAGCTTTGACAATCTGCTGTTGAGGAATGAAACCTATTCAAGACAGTCTGTTCTTGAAAACGTCCAGGTGATGTCAGACCTCTGTGTCCTTCATTACTTTCCTATAAAAGAACACCTCCAAGTGTTTCATTCCTTACTTAATACAGAGTGTGTGTGTGCGTGAGTGTGTGTTTGCAAATGAAATATGTTGTCATGAGGTAAAGACAGACTTTCTGTCACATCCATTACACTTATCTCTCTTATCTTTTTTCCATCCCATAATATTCAAAGCTTCTTTTCCTCACTTAACACCAGGACAGGTGATATTTGTGTATGCGCATCTTATCATCTGATGGATAGGACAGGACATTCAAATAGTGATGACATGTGAACCCTAACCTTAGAATACTCGAGTGCTGAAGGTGCGTCCGTGTGTGTGTGTGTGTGTGTGTGTGTGTGTGTCCAGGTAAGCACTCTTCTTCTCCAGTCCTTTTAACTCAGCCCAAGGTGATTGGCAGGTGGTGAAACCATGCGAAAGTGCTCTCAGTGTCGGTTCACCTCGGCTTGTCTCACAACACCCACGCTCTTTCTTATCCCTCGTTCATGCATGAGACCACACTCGGGCATCTCTCTGAAGCGGTACCTGTCAAAACGCCTCGTTTTAACCCTTTACTAACCACAACAAGGAGATCTGGGTCCGAAAATGCGCACTAGGTCGAAAGGTCGCATGGTGGAGACGGACTCTGCTCAGACTAAACACGGAGACGCCCCGAGTTAAAAGCATGCGCAACGTGAACTCGACTTAACCTGGGATCAAGATGGCCAGGCTAAACAAAAGGAGATCTGGAGCGCCTCGTTCTTCATGCGAGTATAAGAATGAGGGTGTGTTTATGCCAAGCTGACGGTAGCTGTCCTCAGCCAGTGGACGCTGTGAGAGGGGTGACCAAGAGGACAGGCGACTCAAGGAGGTGAAAGTGTTTATGTACCCCTGCTTTTTAAACCCCTGTTTAAGCCCATTCTGAAAACACACATATGCATATAACTACAGGCACACACAGATATGATGAAATAAAAAAAAAAAAAAAAAAAGATAAGTCAGGACTGATAAAGAAACACTGCTGTGTTTTCCCAAATAATGATAAACGCACTGATTGTTGAAAAATGTAATTGCTGTAATTCTGCGTGTAATTCGTATTTGAATCCTTCGGTCAAACGCGGAGTTGCAGTTTTTGTTGTAATGCAGTCAGATTTTAACTGATGATAAATAAATGGCTTAAACCTTCATAAAAAAAGTAGCAAGAAATATTCTTTAAATCATTCGCTCCTGTGTTGCAAAAGCTTTCTCTACACAAAATGCTTTAGGACTTTATGGGATCACATTATAAACACTATACATACTAAAAGTATTGGGACGGCTGACTTTTCCAGTGGTTCTTCCCCCCAAACTGTCACCAAACAAAATTGGTATAGGTTGGTATACAATTGTATAGGACGTCTTTGGATGAAATGGCATTGATTTTTCCCTTCATTTGGACTAGAAGGCCCAAACCTGTTCCTGCATGACAAACCCCTGTAGACAACTCCAGCTGGATGATCTTGAATGGCTTGCTTTAGAGTTCTGACCTCATAAAACACTGGGCTGTACCCCAAGGCTCCTCACCCTACATCAGTACCTGACTTTAAATGTATAATACTTTTATGCATTTGGCAGATGCCCTCATCCAGAGCGACTTACATTTATCTCATTCAGATAGCTGGGCAGCTTTAAGGTTAAGGGCCTTGCTCAGAGGCTCAGGAGTGGCAGATTGGTGTGGTTGGGATTTGAACTCACAACCTAAGGATCAATACCTTATCTTCACGAGCACACACCAAAATCTAGTGCAGCATCTTCCCAGTAAAAGTGGAGTGAATGTGCAATAGGATGTTTAAATTAGCATATAGGAATCTTATTCACAGGTGGCTATATAGCGTGTATTTGAAGCACAGGGTAATGATGGTTCTCTAGGACCAGGTTAGCAGTTAAAGTATTTATGCATTCGCTTCAAAGTACCCAGGAACAAAAGTGTAATGAAGTAAAAAATCTCTTATGTGATTATTACACATTTAAATATAGTGAAAAAGGTTTCCTAATGTGCTATGTGCAAAGAATGTGCTGTAGACTTTATACCTTAATACCTTGTACAGTTAATGCAATAAAACACATACAGGCTATACACTTAAACACTGCTATACAATGCAACAAGTGATTTGAAATTTACTCTGGATCAAGTGTTAAATATCGGGTACAGGTACCTCTGATGGAAACGTAAAAAAAAAAGACAAATGACAAAAAGAGAAAAAAATATCAATCCTGTTTTGAATTGACAGAATCTGGAATTTCAGAATATCCACAAAACGGCATATGATATGTCTAATTTCAACTTTCGATCCGGCCTCCTGCTTTACCTTCGTTTCTACTCCATTAAACAAACTCATGACGGCGTTCCTTTTTTCACTCTCAATCACTGACATAACGCAGAACCGTTTAGTCTCTGACTCTGAGCCGGGCTCATTTGGTCCTTTCTTCTGACTTCTCCTTGCGCACTGTTCTGAATCTTTCTTCAATGAAAAAAAGGAAAGGGGGGTAGTGTGTGATCTGTAACTGCTGCGGTGACACCATGATCCCGGCAGCATTGAATAGACGTTGGCATTAGACAGACGGCTCCCAGATCACTCCTATTCCATCACAGAGACGCTCAGGAAGTGTCTTGCTGGTGCCAGAAGTGCTTCAAGCAAGATCAGACCTGTGTGATTGTGTAGAAGTGTGTAAGCAAGACTTGCAGCCACTGGAAATCCTACAATAAATACAGGAAATCTTGGAGACACCTTTTTAGCCTCTGGTAGCATGATACTGTGTAATTGTGTGCTTTTGGGCAGGAAAGGTAGAATGACGTTCACGATACAAACACCATTAAGATGTCAATAACACTTTGGGTACATATGGCTGGTTTGCAGGAACAAACTCGATAATGAGAAGAAGTGCATTAAAGATCGGGTTGTTTGTGTGTGTGTGTGTGTGTGTGTGTGTGTGTGTGTGTGTGTGTGTGTGTGTGTGTGTGTGTGTATATTCAAGCGTGTGTCCTCTGACCCCCTCTTAACACACACACACGCACACACACGCACACACACGCACACACACGCACACACACGCACACACAATGATTGAGTGCTTGCCCTTTCAGCCAAATTGACCTCATGAGCACTCTGAGAGCCATCAATCCCTGCACGCCCCCAACGCCAACGTGCCACAGAAGGGATTATATGAAGTGTAAAACATTAGAAAAATGTGTCTGCAACATCACAGCAGCACGTTTGAAGAGGAAAGAAGGCTGTGACAATGGAGGCGAGCATTTGAAAGCATTGTCCGAGTCGGGTTAAGGCCCCGCCATGTTTTCAACAGCTGTTCATTTGCTTTCTCCTTGCGCTAAATGAGGCAGAAACTAAAATCGCTGTTGTCTTTGTGTTGGGCTTTTTTTTTTACTTTTTCAATTCCAGGCTGGGAAAAAAAAAAAAACACAGCGAGAAGAATAAAAAAAGGGACATCGATCGCACATTGAGGGGAAAAAAAATACAAGCCCTGTGTTAGAGGTTGAAATGGTTAAACCGTTCATTCACCATAAGCCTACAGATGTGAGCCAAAACTTCTCAAATTCAGAAAAAAACATCTGCATACCATCAATGAAACATTCTGACACTGAATTTGTGTCACACACACTCTTTCCTGGTTCTTTTCACCAACTCACATACGCACACGTACAACATTTCCATCTTTTCCTGGATCTGAATGATGAATTGAATCCATAGATAAGGATCTTACTGCCTTTCTTGCCAGCGAAAGCTCTTCGGTTGCAGGACGGAGGCCAACATTTTCCCCTTTTTCATGTTCTTCAGTCCAGCTTCGTTTACGTTGCCTGAAGTAACGCTTAACCCTGTAAAGAAGTCGCCGGTTATCCAAACCCTCAGGTATTTTCATAACATTAGAGTTTCTTCTACGGTGGCTGCTAAGTGATATTTGGGAAAAACAGCCGTGATTGAATACAGTTAGTGTTGGCGCACTGCTCAAAGGAAAATTGAACCTGGCTCCGAGCGGATAAGCTCAAACTTTACCACCATGAGGGCCATGCTGCGTGGAGTGCTTTCGAGTGTCGCGTGTTTGTTGCCTTTCCATCGTGTGCTTTGCCTCTACTTGCGAGATCACTGCGGCATTAACAATTATCCAACAGCAAAAAGTTACGCATGTTAGCACAGCTACGACATTCAGCGAGGCATTTCCAATTCAGAGTAAAAGCATTCTTCGTTTCCCAATTAATCACATTCGATTTTGCGTCGCATGCGAAGTAACGCAAAACAAAAGTTCTATGTTTTCAGTTGCTTGGCTTGACCGTGCTGTTCCCTCAGGGGCTTTTAAAACAAATCCTCTGATTTAATAGATCTGATAGCACTAAACAGTCCAGACATAGCTGCTACAGACAAAACCCAATTTTTCCCACACCAACTCCAAATGTTCCAAGTTTAATTACATTTTATTGAGAGTTTGTGTTATTAAAAAAGTCCTTCTTCTCTGAAATTGGCCATACCTGGATAAAAGGGTACAAACTGTCAAAAACAAACAAGAAAAAAAAAAAAAACACAATAAGAAACAGAGCTCAAAACCTAATACCCCAAAACAGCACAAACATCCTCAAATTTTCTCTTTAACCAAGGAACCAAATGAAATGCAAAAAGTAAATATGACCCTAAATGTAGCATGGACACTGTAGGGATTAAAAAAAAAAAAAAACATACCCTAGTACAAGAAAATAAAAGTTTTATTCAGTCTCTGGTGTGATAGTTGTCTTGGATTTCCGAGCCTGTTTACCAGCACACTGTTTGTTTTGCTGCAGGCATCCTGGCCCGGTTCAACCGATGTACTTCTCTGGTCAGACCAAATTAGCCCTGCGAGTCAGACCACTGGTACACAACCCGAGTCTATTTTAAAATTAAAGTCAGCATCAGTATGAGTATACACGTTTAAATAGATTATCTCTGTGCAATTACTTTACAAACAGATATAATACAGATTAAATACAGAGTAAAGTCATGTAAATTTAGAATAAGGTTTTAGCACTTAACCCATGTACTTTACAGAAGATTATCCAAAATCAACTATTTAAAGTGTAAGATGGTCAGCCGGGTTCAAAAGTTTGGAGTTTGCTTAGCTGTTTCTCATGGATGGATTAGTGATTAATAGTTATTTAATAGGGTGTTTGATTGGATGTTGGAATTCAAATTTGAAGTATAAATCACTGTTGTGCTACAGTAAGTGTATTATGTTTATCTTAGATAAACCAAAAACCCTAAAATTATTAGGAATAATAAAAGATAGAAATAAACAGAATAACGGAAAGAAATGTGTTTGAGTGGTTGGTTGGTTGGTTGGTTGGTTGGTTGGTTGGTTGGTTGGTTGGTTGGTTGAGAGCATAGCTTTTTGGTTGGTTGGCTGGCAGAGTTGTCTGGAAAGGATGCTGTTTGGTTTTAATGGTTGGTTGGCCAGTTTGGTTGGTTAGGTTGTTGTTCAGTTGTTGGTTGCCAGAGTCAAAGTTGAAGAGTTGCTGTTAGGTTGGTTGGCATGATTGGTTTTGGATGGAAGGGTTGTTATTTAATTGAATGGGTTGCTGATTAGTTGGTTGATTGGTTGGTTGGTACAGTTAATGTTTGACTGGTTGATCATAGGTTAGTTGGTACAGTTGCTGTTTGGTTGGTTAGTAGAGTTGGACAGAGAGGGTGCTGCTTGTTTGATAGAGTTTGTGTTTGATTGGATTGCTCATTAGTAAAAGTTGGTTAACTGGGTTGCTGTTTTGTTGGTTGTTTGGTTGGTTGTTTGGTTATTGATTGATAAAGTTAATAGTAGAAAATCTGTTGTTTATTAATTCTTTATGATTCCAATGCAAAACCAAATTCCTCAAGTCCAGCACCACTACAGAAAATAGACTAAATTCTGCCCTAGAAAAAGAAAACGACACCTTGAATGGATTCACTTCATTTCTTTTTTTTTTGTTGCAACTATGAGAAAAAAACAGCAAGAATTAGAGGTTAAGAATGCTGAGAGAGAAAGAGATTTATCAGGCCTGATCTGTAATTCCTGCTCAACCATCTGTGCTATCTCTGACCAATTATCTCATAGACCCACAGATGGAAGAACTTCAGTTATACAACTGTCTAACCAAATAAATAAACTGATGTGATGGAACTCGTGATTTTCAATGTGGTAAAGGCTGATTGCACAGATGATGTAATACGTTCACTTGCTTCCTAGGACAAAAACGGTGTACTTTCCTCAACATGCACGGAAACAGAACAACCACATAGACATCGACATGAGCAATAGCAAATCCCTCAGAAACCAACAATAACAAAACCTCCCTACATCCAATTAAAATCTATTTTGGTTTAATTAAATGAAACAAATGTCAAAAAATGTGTTCTGTTCTCCAACTGCATTAGAATGCAAAGTTTATCCTGAGACACTGAGATACGCAAGTGATTTAGCCATGATTAAAAAATGTTCATGGGTGTATAGTCATAGCATTCATTCAGTTGTGCTTTCTTTCCTTCTTTGTCTTTTCAATTTCTTTCTTCTTTTTTTCCATTTCTTAATTTATTCCTTCTTTAATTGTTTTCCTTGTATAGGTTTATGTATTTATAAATTGAACAAATCAAAATTCACTGTGTGTGTGTGTGTGTGTGTGTGTGTGTGTGTGTGTGTGTGTGTGTGTGTGTGTGTGTGTGTGTGTGTGTAAGTGTTTGAGAGAGAGAGAGAGAGAGAGAGAGAGAGAGAGAGAGAGAGAGAGAGAGAGAGAGAGTGCTTCACAGGCATTGA
>NC_139582.1:9492616-9530116 GCF_946808225.1 Silurus aristotelis
AAATAAATAAATAAATAAATAAATAAATAAATAAATAGGTTATTATTGATTAATAATAATAATCATAATAATAAGTAAAAAAAATATATATATATATTTATCTATTTATTTAAACCCATCTATTTATTATGTTAAATTAGAATAAATAATAAAAGTAAGCATGAAGCTGATAATTATTTGGAAAATACTTCTTAAAAGTAATAATATTCAATACATTTTCTCACATTCTAAATCGAGCATTATTACATCATAATACTAAAACTTTCAATATATCTGTTGCAAACACTATAAAGCTGATGCAATAAAAAAACACACCAAATAAAAAATACGAAACAACTGAAGAATAAATTATGAATTCGGAACGAATAAATATGGAATTGAATGCAATACAGTATATAATTTGCTTATGCTTCATACACAGGAAGCGTTTGTTGGTTATGGCCAAGGACAGGAAGATTCACGTGTGGTGAGAGGAAGCACCAGATCAGATTCCTCAATACACCCATAAGCAGTGTGTGTGTGTGTGTGTGTGTGTGTGTGTGTGTGTGTGTGTGTGTGTGTGCGCGTGTCCAGAGGATATCAGTGGCTCTTAACCTGCATTTCTGGACACAAGGAAAAACGAGCTGCACTCAGCAGCACCTCTCTGTACATTTGGTCTGCCTCACCTCTATATCCTACCTAGAATCCACACACATGCACACATGTGCACGTGTGCACGCGCACACACACACACACACACACACAGTGTACTGCATGGCTGGCCCAAGTGCCTCTCCTTAGCCCCAGCAGCACATTAGATGTGATTACTGCTCAAAGAGAAAAAGAGAGAGAGAGAGAGAGAGAGAGAGAGAGAGAGAGAGAGAGAGAGAGAGAGAGAGAGAGAGAGAGAGAGAAGAGAGAGAGAGAGAGAGAGAGAGAGAGAGAGTGTTGCAACGCATTTAAATCCTGTGGTGAGGCAACAGTGCCCCCTACTGACTCTAATCTCACCTTCATAAACACCAACAGGAGCTAAAACAAAGTGTCAGAGATGTACAAGAATCCCCCAAACACCTGGAATACTTTCTATATAAAACAACCGTTATTTATGCTAAATGTTTTGCAGATGACGCTAATCTGAATATACTCATAGCAGTCATTCTACATTCAGTCATCCTGACTTTCACCCTTCACATGAGTACTCGTATATATACACTATACGTTATACTGCGTATTAGGCATTAGTTTAGATCAGGATTGATCAGGACTGGGACCTTCATTTGTTTTAGCATCATTCAGCTATGAAGTTTTATAAGTGCTATTTGGACATTTATTTTCAGTTTCAATCCTGTGCTACTGTATCCATGGAGTATCATGATGTGATGTTCTCCCCTGTGTCCCTGTGGGTTTCCTTCAGGTTCTCCATTTTCCTCCTACCTTCCAGAAACATTCCAGTAAACAGACTAGTGACTCTAAATCACCCCTAGTTGTGAATGAGTGAGCGTGTGTGTGTGTGTGTGTGTGTGTGTGTGTGTGTGTGTGTGTGTGTGTGTGTGTGTGTGGTGCTCTCCAGATGGATTCATGCTTCAAAGAGGATTTTCCTGGGATAAACTTCGGAACCACAGAGACTCTGATCAAGATAAATTGCTTAGCAAAGATGAACAGATAAATGAATGAACAAATGAAATCTATTTCTTGCACTGAATCCAAATGCCCATTTGGATGCTATAACTATTACAGTGATATAACTATATGAGCTAAAGTACTAGGACACCTAACTTCTCCCCAATCTGTTACTCCTACCAAGCTGGAGCCACACAAATGTTTAAGATGTCTTTATATCATAAAGTGATAAAGTATTAATAATATTATATTTATATATACACGTACATATATTCGATATGATATGTTCGATATACATGTGTTCTTACATGGGGAACATAAAATGTGTTTTGCACATGCAGGAATCTGTATTACCCAAATGGAGTCTAACAAATGTAAACAATTTAATTACATTTTTTTTCATTTATTTCATTTTATTTAATCAATTTAATTTGTGCAAATTTTATTGATTACTCAATTTAATCAATATACTAAAAAAGTATATTTCATTCATTTTAATTCGTTCTGTATTATTTTTTATAAAATATGATACAATTTTATGTTGTATATTATTTAACCAAGCAGGCATTTTCATTTTAATTGTTTTAAAAATGTAAACTGTTCAAATGTTAATAATAACAATAATAATAATAATAATAATAATAATAATAATAATAATAATAATAATAATAATAATAATAATAATAATAATAATAATAATGTTTTACAAAAAAAACTTTTGTTTTGTTTGCATGTCTTCCCCCTAACTGTGGGTGGGTGGGTGGGTGGGTGGGTTGGTGGATGGTGGATGGATGGATGGATGGATGGATGGATGGATGGATGGATGGATGGATGGATGGATGGATGGATGGAATCAGTCTGATAATTTCACTTTGGACCAGAACCATCCAAATTTTATATATATATATATATATTTAATTATAAAGGTATAAAAAAAAATGTAATTTATTTTAGGAATACATGTAGCTACATAGCTGCATGTTTTGAAATAACCACTTACAAGCTGTCAGCAAGACAAGCTTTATTTTGCTTTTAATATAACTCATTAGCAATGAGAGAATTCATCTGACAGAGCAATATTCCATTAAATTACTGCACGAGAAAATGACAAATGACACGACTGCTAATTGAGGGTTTATAATTCAGGATGTCGAATTGGTTTGATTGTGTCAATTACAGTAACACAACACACCGTCATCAGTTGAACCGAGGCGCTACTTAATCAGATTAACTGCTCGTATAAAGTGGTATTTATGATCCATAGTGAAGTGTGAATGCAAAGTATAAAGACAGAGTGCACATATGCTATGCTACCCACTGGTATCACACACACACTTTAAACCTCAACTATAGAAAGCTGAATAAGGAAATTCAATGCTGTGAGGAACGTCTCCACATGGTGTTACTTCCCAAACAGCACATATGGATCAAACATGCACTTTCAAAAAACCATACACCACCACTGCAAACCAGCTGAGCTTTCCTCCATAGGCATGCCAAATCAAAAACGATATATATTGCATATATGAATATGTATCCTAGACTTACACTTACTATTCCAGATAGAAAGATGAGAAATCTCGCTCAAAAAGAGAAGAGAAGTAAACCAGTCATGTACAGTGCAAAAAGGTAATAAAAAGTAGAGCTTTCTGTAAGCATGTCAACATTCCAGTACCAGCTGACTCATCACCCTTTTCAATTTAATCGCAATCACAGCGCGCCAGTTCGTTCCCACTCATTCTATGACTCAAAGCCATACCCAGTGAAGTTCAAGACCAGCTTCCTTTTAATATTAAATGTCTGGGGCAATTTGTTCCTTGAGGAAAATGTCGTGAAGATGCCTGCCGAGAAAAACGGTAGTGTTTTACTGTTTTATATTGTTGATATGCGTATGATATTACAGAAGCTAATTGGGTCTGTTTGGTGTAACATCCTCATTCTGTAAACAAACTAACTTTGAGCAATTGGAATCATCACATCTTTTCGCATTTTTGGAGTTGAGTAATGCGCAGGGCAGTGAGGATTTCTAATACCAGAATTGTGCACATCAGTATTACTGATAATAGTACCTCTGACGCACTAAAACTAAAGATAAAAAAAATACATTGCTGAGTACTGATGAAGGAAGTCATGATGCCACGTTGTGATCATTACAACTATATCTATTCCTACAGCATATATTATATATGTGTGTGTGTGTGTGTGTGTGTGTGTGTGTGTGTGTGTGTGTGTGTGTGTGTGTGTGTGTGTGTGTAAGGAACTTTCTATTTCACAGCACAGAAAAACAACACAAGGGAAAAGGACCACATCCTGTAGTCCATATTTCTATCCCCTTATTCCACAGGCTTAAATTATTGTAATAATTTGAAGGCAGTATAAAAAAAACCCATCTCAAATATCTCTAGTAAAATAATTCAGAAATGGTACGCAGCGGTTGTTGGATTCAGCACAAACTTACATTCAAAAATCAATTCACAATGTACAATATTCATAAAAAGATTATTGGTCAGGGTTAGGGGTGGGGTTAGTTCTTGGTCAGGGTCAAGTTAAGGGGTGGGGTTAGTTCTTGGTCAGGGTTAGGGGTGGGGTTAGTTATTGGTCGAGGTCAGGGTGAGGAGTGGGGTAGGTTCTTGGTTCTTCAGGGTCAGAGTTAGTTATTAGTCAGGGTTAGGGGGCTTAGTTCTTTTTCAGGGTTATGGTTAGGGGTGGGGTTAGTTCTTGGTCAGGGTAAGTGGTGGAATTATGTAAGTTTGTACAACAATTAATAGGAAAAACTTTATGCATCTAAATCTTTATAACTAATTATCTAAATGTAAATTTATAAAGGATTAGAACAGTGGATTAAGAACAAATATGTATTACCATTTGATATAAACTCATGGTGTTTCAACAGTATACCCGGAGGCTATGTAATTGCTATTATTATGTCTCTTATTTTCATTTTTAAATAATTTTTTTATTTTATTTTACATATACAGCTGAGAACGGCACAATCATTTGCCCTGCATTACCCCCTCAGGATAATATGATGTCATTCTATGTGTAGGTATCTGAGGTCTTACCATTCTCTCCATCTGCTTCCAGTCAGTCTCCAGACGCTCCATAGGTTTACTCCACCAGCTGCAGAAGCGAGCATAACGCCGACCCTGGAACCAATACTGCCTCAGCCATTCAAACTCCACCTGCCAAAATGCACATGGTCCACAGAATGTATATATTTATACTGAAATATGTTTGTGTCTTTTGTGTTGCTGATGGCGAGGTTTAATCAATAATACCAGCAAAATTATAAAGGAAGAAATATTATGCAGCTGTTGTTAGATTCAGCACAAACTTACATAAAACAATAAATCCGCAAATCCCAAATTCATGAAAGTTATAAAAGAAAAAAAATCACAGTTTTTAGTTCTTGGTCGGGGTTAGGGGTGGGGTTGGTTCTTGGTCAGGGACAGGGGTGGGGTAAGTTCTTGGTCATGGAGAGGGGTGGGGTAAGTTCTTGGGCAGGGTTAGGATTAGGGGTGGGGTAAGTTCTTGGGCAGGGTTAGGGTGGGGGTTAGTGCTTGTTTAGAATTAGGATGGGGTTAGTTCTTGGTCAGGGTTATGGTTAGGGGTGAAGTTAGTTCTTGCTCAGGGTTAGGGGTGAGGTTAGGTCTTAGTCAGTGTCAGGGGTGGAGTTAGTTCTTGGTCAGGATTAGGGTTAAGAGTAAGGTTAGTTCTTAGTCAGGGTCAGGGGTGGGAGTCAGGTTTAGGGATGGAGTAAGTTTTTGTTTAAGATTACAGGAAAGTGGAGAGTTTTAAGGTGTTTTCTCCGCAGAGTAATGCATGATTCTACTTTTTTGGCCAGCATTAGGGCCGGGGTTTGTTTTGTGGTAGGTATTGTGGAGTTCATATTGTGGTCAGCATTGGTGGCAGTGTTCGTTTTGCGGGCAGAATTAAAAAGACAGGGTTTGCTTTGTTGTCAGTATTCCGAGTGAGGTTTGGTGGTATACTTATTTTTCTTCTTTGTTTTTTATATTTAAAAGTGTAGGTTCTACAGAGTGCCGCTGAGAGTTCGCCCAAAAAGAACAAGCTTAAGAGCACTTCGAAGTTCTAGATTTTCTTTTTCTAAAAATGCACATGTACAGGCACAGATGTTTTGGTTTAGTTTTGTTTTGTTGTTTTGTTTCACCTACTATGTTAGCATGGTTTATTTAGCTCTAATCAAAACTGTCACGAATGTGGAACATCTGCATTTTCTGTTGTTTTTCGTTGTCAGGTTTCTTGTTTAGTTTTCCTACCTTGTGTCACCTGTGAGAAACAAAACAGTTTATCAGACATGCATACAGACACCTCAGACACACTCTCCCTCCAGCAACACACACTTCTTCCTCTTTTACATTCTCTCTCTCTCACTGTCTCCTCCCTCATCGTTCTCCCTTTGGGGATCCACCTTTCCTATGCCGGTTTCCTTCACTTTCGCTCATTTGAAGACGTTTTTAATCCTGCTAAGCGTGTGAGAGTATCTTTGTTTGTGTGTGTCTACATGTGTGTGTCTTAAAGTGCCTCAAATATAAATGTGAGCAGCTTAAATGTGGCCTCCTACAAACATTTAAAGCTAAGCTCTGAAATGCAACACACAAACACACACACACACACACACACACACACACACACCAGCTATCAGTGGAATGTCAAGAACATACACAGCGCGACAATGAAGTTTAAACTGAGGAACAAAGACCCGACAACATGGCAGCTTTCATTCTACAAAAATACTGCTCTTTTTCCACCGACATACTGATTAGCATTGCTATGTGTAATTATAGCACAGGAATACGAAACAATTCAAGGAATTTTATTACACCTTTCAGGTTTTTAGTCTCAGATAGTGTTCGAATCCTGGATAATGTTTTCTAAACACACAAAAATTTTAACCAAATCTAGAAATTATTATTTTTTTAACTCTCTGCTGTTAATATCACCGTTATAAGAGTTTCTATCTAGCTAATATCTTTGCACTGAATATCAATACAGCTTATCAATCCAAATCCATAAATTGTACCCTGAGCTCTGCGTTAAATCGGGATAAGCGAACATCACAGTGCCTCAGAAATGGACGCTATCCTCATACACGCAGATTACAAGTGCTTTACAGTATTCGGTTGCCTCGATCCGGCTCCTCTTCAAAAAAAATGCTACGCTTTTGAGCGAGTTCTAACCTCCGCTAGCGCCACCGCAGGCGCCCAACAGAACCCGGAGGCTACAAATGCTAGCTGTCGTCCCTGTGTCTGTCCCTCCCTCCCGCTCTGATTGTCCTCCTGTCCTTTACAGAGAGAACACAGGCTGAGCAGGCAGCTTTGAGCCAACATAGAAGCCGGTTTCCAGCGGAGCAGCTTCACAGCGGGCACAAAAAGAGAGAAAGCGAGCGGCTGGCATTTCGAGCCGAGCCGTCTGGCGTGGAGAGATACTGAAAGTAAATGCCACCTGCGCAGGTAGAGACTGAAAAGGAGCAGATTGCGGATGATGGATCTCTCTCTTCTCTCTCCCGCTTTCTCACAACACCGTTCTTCATCCTTTTTTTTTTCCAATCAAGAAGTGGCTTGTAGACATAAGCTAAGCAAATGCAAATTATCTTATCGGTATTTGCAAAGCATTCAAGTTATGCTGTATCAGACTATTTGGCATGCATCCAGATATATATGTTTGTATGGAAAAATAGATTTTATTATTTCAAAAAAAGGAAAGAATATGCCACAGCAACGGCTCATCAGAGAGTCTACATGATACTTCCACCACCATGCTTCACAGTAAGAGTTGGCATTCTCAGGGTGCTAAATATTTACTGTTTTCACCAAATTTGTGCTTTTTTTTGCTCTCATCAGACCAGAAACCTCAGACCTTTTTACATATCTGCTAAAAACATATCTTTCGACGATTTTATATGCCGCAACACTAATCTTACTGCTCAACCCCAGATCTGTGGAGTTTCCTGCCGATGGATGCTCTTTGAAAATCTTCTATTCGAGCTACAGATATTTTGGTTAATTCTCTGATTAATCCCTTCTTTTCCCTTCTCTTTTTGACGGAACACTTCCTTTAGCCAGAGTTGCAGTTTTGCCATATTCTTTTCATCTGTCGATAACAAATTAAACGCTTGTATAGATTCATGACAAATAATTTTCAAGGTTGTAACACTACAAAATACAGGAAAAGTCCAAGGGGGCAAATCCTTCTGCAAGACATTTTTGCAAATCCTATTTTGCAAGACTATTTTGCAAATCCTTCTGCAAGACATTTTGGTAAATTCAGCTGGAATTTAATGCACACATATATATATATATGTGTGCATTAAATTCCAGCTGAATTTACCAAAATGTCTTGCAGAAGGATTTGCCCCCTTAGACTTTTCCTGTATTTTGTAGTGTTACAACCTTGAAAATTATTTGTCATGAATCTATACAAGCGTTTAATTTGTTATCGACAGATGAAAAGAATATGGCAAAACTGCAACTCTGGCTAAAGGAAGTAGCCCTCATATACAGTGAGAAAAATAAGTATTTGAACACCCTGCTATTTTGCAAGTTCTCCCACTTAGATATCATGGAGGGGTCTGAAATTGTCATCGTAGGTGCATGTCCACTGTGAGAGACATAATCTAAAAAAAAAATCCAGAAATCACAATATATGATTTTTTAAACTATTTATTTGTATGATACAGCTGCAAATAAGTATTTGAACACCTGAGAATGTCAATGTTAATATTTGGTACAGTAGCCTTTGTTTGCAATTACAGAGGTCAAACGTTTCCTGTAGTTTTTCACCAGGTTTGCACACACTGCAGGAGGGATTTTGGCCCACTCCTCCACACAGATCTTCTCTAGATCAGTCAGGTTTCTGGCCTGTCGCAGAGAAACACGGAGTTTGAGCTCCCTCCAAAGATTCTCTATTGGGATTAGGTCTGGAGACTGGCTAGGCCACGCCAGAACCTTGATATGCTTCTTACAGAGCCACTCCTTGGTTATCCTGGCTGTGTGCTTCGGGTCATTGTCATGTTGGAAGACCCAGCCTCGACCCATCTTCAATGCTCTAACTGAGGGAAGGAGGTTGTTCCCCAAAATCTCGCAATACATGGCCCCGGTCATCCTCTCCTTAATACAGTGCAGTCGCCCTGTCCCATTTGCAGAAAAACACCCCCAAAAGCATGATGCTACCACCCCCATGCTTCACAGTAGGGATGGTGTTCTTGGGATGGTACTCATCATTCTTCTTCCTCCAAACACGTTTAGTGGAATTATGACCCAAAAGTTCTATTTTGGTCTCATCTGACCACATGACTTTCTCCCATGACTCCTCTGGATCATCCAAATGGTCATTGGCAAACTTAAGACGTGCCTGGACATGTGCTGGTTTAAGCAGGGGAACCTTCCGTGCCATGCATGATTTCAAACCATGACGTCTTAGTGTATTACCAACAGTAACCTTGGAAATGGTGGTCCCAGCTCTTTTCAGATCATTGACCAGCTCCTCCCGTGTAGTTCTGGCTGATTTCTCACCTTCCTTAGGATCATTGAGACCCCACAAGGTGAGATCTTGCATGGCGCCCCAGTCCGAGGGAGATTGACAGTCATGTTTAGCTTCTTCCATTTTCTAATGATTGCTCCAACAGTGGACCTTTTTTCACCAAGCTGCTTGGCAATTTCCCCGTAGCCCTTTCCAGCCTTGTGGAGGTGTACAATTTTGTCTCTAGTGTCTTTGGACATTTTTTTGGTCTTTGCCATGTTAGTAGTTGGATTCTTACTGATTGTATGGGGTGGACAGGTGTCTTTATGCAGCTAACGACCTCAAACAGGTGCATCTAATTTAGGATAATAAATGTAGTAGAGGTGGACATTTTAAAGGCAGACTAACAGGTCTTTGAGGGTCAGAATTCTAGCTGATAGACAGGTGTTCAAATACTTATTTGCAGCTGTATCATACAAATAAATAGTTTAAAAATCATATATTGTGATTTCTGGATTTTTTTTTTTTTGATTATGTCTCTCACAGTGGACATGCACCTACGATGACAATTTCAGACCCCTCCATGTTTTCTAAGTGGGAGAACTTGCAAAATAGCAGGGTGTTCAAATACTTATTTTCCTCACTGTGTATATATATATATATATATATATATATATATATATATATATATATATATATATATATATATATATATATATATATATATATATATATACACACATACACACACACACACACACACACGCACACACGCACACACGCACACACGCACACACGCACACACACACTGTATAAGCAGCATTCACCCTACGTACTGTATGTATCCACAAAATTACAATTAAAATGTCAGGCTTAAAAACTGTTTCACATTCTTTTTACTTTATTCTTTTATAAAAACAGGTTGTATTGTAAATGTCACTATAGTTCAAAATGAACAGCCTACCATTATATAAAGTTGGGGCTTTAAAATGTCTTAACATCCTCTATCACACCCTTAATATATATTTGGGTGACTCTAAACAGCTGTCTTTATCCCAATCAACACCAAATCAACTACTTCCTCTTCTTCCTCTTCGGCTAGAAAGAGCTGCTCGGATCTCCAGTGCGCCGTGTTATTGTTTCCAGCGTGGTCGTACGTGTCAAACTACATCGCTCGGCTCGGACTGTGATAATAAATAACTTAGGACAACAATCCATCATTTTACTATAGTCCTCATGGGCACCTTCAAACAAACAGGCCCAATCAATCAGTACAATGTGTTCATGCTGGGGTAAGAAAAAAAAAAATGAAGAAGCTGTGGAGAACCGAGGCCTCCATAGTAGTCTGGCAAGGAAAAGGTTCTTGATACACACCGTTGTTTTGGTGTAATAATATATAAGCACAACCTTTTAACAACTGAAAAGTCATGGGGCTTTTTAACTTTGTAAGTCATATTCACTGATGAAGAAGTCACACATCGACAAATTATTTTATTCACACAGAACCTAAAGAGTCTTGAAAGCGCAATGTCTTTTTATAACATTTCAAGCCAAAATCTTTACACGCTATATAACCAAAGGTTTGGTAACACCTGACCGTAATCTTTCTGGAACGAAGTTCCCTAGGTTTTGGAATGTGGTTGTGAAGATTTGTGTTCATTCAGCTACAAGGACCTGAATCAGTTGCTGATGTAGGGTGAGGAGGCCTGTGGTGCAGACAACGTTCCAATTCATCTTAAAGTGTTAAATAGGGGTGAGGTGAGAGCTCTAAAGAAGGCCACTCAAGATCTTTCACTCCAACCCGTGTAAATCATATCTTCTGGGTTTGTGCACAAATGCATTGTCATGCTGGAAAGGTTTTGGGCCTTCAAATAAAGAAGAAAATTGCATGCTACTGCATCCATAAAAATCCTATATATTTCTATTTACTTGTATAGCTTGTATTTGGAAGATGCCCTTTTTCTAGAGCGATTTACAAAGGAGCAGTTGAGGGTTAAGAGCCTTGCTCAAAGGCCCAGCAGTGGCAGCTTGGGATTTGAACTTGTGACCTTCTGATCCAGAGTCCAATGCCTTGATCACTTAATCACATCCAATACAAGTGTGCACTTCCAAGTATTAGGTAACAGTCTGGGGAAGAACCAGATAGTTCCATAGTTCTGGGGTTTCAAGTCCATGAGAGTCTGGGGTCCCGAGAAAAAAAAATTCTGGGTCATTCTTTTATTTTACAAATGAATATTAGAAATATTTTGTGCTATTTACTTTATAATTCAGTCACAAATTCAGTCCAAGTCAAGAGATGTTATAATAAACAATAACAATTTCTAAATAAACAAAGTCCATGCAAGTTCATTGGTTTTTGCTCTCCTGACACAACAAGCGTAGTCAAGACAACAAAACAGAATAATCGCATACAGCACCTTTATACTCGCGGGGGTTACGTTCTATGACTCCTCCCGAGTAACAAAAAATCACGAGGTTTTGACTCTTAATGGTTCCTTTTTCAAGGGGAATTGTACATGTACTGTACTGTCAACTCAACAAAAATTGTGAATTATGTGTCTTAAATGTTTTATTTACTACTTTACATGAATAATACAGTTTTTCAAACATTTTTATGTAATTTATTAGTACAAACTCTGTTTTGAAATGTTACACTGAACTTTCGAGCCACTCGCGGCTTCTCGCGAACGATCAGATTTGTCGCGAGTTACTCTCAGTCCGGTTCCAAATGAAAAGTCGAGAACTATCGAGGTTGCGAATGTCGTGAGTATCGAGGTTCCACTGTACTTGTGGTACTATTCTAGACTAGTTACCGAGTGCTATTACAAACCATGTTTCCTATTACAGTCACCATTTGAATTTCTCCATACTGCCTTCAAACTTTACTGAAAATTTCCCTAAATTTATCTCCGGAGAAATTTTCATTATAATTACACAATAATGTGTTTAGAGGGCCGAAGAGACATTTTATCAACAGGAATTCCTGCAACTCATATATGAATCTGTCACACCTGAACAACGAGCTCAGAAAACACCAAGTTCAAAGCTATGAAGATCAGATTATGATTAAGTGTAATAAACAAGTTTGGACACTCACACACAACCAAAAACACACCTCATTATGGATGTCCTCTATGTGCTGTAGGGTGGAGAGGAAAAGTGAGCGCAGACTCTTTGTGCCAGTCTCGGGATCTGTGTGCAAGTTCTCTAAAGCTTCAGAGCAGCGTTTCTGGATGTACTCCAACGTTCCTGTTGTACACTGCAAAGAATTTATATTAAAACGTTATTAAACATCACATGCTTGACCACACGTACAATAATTTCATAATATATCTGTTGGATTAGCACCAAAAAGTTTATTTGTTCAGCTTTTTTAAATGTCAACAGGAAGAAATATGAGAATAAAAGAATCATAAGAACACAGGAAGATGAGAAGAAGAATTATAATGTAGAAGTGGCCGAATAGGTGGATTGAAAAAATATTGCTGGTCTCATATCCTGACAAAACTGATGCAGCATCCCATAATTCCAGTTCCATAAAATCCAATGATTTGTTTACTAGAAAGTTATAAATGTAGCTAAGGGTATGGTATCAGTTGTAGGTTTTGAGTTCATGTTAACCAGTTTCAGTTCAGTTAGCGTTCATGTTCAGTCAAATTCCGAATAATTGGCACCTTTAATGAGAATGGGCATTATTTATATTGTATTTATATTGAATAAAAAATTTTTTTAAATGCATTTATCACAATGTGACGAGGTGATATGTCAAACTAATTATTAGAGAAATTTTCTGTATAGACTAAAATGTAAAAAAGTTTTCTCTCAAAAACACAAGAAGGGCATTTAAGTAGAAAAAAATGTTTTTTCTCTCTGCTTTTGCTTTTGGCCAAATATGAGGCAGCTTACATTGAACATGAAGAATAATAAATGAAATGCATGCAATATTCAGTGCTAATGAGTCAGATTTTTAAGGTTAAACAATAAAAAAAAAAACCTGTTTACATTAAAAACAAGGGGAGGAGGAGAAGAAGAAGCAAACCCCAAGATAATATTATAAATGAAGGCAAATCAATCAATCTGTCTTAGCTTATAGCTAGCTTATAGCTTTTTTATTGTCGCTCGTATATATAAAGAAAAGAGTAAGTACATAAAAAACAAACAATTCCCTTTATAAAATACCCCAAAAGTTTCAATAATTTGTCTATTTTGAATTTCCTTTAATTACTTTTGAAGAGTTTATAAGAGCAAAGTGATACGTGCACAGACGTCTACGATATTAAAAAACGTATACAGGTAGACCCCAACTTACGACGTAGATAGGGACTGAAAAAACACCGTAAGTTGAGAAGAGTGACTACTCTATGATGCGTTCCGAGGTAAAGACATAAAGTGGCAGTTTTTTACATAGTACAAATCATGTAAATAAATATGTGTGTATTATATATATATATATAAAATTGTATTCCTTTTTTTATTATTATAAAAAAAACTTTTGTTGTTTGTTTTTCAGGTGACTGTCGTATCTCCGAAATGTTGTAAGTCGAGTGGTCTTAGGTCGCGGTCTGAATGAACTGTACTGCAGCGGTCCCCAACCTTTTCTGCAGCACAGACCAGTTAAATGTCGGACAATATTTTCACGGACTGGCCTTTAAGGTGTGGCGGATAAATACAACAAAATAAAATGATACGACCGGCATAAAAACTGGTATTTTCTAAATATAATAATAAACGTGAATCCACTGTGTTGTTTTTTGTTCATTTTGCTCGCTTGGGGGTTTGAATTTAGCGGTAATGTTTTATGTGTTAGCAGCCGGAGCAGCCCCTTTAAGGAGGTAGCGGATGGAGGTAAGACATGTGACCGAGGCAAACATCTTGACATGCATCAAGTCATAGACAGATGTGGCGGAGAGAATCCTGTAATTGTCCAAAATGCAACATCGTTCAGAATCAGATAATAAATAAAACGGAAATAATGTAAGTTATGTATTCTTTCTGTGCGGCCCGGTACCAATTGACCCACAGACCGGTGCCGGACCACTGCGTACAGTGTTAAACGGCAGTCCAATGAGAACATGCAAAATACGTACACTGCAAAATATTTTTTTAGGTCAACAGCTACTAAGGACAGGCAGGGATTAGTGTCTGACCTGTGCAACCCGATGTGTCGAGCTGAATCTGGCCGCGTCTCCTGCAAGTACGCAATGCTGGTGTGTCCTGTTCAGATCATCTACACAAACACAAAAACAGGCATTTAACACAGTCCTCTTACTGTCATTTCACTGTCCTTTTATTTAAACCCGGAAGTGCAAACACACATTTTGATTTATATCTTGTTAATAAAATCTGCCTTAAAGAAGTTAGAATGTGATGTGTGAAATTGCCTGAAGTGATAAAGGATTACGGTGGCATGCTTTGCTGAGCACTGTGTAACGATGAAAGGCCAGAAAAAATAAATAACAAAAAAAAAAAAAAAAAATGTGCTTTTCTTTCCTGGCTGCTTATACCTCCCTCTAGTATTACATCCTTTTAAGGTCGCTTTATATCCAATAATGTGGGATCACTCTCGACCCGGGCCCTCTCACGCTCTTTGAATGAATCATGAGGCGAAACAAATTCCCGTAATAAATATCTATCATTATTCTCTTGTCATCAGGCTTGCCTCCTGTCTGCGCAAGGAAGCAGGCTTTTAAATCTATTGGGTCAAAGCGTCTGTCCACTCCCAGGAGCATTCAAAACTGGAAATCTTATTACGGGGCTGAGGCTCGCTGCTCGCCCCACCGCATTGTTCCTTCTTTAACCAGCCTCGAAATTCCATTTGGTGCAAATACAAGTGATTCAATCTGCACTCAGCGGTTAGGGCATTAGCAGATCGAGGAGCCGGGCCGCGACAAAATACTGTTTCGGGAAATTAAAGGCAAAAGCGTGGCGCTGTCTTGTGCTTCCTGACAGCCGTAAATCTCAAACCCGGAGCAGAGCTTTACAGGAATTTGATTTCTTTATACATCATCCGAAGTTAATGCTGCAAATCACTGGCACCATTTTGAAATTGTAGTGGTGAGTCTAATTAATAACCCGCTGCCCGGGAGCGGTTTAAGTCCACATCGTTTATTCATGAAGCAGGTTTACAAACTCATCAATCATCAAACGTGTGAGCGTTTAGTCTCTGGTTTCTTCCTGGAGTCGCTGTAAATGATCAAAGTATGCGGGATAAAAAAAGATTTCAGGTTCTAAAGAGATGAACATGTCTAACAAGAGACAATAAAAGGTGTGTGTGAGTGAGTGTGTGTGCGGGTGGGTGTGTGTGAGAGAGAGCGAGAGAGAGAGAGAGAGAGAGAGAGAGAGAGAGAGAGAGAGAGAGAGAGAGAGAGAGAGAGAGAGAGAGAGTGGGTGTTCAACAGAGAGCAGAAGAAAATATAAGCCAACTGTGATTAGTCATGCTCGTACACAGCAAATGACAGACATAAAAAGTGTCCTTACTGAGGTCATCCAGTACCTCAGAGAACTATAAAGTGTGTGTGTGTGTGTGTGTGTGTGTGTGTGTGTGTGTGTGTGTGTGTGTGTGTGTGTGTGTGTGTGTGTGTGGCATGAGTTTAAAATAAGGGCATCTGCTGGAACCATCAGCATCAAGAGGACTCTTTCACTCTCTCACTTTCTATGTCTCTGTCTACCTCTCTCTCACTCTCTATACCTCTATCTGTCTCTGTCTACCTCTCTCTCACTCTCTATACCTCTATCTGTCTCTGTCTACCTCTCTCTGACTCTCTATACCTCTATCTGTCTCCGTCTATCTCTCTCTCACTCTCTATACCTCTATCTGTCTCTGTTTACCTATCTCCCACTCTCTATACCTCTATCTGTCTCTGTCTACCTCTCTCTCACTCTCTATACCTCTATCTGTCTTTGTCTACCTTTCTCTCATGGTCTATACCTTTATTTATCTCTCTCTCACTGTCTCTCTCTCTCTCTCTCTCTCTCTCTAACTCTATCTGTCTTTGTGTACCTCTCAATCTCTGTGTCTCTCTGTTTTTCGATCTACCTCTCTTTTTACTCTTTATACCTCTATCTGTCTCTGTCTACCTCTCTCTCACTCTCTATAGCTCTATCTGTCTCTGTCTACCTCTCTCTCACTCTCTATACCTCTCTCTGACTCTCTATACCTCTATCTGTCTCCGTCTATCTCTCTCTCACTCTCTATACCTCTATCTGTCTCTGTTTACCTATCTCCCACTCTCTATACCTCTATCTGTCTCTGTCTACCTCACTCTCACTCTCTATACCTCTATCTGTCTTTGTCTACCTTTCTCTCATGGTCTATACCTTTATTTATCTCTCTCTCACTGTCTCTCTCTCTCTCTCTCTCTCTCTCTCTCTAACTCTATCTGTCTTTGTGTACCTCTCAATCTCTGTGTCTCTCTGTTTTTCGATCTACCTCTCTTTTTACTCTTTATACCTCTATCTGTCTCTGTCTACCTCTCTCTCACTCTCTATAGCTCTATCTGTCTCTGTCTACCTCTCTCTCACTCTCTATTAGGGATGCACCGAATATTCGGCCACCGAAAAAACACGGCCGAAACAGTTTGTTGTGATGACGCAAACAGAAACCGCGGCCCGCACGTGCATGTCTGAAACAACATGTCTGCGGTGTGGACGTGTTTCAGTATATCTGAGAAAGACCCACGGAAAGCGATTTGCAAAACATGTAATGCCGAAATTTCGTCTGCAAAGACTTTCTCCACGTCGGGTTTATTTTATCACCTGAAATCCAAACATCCGATCGCTATGCTGAATATGAGAGAAACGCGGCACAGAAAAGCAAAACCCCTCCGAGCATGCGCACTCCGTCTGTGGTGGACATTTTTAAAAAGGCAAGAAGTTTCCCAGTGATAGTGTTGTATTGTTGTATCTTTAAGCAGTTGCACTTGTTCCGAATGCACTTTGTTTTTATGAAAGAACATATTTAATTGTACAACCTTTCAGCAGGCTAGAGGGCCTGTACATTATTATTTAATGTACACATGAGTGCATTTAAGTTAAACATTTAAGTTTGAATTTTAATTTATTTTATCCTGTGTATTGCTGCAATGTGCTATAAATAAATATTTTAATAATTTGTAATTGATTTATTCTTTGAAACTTTAATATTAATTTATGCAATTGAAATGCCTTGATTTTAGTAAGTTTAGTACACAGTCATAGCCATAAATGCAATGGTAGTAATAATTGGCATAATTTCTTTCGGTGTTTCGGTTTTCGGTCTTGCTTTCCTCTTTTTCGGTTTCGGCCCAGAATTTTTATTTCGGTGCATCCCTACTCTCTATACCTCTATCTGTCTCTGCCTATTTTTCTCTCATGGTCTATACCTCTATTTATCTCTCTCTCTCTCTCTCTCTCTCTCTCTCTCTCTCTCTCTCTCTCTCTTTCTCTCTCTCTATAACTCTATCTGTCTTTGTGTACCTGTCAATCTCTGTTTCTCTCTGTTTCTATTCATCTCTCACTCTGTATTCAGCTCTGTCTACCTTCCTCTCACTCTCTACATGTCTCTCTGTCTTCCTCCCTCACTCTCTATTCACCTCTTTTACACTCTTTATGTCTGTCTACCTTTCATTCTATGTCTCTTACTATGACTCCCTGTATCTGTCTACCTCTCTCTTGCTCTCTGTCTTTCTTTCTGTCCTTTTTTGAAATGTTCATGCTGTTCCCATCTAGAGACGCTCAAACATTTTGGCTCTTAAACATTTTCACAGTCGACTCCTGCCAGATTTTATCTGCTGATTTGAATTGTCAATAAACAGATTGCACTTTCATCCATCTGCCTCTGCAAATGCATGTTATGGCTTATGCCCAAAAGATGCGTGTGTGTATCTGTGTGTGTGTGTGTGTGTGTGTGTGTGTGTGTGTGTGTGTGTGTGTGTGTGTGTGTATATACCTGTCATGTAATAGCAGTCTCCAGACTGCAGTGGCAGCGCTAACCCTGGTGTGTGGATGTCCCAGGCCACCTTCAAGCCCACACGCCAGCACACCTTCTCTTTCTTCCCTTCTGCTTCCTTTTGACTCGTCCCCTCCTCCCCTGCTTCTTCCGCTTCTTCTTGGCTCCCTCCTTCCCCATCTCCTTTCTCTCCTTCATTTGATGTCTGTCCTTCTTTCTTCTCTGGCTTTACTGTTGTCAACACACACCAACAGAGTAAAAGTCTAAACCAAACTCCTGCTGGATTTTATTATTATTAGTAGTAGCATAGGATGCCTTTAAATGTGGTAGCATTACACTTTCCCTTTACTGTAATTAAGTGGCTCAAACATGTTCCAGCATGACATATATGACACCCACCATCTTCTGTACCAGTATGATCCTCCACGCCTACTTAGATCAAAAGGTGCAGGCTATCTGTTGGTTCCTCCAATAATGAAGATTACAGCAGGGGGCAGATCTTTCTCTTATAAAGCCCCGCAGTTATGGAACAGCCTTCCTATCAGTGTTCGGGACTCAGACACAGTCTCAGTGTTCAAGTCGAGGTTGAAAACATATTTATTCAGTCAAGCCTTTAATCAGTAGATTTTTTCTCAGGTAAAGGCTCAGATCTGGAGGGAACATTGATATAGAGTGTTTGGTGAACTGGGATATTTGTACGCTGTCGTCCCCTCACATTCACGTGTTCACTCAGGTTTGTTGATGGTGGTGTGGTGGGCAGTCTCTTATCCCAGAGATCCCTCATGTCTGTGTTGCCTTCTGGTTCTCCCTTTTAGTTATGCTGCTATAGCGAGTCTTGCCGGAGTCCAAACTGCACAGTGACATTAACTCTCATGCAACAATAGGTACACTTAATAATCCATATCCTTCTCTTCCTGTCACCCTCTTCTCTCTCTCTCTCTCTCTCTCTCTCTCTCTCTCTCTCTCGGTCGAGTTAAACATGCTCCTGAGGCTCCAGTGACCACTGTTCCTGCCCCTCTCCCCCCCGTGGATCTTCCCACTTCATCCAGGCCTGCCTGGATTGGATGTCAACAGTCTCCTACACTGATGTCAACAGTCTCCTACACTGACTCAGAAATACACTTCGCTTTTGATCATCATCACTGCACCCCGCAACATTGTATACCCGCCACAAATGGACATTCGGTGTAACCCAGATGAGGATGGGTTCCCTCTTGAGTCTGGTTCCTCTCAAGGTTTCTTCCTTATGCCATCTCGGGGAGTTTTTCCTTGCCACAGTCGCCAGTCGCCACCGGCTTGCTCATCAGGGACAAACTTACTCATAAAGAACATATTCATTTTTAATCACCGCATTATCTGTGTAAAGCTGCTTTGAGACAATGTTCATTGTTAAAAGCGCTATACAAATAAAAATGAATTGAATTGAATATATCCAGAACAACAAGTGTCCTGCACAGAGCTCTGACATCAACCCCTGCAGAACACATTTGGGTTAAACTGGAACACTGGTACTCACCTCACCCACCATCAATACCCGTCCCCTATATCGCTCTTTTACATAAATGACCACATATTAAAGGGTTGCATTGGAATTTGGATCCACAAGACAGAGATTCGATGCTATGGAATATTCACACAGCATAGTAGCGAGTGGTGGTAGTAGTAACATAATGACTGTACTGTAGTATTAATAGTAATAGTAACAGCAGTAGTAATAGTACTATAGCTAGTAGCAGCCGCAACACCATCATGACTGGAATCGTCACTGATGGACGTACAGACATCTTTGAAGTGTTTACACCATTCAAATATCTAGTGGAGCGTAGAGAATACCATTTTACATTTTTGTTTTATTTCGGTTTTAAATTTTGCAGTCAACAGAATGTTTTGGTTATTTTATTAATTTCTTTTAATGACTCCATCCGCCCGTTTCCAAAACTCGTTTCAGTGTTTTTTTATGCAACGACAAAAATTAAGCTCCAATGAATTTTTCATTCTGGTGAATTGAGCCACATTTTCATTTCTAAATGTAATAATTAAACCATATAACATGTATAATGGCAATATAATTAAACGTTATTGGTGTGAATACCCCCCCAAGTTTGTCTTGCATGAAACTGGTCCGTGATCCATAAACGTTGGAGTCCACTAGTTTAGTATCGGTAATAACATTAATTTTAATTCAGTAATAGTAGCAGTATAATTATTAGAAGTAGTAGTAGTAAATATTGTAGCAACATAGAAACAGTAATATAGTATTAAAAGCAATAATGAAAGTTGTAGTAGTAATAATAATAGTAGCAGTATTTGTAGAAGTAGTAGCACAATTAGTATTAGTATTAAGGGTAGTAGCACTAGAAATAGTAGTAGTAAAAGCAGTAGTAGTAGTGGTAAAAAGTGATAGCGAAAGTACTACTAGCCTATGATGAAAAGGTCTAACCACCACTGGGCTGCCACTGCTGGGCCCTTTAGCAAGGCCCTTAATTAATCATAAACTGCTCAGTTGTATAAATGTAAGTCGCTCTGTATAAAGGTGTCTGCCAAATGCCATCAATTTAAATGTAGTTCTGGTTGCAGTAGTAATAGTACTAGGGGTATGCAGTAGAAGTAATAGTAGCATAGTTAATTTCTAAAGTTTTACTAGTATTACTGTTAAGTACTACTAAAATAATACTTAAATAATACTAAAGTCCTCGATTCTATTTGAAGAAAAGATTATATTTCTATTTCATATATCTTCCAAAGAATCTGGAAAATAAAAGCTGGACACCAACATCAGTATTCTTACTTTTAACCATGAGAATTATTAACACTGTAATCAGCACAGACGTGAATCTACAGCATTGCTATTTACAGCTAACGGGCAAATAGTGTTCAAAGAATAGAAATGACTCTGGAGGCATTTTCCTCTTCTCACCTTCGTAAAAGAGAAAGAACAATAACCAAAGAAGAAATCATAAAGCAAAGGGCAGCTGAGTAAAATCAATACTAAATTCCTCTCAGAGGCCAAGCCCAGAGCAGGACGTTCTCTTTGCTCAGCAGGGATAAATAGTAACTTAATTTCAGCCCTGTGTTCTCTGACACAGCTCTCAAAGGGCCGCCAGCACGGAGAGCATCAGCGCCTGCTCGGGATTCAATCAGGAGGGCTGCTCCATCTGATGAAAATCATGTCCGAATTGTTTATTTTCAGAGTAACCACATATCAGAGATTGGAGATGGGCTGAAGTAATCAGTCACCAACCGATAGACGAGCTGTTTCCTATTTTGAATGAAAGTTGGTACTTGAAGATGAGGTGTTAAGCACAGGAACTTTGCTGAGGTATGGAAAATGTGTAAAGAAAAAAAAAACACCAGTCCACATGAAAATGGCTTTCTAAAAGCTCTGCTCGCTTCACAGTGCATTACTGTATTACAAACCAGATCGATCCAGGACCAGGCCCAAAGGGGCATGCACGATGAAAATCCTGCACATGCTAATGCCGGAATAGCCTAAGATCTCATAAAAAAAAATAAAATAAAAAAAAGAGACGATCCTCCTGGTAGTGATTCTGTCTAGCCGTCTCTGCAGAGCTTCACAACGACACACACTAAAGCGAGCGCTGCAGCTGGTGTGTGTTCACATAGGAACAGCTTTTGTCAGTGAACCGAGAGGTCAATTTGGCCTCACACACACAGACACTACACATTGAGGTACTGTGTTTTAAAGCAGACTCCAGAAAGGTCAGAGGTCAAATTGGTGGGTAGGATATGGGTGAAACAAAGCTAAGACAGGTGGTTCTCTTTAGAGAAACATGTATGAGAACGGGTAAGTGTAGAGTCGGGGTGTGTTGCCTTAATTGTTGCTGAATCGTGGTGGGTGTCTGCACACTTGTTGGCTTTGCTTTGCTTTTGCTCAAGACCAATTGTCAAGAACAAACCATATCATGGGTGAAGATCTGGTGAGACCGGATTCTAATGTCACATGCTCAACCTTCATTGGAAAGGCTAGAAGCCTATTTTTAAAGCTATTAAGTATTTTATATGACATTTTGCATAAAGTGTTGTTTTTATGCTCCTAAATGGGAAAAGAGGGTTTCTGCAAATTGAAGACTTTTCAAGACCTTTTTACGACCAACAGGAATTCAATTGAAGTCGAACGATATCAGGACTAGCGAAAGAACTACAACACCACGAAAACAAACAAATACAAACCTTCTAAAGTGCTGTGGGAGCATTTCAGTGGGCATTACAGTTGCCATTATATGGACATTCGGACTATTAAGACCTGTTTAAAATTTTAATTATTTAAAATTAAAACTGCAAATTTAAAACTTTTAAAGGTCTCCATCCAAAATAGGGTCCTGCATTAGTGAGGATTTGGGGTTCTTTTTCTAGCTCGCAGCGAGTTTTAAAATTAAACCCGGCTTCAGACTGCTTGGGATTTCTTTGGGTAGTTAACGATGAATTAATTATCTATGAAGAAACTCAATCTAATAATTCAATCTAGAACCCATAAACATACATTGTTTGTCTTTCTGTGGTTTTACCAAGAACACAAAATACAATATCTGATTTAAGAACCACTGGAGAACCTACTAAAGGTTTATATTTTAAGAGCTGATTACTTTTTTAATGGTACAGGCATTAACCAGGGGTCAAAGGCCATGAATAAAGAAGGCTACTACTGGTAGTAGAAGTGAAGTATAAATAATTAGCAGATTTTTATACACATTCAGTATTCCCTACATAATGATCCTCTCCATAACAACACATCGTTCCATCAGCACCTAAGGGAATACGTTTTCAAAAAATATTTTTATTGCTTCAGTACATTTCATGAGAATTTCTGTAAAATCTGGTGGCACTCTGCTAACACACTGATGTTTTTCCCCCCATTGTGTTTTATATGTCATTCATATTTGCAGAAATCTTTAGAATATTCGATCCTCCTTGCAATAATGATAACTACAATTTTGCTAACGATTCATGTCAATTCTTTGATCGTGTTTTACACTAACTCGGTGTTACACACTGTTTGTGTCACGCCCTCACCTTCAGTCTTGCTCTCTCCCGGGCAGCTGTAGCTATAAACAGCGACAGGTGAAAGAGGAACGAGATTCTCGTCATGGTGCCACCCGACCGCCATCTTCCCCATGCCGTAGTACGGCTCCTCCTTCAGCTGGCTCATGCCGGCCGGGTCCATGTAGTTAATGAGAGTGATGTTAAACCGGATCGGGCCGGATTTGGAAGAATGAGGAGACGAGCGAGAGCAGCCCTGTCCGCTATCCGAATCTTCTCCCGCCTTCTTGTCTTCCTTTTCTTCGCATGTTCGATCTTCAGAACATCCTTCACGTTTGGTCTCTTCCTTTCCTTCTTCCTCTTCACTGCGCTTGCGTTTGCTGGCCCGGGCGTTCTGATGCTGCTGCACGTCCGAGCAGAAGAACTGGTTCAACTCCCATAAGGCTTTGCAGGCAGCTCGCAGCCTGGCGTCACAGCAGGGTTTGTCTCCATGGCCTTCGTTCCGTCCCAAGCCCTCGTCGTCCTCACAGTGCCAGGGGATGGTGAAGAGACGAGTGTCCAGGTAGCGGTAGGTGCAACCGGGCTGGCCAACGAGAGCACGCGACACGGCCGTGAAAACATCACGCTCTCGCACGCGCACCAGATCTCTTAGGAGGCAGCCTCGGTCACGCAGAGTGATCAGTGCGGATTGAACACGCTCGTCCAGGCCCGGGGAAAGGCTGCCTGCGCACCGCAGCATCAGTCCCGAATAACTGGTGTCCCACTGCAGCACAACAGACATTAGCTTTTGACAACAGTACCAGTATATAATGCAGTAAAGAGCCTTATATCTCACTTACACAATTATTAATGCATCACATCTCACATCAAAGAAGCAATGATGAAGCAAGAATATATACACAAAGATACAAGCAACAAGCTTTTGTTTTGTTTTTGTTTCACCTCGCAAATAAATTCAAGTTAGTGTGTGGAATAATAAAACTGATCACTCCTCTGATTAATAAACTATGGAAGTAAGACAGCAAGTACATAAATATAAAATAAGTGTCAATAATTAGGCTGTCAAAATTCTGTTTTATTTTAATCAAAAATCAAAAATAAATAAATGAGTAAATAAATATAAAAGAGGCGCAATTAAAACCATCAATGCAACACATTTATTCACGATATATATATATATATATATATATATATATATATATATATTTATTTAAATCATTAAACTTTTGTTTTACTAATCAATCAAGCATGATCAAGCAAACTGCCATGATTCTTCTTCAATGGCGGTTCACATTCTTAAGTAGAGCATTACCGGCATCTACTGTGGTAATGGATTAGAGACTAAATTAGATCCCTATTCCCAAAAAACAGCCATTATGCACACATCCGGCAATTAAAACCGTCCGTGTGGAAACAGCAAAGGTTTTGTTTGGTGTCCTGCGATAAAAAAATGCTTTTTTATGTATACGGTACTGTACTGTATTAACATTTTACTTCATTTTATAATTAATTATATTTGTATTAATAAATTTAATTATTTCAACATGAAAATCCTGTTGAAACATACATTTCTCTATAAGTTTGTCTAATGATAAACCAGGAGATTACTGTATTTAATGTATAATGTACCTATGCATCAGTTGAGAGAAATCAATTATTATTCTTTTCATTGTTTTATATCTTTTAATAGTCACTTAAGCAGATTAATGCAGTATCAGAAGCAGAAGGACTCACTAGCTTCTGGAAGCCGGGATCTGAGGGAGACAGGAAGGGAATCTTCTGCTCGCCAAGTTCCTGTAGGAGCCTACGCCTCTGCACAGCACAAATACAACCGGAATATTAGTAAAGCACAGCCGACACTCTTTATTTAAATGTTATTAATCATTTATAACTTAATCAAGCACACGGGTATCCAATTAAAAATAAATGAGATCTTTTATTTCCTTTCATTAATGTTAATGATCTTCAGACTGAGTACCAGATGTGTGTTAATGATTAGTAATACACTAAACAATAAGCTGTGTTTATTATAAAAAATAAATAAAGAAAAAGAAAAAGCGAACCTAAAGTGTTGTATTCCTCATATACATCATATTCTCATCTTATACCTGCTATACACACACACACACATTGTTTCTCCATCTTCACTCTTGAACCTAATAATACAGTAAAACTACAGCCCTAAAGACTTCCCCAATATTGGACATCAGTTATAACATTTCCATGTGACTCTTACAAATCTCCGACACCAGAAACTCCTTCAATAAACAGAAAATAAACTTCCCGTTACTGAAAACAATACATTAAAAAAAAAAAAGCATTTGTTTATGTGGACTATAAACCAGACAGTCGTTTTAAACCAGCTGTTATGACGAACGTTAACTTATTAGGAGTGCATTTGATAGAAACCTGTGATTGCACTTGACTATCTTGCCATAGCATCTTTAGTGTTTAGCTAATCAATATATTCTGACCAATCAGAACTGAGAATGTAATATTCTAGATAGGCTTTTTTGTTTTTAAAGTTTGTACTTCAGTATTAAAGTCCAATGAAGTGCCTTAAATGCTTTGTGTAAAGTCAAGGAAAAACGTTTTTAATTGGCTCCTCCTCCCCTTTTTTAAATAGCCAATAGCGTTTAGCGTTTACGTCAAACCCCTTACGTAACTCGTCTATGACAGTTCGGAACATAGATGCTGTCTGAGCAATAACAATGCGGTGGATTCACTTGTGCAGGATTTTTTCACTTTTATAATTCAAGCCATTTCCTATTAACCGACTTACAGCTGGAAACCTGAATAAAATCTGTGCTTCCTAACAGAACCTTTTCCATCCCATGCTTGTTGAAACGATTTCTTTCGCCCAAAATCAAGTAGCATTTGAGCATTTGATTGGACAGAAAAGCACAAAACAATGTCCTCGAAATCGTTAATCCGCTTTGGTGATTGAGAGAGAAAGTGTCAATTTTATAATATATAATATAATAGGATTTGTGGAATTTTAAGGTTAAAAAATAATGTTTAAAGAGTGTCATTGTGAAATGAAAATGTAGTATTGGGGCATGTCAACCAGACGTTAGAAAGAACTGCTAATCATTTTCATACCTTCTGTGAACAAAACAGGCTCTGGTTTATTTTACTGTCAGTTCTCAATCTGTTCCACAAATGTGTGAAATGTGTTAATAAATAATTCAATAGATAAATACATGGACAGGCATGCTGGGTTCATCTTTTGGCCAACAAACGCAATGACACACGTAAAGCCTGACGTGAAACCTTCTGATTGTTCCCATAACCCTTTGCGTATCTCCTGTTGGTGGAGGTATCGGGTTTTTACAGCTCCGCCTCGCCCGATCAAAGTGCTTTTCATTGGGCCCAACATTCCAGCTTGACCTGTAAATCCAATGGCAACCAGTGTAAAAATCCTGATACTCAAATAAATTTCACAAGGGCAGCATGGCCTGGGCCTCTACACACACACATACACACACACACACACTTTGTCCATGCAGGTGCACAGTTCAGGTTGAGGGAACATCACAGAAGGGTCAAGTGACCCTCATTCAGTCTGTATGAAGCACACTCTCGCCCCCTCAGTAGTCCGGTAAAACGATTACACACCCTTGCACACTTACACCAAACTTACACATGCACACACACACACACACACACACACACACACACACACACACACACACACACACACACACACACACACACACACTACTGTGATGTTTAAGGTGAAAAGAGACTCGTATATATTCCGAGACATTTACTGAGGCCCGCTCTCACATTTCAGCAGCGCTAATAATGCCAACGCTCTCCAAATGACTGACTGGAATAGAGCGAGTGTGTGCACTTTTGCTCAAATGGGGCTTGACTTTTAGGGCAAAATAAAATGTTCCTTTAATAACATGAAAGCAAAGGCGAGAAAAGAAAGGTTAAGTCCTGGGTCGGAAGAAGGACTGAATGTGTGTCTCTGCGCATGCTGAGTGTGTGTGTTATCTGTGTCTTTGATGATTTTTATAAAGGTTTTGTGTAGATCATGACCAGTTTATTTATTAATGCCTCACTGGAGGTTGAAGGAGGGCACTTTTTCTTATCAGAAGTCCACGCTGAATTGAACCACCTGCTTTAAACACCTTCATGTGAAGAAGGAGTATGTGGGGCTCTAAGGCCTCAGCTATTCTATTTACAGCGGGATAAACAAATACATGATAGACATGATGCACCTACAAAACAAAATAACCTGCACTATTTATAGGGGGAGGGAGAGAGAGAGAAAGAGAGAGAGAGGAAGAGAAAGAAATTGTCAGACAGACAGACAGACAGACAGACAGACAGACAGACAGACAGACAGACAGACAGACAGACAGACAGACAGACAGACAGACAGGAAGAGAAAGACACAGAAGGAGAGATAAAGAGAGTCAGAGAGAGAGAGAGAGAGAGAGAGTGAAAGAGGGTGAAACAGACAAACAGGCAGACAGACAGGGAGAAAGACAGATGGGGAGAGAGAGGGAAAGACAGACAGACAAATACAGAAAGAAAAGAGACAGATAGACAAAGAGTAAAGTGGAACGTGCGAGAAGAAGAGAAAGAGTGATGGATAGACAGAGAGAGAAAAAATTTGAGGAATTGACAGCGAGAGTAACAAAGAGAGAAATGAAGCTTACCAAACTGAAACTCAATTGGTAAAGAGAGGGATGAATAAAAAAATGTAAAAAGAGACAGACAGAGAGACAGACAGAGAGACAGAGAGACAGACAGAGAGACAGACAGAGAGACAGACAGAGAGACAGACAGACAGACAGACAGACAGACAGACAGACAGACAGACAGACAGACAGACAGACAGACAGAGACAGACAGAAGGGGAATGAGCGAAGGACAGTCAGAGAAAAGAACAGAGAAACAAACAGAGGGAGAAATGGAGAACAAAGGCAGATGAAAGAAGATGCAGGAAGACATAAGCAGGATAAACATTTCCTCAACAATCTTAAAGCCAGTGTGTGTGTGTGTGTGTGTGTGTGTGTGTGTGTGTGTGTGTGTGTGTGTGTGTGTGTGTGTGTGTGTGTGTGTGTGTGTGTGTGTCCACAAGGTCAGGAAAAAGTGCCCCTTGAGACTTTGTGAGGACATTCAGTTGGTTGTGATTAGATGTAGAAGTTGTAGGTATAATGGGTTGATTAGCTACAGTATTATTTTGAATGATGTCAGTGGAAGATCCTCCTATGGTCACAGACGTGTGTGTGTATTTCACTACCAAGTGCTGATGGAAAATACTCTGCTTCTCTGATGTAAAAACAACACACACACACACACACACACACACACACACACACACACACACACACACACACACACACACACACACACACACAGCTGGGAGTAGATAGATAGCACAGTGCTTGTGCTGGGTTTGAAGAGCTGCGGCCTGTCACGCACATGTCAAATACATCAAGCTGCTCACAAATTCCAGCAAAAAAAACGGAAGACAGAGCAACCTCACTGCGCAGATGGGTTTCTAAAACGCACACATACATACACACACTTTTCCACTTTTAAAGTATAGGTGTAACGCAAGTGATTGGATGGACCGATTTTCAGCTCTCGAACAGACCGCTTAAGATTCAGAAACTTTTAGAATGTATATTTTTGGAAATCTAAACCAATTAAAATACTGCTTTCTCTTTTGCCTATTGAGTCTTAAACTATTTTACCAAAGTCGAGCTGTAATACAACAAATAGTTTTCCTTACTACGCTTTCTAAAGGTGTTCACGTTAAAGGCGTGAACGTTCCACATCAAGTGCTCTAAGCAGCAGACTTATTACTAGCTAAATATACTATATACACTATTGTTTAATATATAATCATTTTGTATGAAGTTGATTTAAATAAAAAACCTATGAAAAACAAAGAAAAAAAAAAATCACCATAAATAAATAATTGATTATTAAATTGTAATTATACATTTTTATAATAATGGCACAAAATGTTTAAATAAAAAAAACAGCGATTTCAAATCAGAATTTGTTAATGATGATAAAGAAAAAAAAAAAGAGCATGAAACCTGCAAGTTTGTTCAAAAGGTGTGTTGTGACATCATAAGATCAATATTATACATATCATGACATCATTCAGCCACATGTGGAAGTATAAGCGGGTATTGGATTCATAACGGCTCAGAGAGAAGAGCAAAAGATGGCACGCTGGTGTTCGTGTGTGTGTGTGTGTGTGTGTGTGTGTGTGTGTGTGTGTGTGTGTGTGTGTAATGTAATAGAGCGTTGTGTTTGGACTGCACACTGTTGAAGCTTGTGTTTCATGGGCTGCGAAAGCTCCTGAGGTCACTCCGAATCAAACGAACTGACGAGCGGCTCACACTCTAACACGGACACCGTCATCGTCTTCAAACACACTTCCTCCTTGGCACCGGGGCGTGGAATGTGTGGTGCAGGTGTCTGGGGAGGGGGGTGGAGGATGTGACGGAGGGCTGGAAGATCGAGGGAATGCTCTTGGTGTGTAGAGGAAAGGATGATGCGAACACCTGGGCAAACACGAGCCGAAGACAGAAACGTGTGTACCTCATGCCCAAAACTCGCGGCGTGACAGCATCGGACCGGCTCGTGAAAACGCTGCACCTAGGTGCTGGTACACACGCCTGCACACTACACACACACATGGACATGTTAAAATGGAAATATAGTCGATGTGTGAACGTCTCCAGGTAACAGCGAGGAAACCAAGGAACTGAAAACGGCTGAGCAGCTGACAGTGATGTATCACAGATTTCATCATGGCAAACAGACAAGTCTTTATGAAGCCCCTTATTGATGACATACAACTGTTTTGTTCTTCAAAGTGCTTGAAATTCAGAGATTGGCATGTAAATGAGTTGAAGAAACACGTTCATCTTTCCAATATTGTTTCTCGGAAACGTCCACGCACGTTGTGTGATTTGAAGGTAATCTGATTAGATTTTTTATTTTTTTTTTACCTCCAGTTTGTCCACGTCGCCTGAAAAAGATCCTGCCACTTTTCAATTCTATAAACAAACCAGAGTGTAGATTTTCAGCATCTAAAATCACAATCATCATAAATACCACCTAATTATTAAATCAAATGCTTGAGATATCATTTATGACACAATATGAATGATATTAATAGATGATATGAATCACTATAATATATATTCTCCTTATCCAGGAAGGAGAGGAAGTGAACAGTGTGAGGCTCCATATACCATCTAATGACCATCTTTGTTTATGACCATCTCAGTTCTTTGATTCTGAATCATGTTATTAATTACAAAAAAAACTAAGAAATTGGTGAATGTAAAATGTACCATTAAGACTATATATAAACAACTTTTAAAATAAACTGTGTGTATATATATATATATATATATATATACACACCTCCATTTTTTATAACCTTTTCCCTCACATATGGAACCATCTAAGCAGCGCTTAAGTTCATATTTATGTCTAAGATATTAATACCAATGGTGTAGTTTTGCACACACACACACACACACACACACACACTCAGGTGCTTCGATGATGAAAAATGGCCTCAGTGTCAAGCTGGTGCCTGAGATAGTTGTTGAGCAGCGAGGGGGCTCAGTGTTCATCATTGTTCTTTTCACTCCACAGCAGGTCAGAGACAGATAGAGTTATTAATATTCACTCACATTCATCCATCTATCGCAGAAACGTGCACACACACACACACACACACACACACACACACACACACACACACACACACACACACCACACACAGACACACACACACCACACACAGACACACACACACCACACACACACACTTATTTCTGGCATACAGAGACAATCCAAGTCTGACTATTAATATTAATGTCTAGCATTTTATTTACTCTTTTTCACACACACACACACACACACACACACACACACACACACACACACACACACACATATATATTACCTGTGTTAAACCTTGAACTCAAAGTCAAAAATACACTCAAAAATGTTTTAAAATGTGTGTGTGAGTGTGTGTGTGTGTGTGTGTGTGTGTGTTTAGGTGTGTGTGTGTGTGTGTCTGTCTGTCTCTGCAGGTAGTGATGACAAGCATTTCCCACTCATTTCTACCTAAAAGCAGAAAAATATGTTTCTGCAACTTCTCACCACATTGAGAAAAGCAGAGGTCAAAGTTCACCCGCCCTGCTGAGGTCACAGTCGTTTAGTTTCAGTGCATTGTGTTCTTACCGCAGCGTGGACCATTCTTGTTTTCAGAATGAACTAAAATAACAGAGATTTTAAATTCTGAAACTTACACATTCATTTGAAAGATTATTATTCGATTTATTTTTTGTTTGTTTGTTTTAAAGTTGAAATATGAAATTACTTCAATTTTATGATGTGAGATATATTTTGAAAGAATATTTTAAATAAATTATAATGATCTATATCTATTTGAAATATAAATATTTCAATAATTGAACTGATTTAATTATTTGTAATATGCAAATAAACTGGAATATTGGGTAAATTGTAACTACAGTGGTATGGGTAAAAAAAAAAAAAATAAATAAATAAATAAATAAATAAATAAATAAATTTTTCCATACCACTGTAGTTACAATTTACACAATATTCCAGTTTATTTGCATAATACAAATATTTTTTTTATTTAAATTGTATTTTTTCTCCCAGTTTTTTTATATCTGTCAATAATGTGTAAAATATATATATATATATATATATATATATATATATATATATATATATATATATATATATATATATATATATACACACAGTGAGGAAAATAAGTATTTGAACACATTTTGCTATTTATTTGAACAAATACTTGCTATTTTGCAAGTTCTCCTACTTAGAAATCATGGAGGGGTCTGAAATTGTCATCGTAGGTGCATGTCCACTGTGAGAGACATAATCTAAAAAAAAAAAAATCCAGAAATCACAATATATGATTTTTAAACTATTTATTTGTATGATACAGCTGCAAATAAGTATTTGAACACCTGTCTATCAGCTAGAATTCTGACCCTCAAAGACCTGTTAGTCTGCCTTTAAAATGTCCACCTCCACTACATTTATTATCCTAAATTAGATGCACCTGTTTGAGGTCGTTAGCTGCATAAAGACACCTGTTCACCCCATACAATCAGTAAGAATCCAACTACTAACATGGCCAAGACCAAAGAGCTGTCCAAAGACACTAGAGACAAAATTGTACACCTCCACAAGGCTGGAAAGGGCTACGGGGAAATTGCCAAGCAGCTTGGTGAAAAAAGGTCCACTGTTGGAGCAATCATTAGAAAATGGAAGATGCTAAACATGACTGTCAATCTCCCTCGGACTGGGGCTCCATGCAAGATCTCACCTCGTGGGATCTCAATGATCCTAAGGAAGGTGAGAAATCAGCCCAGAACTACACGGGAGGATGTTGGTTACTGTTGGTAATACACTAAGACGTCATGGTTTGAAATCATGCATGGCACGGAAGGTTCACCTGCTTAAACCAGCACATGTCCAGGCACGTCTTAAGTTTGCCAATGACCATTTAGATGATCCAGAGGAGTCATGGGAGAAAGTCATGTGGTCAGATGAGACCAAAATAGAACTTTTGGGTCATAATTCCACTAAACGTGTTTGGAGGAAGAAGAATGATGAGTACTATCCCAAGAACACCATCCCTACTGTGAAGCATGGGGGTGGTAGCATCATGCTTTTGGGGGTGTTTTTCTGCAAATGGGACAGGGCGACTGCACTGTATTAAGGAGAGGATGACCGGGGCCACGTATTGCGAGATTTTGGGGAACAACCTCCTTCCCTCAGTTAGAGCATTGAAGATGGGTCAAGGCTGGGTCTTCCAACATGACAATGACCCAAAGCACACAGCCAGGATAACCAAGGAGTGGCTCTGTAAGAAGCATATCAAGGTTCTGGCATGGCCTAGCGAGTCTCCAGGCCTAAACCCAATAGAGAATCTATGGAGGGAGCTCAAACTCCGTGTTTCTCAGCGACAGGCCAGAAACCTGACTGATCTAGAGAAGATCTGTGTGGAGGAGTGGGCCAAAATCCTTCCTGCAGTGTGTGCAAACCTGGTGAAATACTACAGGAAACGTTTGACCTCTGTAATTACAAACAAAGGCTACTGTACCAAATATGAACATTGACTTTCTCAGGTGTTCAAATACTTATTTGCAGCTGTATCATACAAATAAATAGTAAAAAAAATTATACATTGTGATTTCTGGATTTTTTTTTTTAGATTATGTCTCTCACAGTGGACATGCACCTACGATGAAAATTTCAGACCCCTCCATGATTTCTAAGTGGGAGAACTTGCAAAATAGCAGAGTGTTTAAATACTTATTTTCCTCACTGTATGTATATATATATATATATATATATATATATATATATATATATATATATATATATATATATATATATATATACAGTGGGTACGGAAAGTATTCAGACCCCCTTAAATTTTTCACTCTTTTTTATTTTGCAACCATTTGCTAAAATCATTTAAGTTCATTTATTTTCCTCATTAATGTACACATAGCACCCTATATTGACAGAAAAACACAGAATTGTTGACACTGTTGCAGATTTATTAAAAAAGAAAAACTAAAATATCACATGGTCCTAAGTATTCAGACCCTTTGCTCAGTATTTAGTAGAAGCCCCCTTTTGATCTAATACAGCCAGGAGTCTTTTTGGGAAAGATGCAACAAGTCTTTCACACCTGGATTTGGGGATCCTCTGCCATTCCTCCTTGCAGGTCCTCTCCAGTTCTGTCAGGTTGGACGGTAAACGTTGGTGGACAGCTATTTTTAGGTCTCTCCAGAGATGCTCAATTGGGTTTAAGTCAGGGCTCTGGCTGGGCCATTCAAGAACAGTCACAGAGTTGTTGTGAAGCCACTCCATCGTTATTTTAGCTGTGTGCTTAGGGTCATTGTCTTGTTGGAAGGTAAACCTTCAGCCCTGTCTGAGGTCCAGAGCACTCTGGAGAAGGTTTTCGTCCAGGATATCCCTGTGCTTGGCCGCATTCATCTTTCCCTTGATTGCAACCAGTCGTCCTGTCCCTGCAGCTGAAAAACACCCCTACAGCATGATGCTGCCACCACCATGCTTCATTGTTGAGACTGTACTGGACAGGTGATGAGAAGTGCCTGGTTTTCTCCACACATACCGCTTAGAATTAAGGCCAAAAAGTTCTATCTTGGTCTCATCAGACCAGAGAATCTTATTTCTCACCATCTTGGAGAACTCCATGCGGGCTTTCATGTGTCTTACACTGAGGAGAGGCTTCCGTCGGGCCACTCTGCTATAAAGCCCCACTGGTGAAGGGCTGCAGTGATGGTTGACTTTCTACAACTTTCTCCCATCTCCCGACTGCATCTCTGGAGCTCAGCCACAGTGATCTTTGGGTTCTTCTTTACCTCTCTCACCAAGGCTCTTCTCCCCCGATAGCTCAGTTTGGCCGGTCGGCCAGCTCTAGGAATGGTTCTGGTCGTCCCAAACGTCTTCCATTTGAGGATTATGGAGGCCACTGTGCTCTTAGGAACCTTAAGTGCAGCAAAATTTTTTTTGGAACCTTGGCCAGATCTGTGCCTTGCCACAATTCTGTCTCTGAGCTCTTCAGGCAGTTCCTTTGACCTTAATGATTTTCATTTGCTCTGACATGCATTGTGATCTGTAAGGTCTTATATAAACAGGTGTGTGGCTCTCCTAATCAAGTCCAATCAGTATAATCAAAAATTTCTGGACTCAAATGAAGGTGTAGAACCATCTCAAGGATGATCAGAAGAAATGGAGAGCACCTGAGCTAAATATATGAGTGTCACAGCAAAGGGTCTGAATACTTAGGACCATGTGATATTTCAGTTTTTCTTTTTTAATAAATCTGCAAAAAGGTCAACAATTCTGTGTTTTTCTGTCAGTATGGGGTGCTATGTGTACATTCATGAGGAAAATAAATGAACTTAAATGATTTTAGCAAATGGCTGCAATATAACAAAAAGTGAAAAATTTAAGGGGGTCTGAATACTTTCCGTACCCACTGTATATATATTAGTACAGACCTTTACAGTAACAGTACAGACCAAAAGTTTGGACACACCTTCTCATTCAAAGAGTTTTCTTTATTTTCATGACTATGAAAATTGTAGAGTCACACTGACACTATTTGACCAAGAAGGAGAGTGATGGGGTGCTGCGCCAGATGACCTGGCCCCCACAGTCACCGGTGAACTGGAACTCCTTCAAGACTGTTGGAAGACCATTTCAGGTGACTACCTCTTGAAGCTCATCAAGAGAATGCCAAGAGTGTGCAAAGCAGTAATCAAAGCAAAAGGTGGCTACTTTGAAGAACCTAGAATATGACATTTTTCAGTTGTTTCACACTTTTTTGTTATGTATATAATTCCATATATAATTTCACGTGTGTTAGTTCATAGTTTTGATGCCTTCAGTGTGAATCTACAATTTTCATAGTCATGAAAATAAAGAAAACTCTTTGAATGAGAAGGTGTGTCCAAACTTTTGGTCTGTACTGCACACACACACACACACACACACACACACACACACACACACACACACACACACACAGATATATCCCAATTTTCTAAATTTAACGTTATACTGCACAATAAATCAAAATAAATTTGTGTTAAAATCTTGTGTTGATATATCGGAATATCCATGTCATACTGTATCATATCGCTCAGCCCTGCTTATTAAACTCTAAAAGCTTCCTAAGAACCTGAAATCCATTCACATTTGGACATTTGGAAACATTAAATGAGAGTGATGAGAATTTCTGATCAAGAAACAGTGGTGTAATAATACACAGCATCAGGCTTGGAAAGATGCCACGAACTGCAACTCTTTTTTCCGAGATAAAAAGCTGTTTGTCTTTTATAATCTTTTGCCTTTAGATTGTTTAGAATCGATTTTCCCCACATGCTGAAAAAGAAAGGAAAAGAAAAGAAAACAAAAGAAGAAAAGAAAAGAAAAGAGAAAAGAAAAGAAAAGAAAAGAGAAAAAAAAAGAAAAGAAAAGACGAGTGATAGACGGAATAAGAAAGCAAAAGACAGACAGAGGGAGTGTTACTGTGACGAACACTTCCACAAAGTGAAGCTGTCCTTCACTGTCCTGAGCAGCAGTCAAGGAGAAGCCACTGTCTTCTCCTACATCTCCTTCTCCACACCATCAGTCCTTCTTCCATCAATCCATCCATCCTCTTTCTCATTCTGTCCTCCTTCAACAAAATCAATATCCTGCTGCAAAGTGCACTCAAGCCCTGGGGAAACTCCTGGCCAGGGTGGGTCATCCTCCAGGGCCTTTTAGAGGTAAAGAGTCAAGGACAGAGTCCAGCCTCAGGCCTTCTACACTACACACACCGGCTCTATATGCACGAACACACACACACACACAGACACACACACACACACACTCTCTCTCCTGCCCTCATTCAAAGGGCAGATCAATAAGCTGCTGAGGCGCTAAATTTTGCCTTGCGGGACCGTCACGCTCGTTAGCTTCAGGCCAGTATCGCAGCTCGCTCTCATCACACTACACCTGCGCCATGGCCACGACAAAACATCGCTCAGTGTACAATGCGACTGTAGATACGATCACTGATTACTAGCCATAATAACCGATTAGATAACAATATACATGTTTAACAGTACAATAATCCCAGTTTATATTTTATCTGGCTTCCTAAATCTCATCACGGCCCAATCTTGAAAGATTGAATGTAAAACAGATGCATGGTAATTCAAGTGAATTTCGTTTATATTGCATGTTTGTTGCGACTCTTCAGGACGTCCTTGAGCTAAAATATAGACGGTTGCAATTCCTCTGGACGTGCAAAAAAGATCCTCAACGTTTATATACCCCTCAGAAACCGGCTTTTGTAAAGTCACCTCATCCACTCTTTCTTTATTGTTTCAACATAATCGTGTCTCTTGATTTATCTCGGACCAAAACACAGAAACTGGTAAGCGTGAGCGTGTTTGCAAACACACCAATGAAAATGCGACTATAAAAACATGGCATAATGAAAGTTGGTGTAAACGGAGACTGACCTGAAGGACTACTGAGAAAAAAAAATATAAAAAATATCGAGGCTTGGATCCTGTATCTTTCTCTTACAAATTGATCGGTATGAATTCAGCTGAACCATCCTAGCTTGTTACAATTCCTCTTGTAACTTTCTGTCCAATAAGAATCAACCGAGCAAGAAGGACAGGGTCGTGACCTTTTTACTGCTACACCTGCAGAGGGAGAAATGGATTTTTGGATTGAAATGTACCTGAATTTAAAAAACCAAAAAAAAACTTCCAATGGCCATTTTTTTTTGTAGGCAGAGAGCGATAATGTGAGAAGGAGGGGAGGAAAAAGAGGGAAAAGAGGAAAGCAAGAAAAATAAGAAATTCATGATGTCCAGCTGCCACCTAGTGACAGTTCAG
>NC_139582.1:9535116-9575116 GCF_946808225.1 Silurus aristotelis
CGAAGACATTAGTGAGGAAAGTAAAAGTTCGAGAAAGGAAAACATATGGGTGCAATGGTTGAGTTTCCGCAGAATTTTTAGCCGTACGCTGTACGTGTGGTGGTGAAAAACTATCCACGTGATCTCTATTTCTTGTGTCCTTTCCAACTTTTATAGCTGGTGTTGTTGTCTGTGCAGTATATTTCAGTGACAGGTTACCGGGAGGCAACAATAACCACCATCCGTCTCAATAAAAGCCGCATCTATCATAAACAACAGGAAGCTACTCCATTTACTCCATTAGCTGCCATAAAACAAGTCTATAAAGCAGACTTGGCCTGTTCCTCTGTCTAATGCTCACAGGTGGATCGTGGCCTGCTCAGGATTTCCTAGCTGGCATGAGCTCTAAACTGCGCTCCTCTGTAGCTGGCATGCTCTCGCGTTCTCTTATATTCGGCAGGGGGTATGACGTGGTACTGCCCCGTCTCCTGCCTGAGGCTCTGACCCACACGCCAGGTACTTACAGTCACTTTCATTCTCTTCCCATTTATAGAAACGAACTTATGATGTACAAATTAACAGTTAGCATTTACAGCACCTTGTGAAAAAGGCCTCCTGTAGCTGGAGCCAGCAAGGGCTTTCGGTCCAGCGATGGGAAGCAGATGTCAGGCAAAAGCCCCGCCGTTTCCCTTTAAAAGAAAAGGTGAGCTGTTACAGAGGAAAATAAATTCGCAAATAAACAGCCAAGAGTGGGGCCTCGATGTGTGCCAGAGCAGGTGGGGGAAAAAAAAAATACTACAAAGAACTGCATGAGAGGCTCTGTGAAATATTTATACTCGCTTTTACAGCAGCGGTATTGAATTCTCAATTCTGATTCGTCAGAAGTTGTTGATTAGTTTTCGAATAAAATAAAAGCAACTTTAGCTGTAGATCAAAGAGAAACTCGCTGGTTAAAACTCTGGACTTTCAACACGAATGTTGTGAGTTTAAATCCCAGCACCAACAAAGCTGCTACAGCTGGGCCCTTGAGCAAGGCCCCAAACCTGAGTGAAGTGAGAAAGCTGGAAGCCTCTCTGGATGATGGGTCGTTCATACGCCATAAAATGTAAAGGACATAGCGAGGTCATTGTAAGGCACGGCTTAATAAAATAACAATGTGATGTGTTTGGTAAGCAAATTCTAAACCATTTGACTATCAGATCACTTTTAACAGTGAGAGTTGCTCCAAAGCAGCTGGACAGAAATAAAGAGCTTATAAAATGAACATTTTTATGTTAGTGCCGAAATGATCTTAACGGACAAAAACCTTTTCTATACTTTTTCAGTGCCAGAGCTTTTTCATTTTTGACGTTTTCCGTCAAAAGTCCTCAATCTTCATGACAAGCTGTGTTTTTCTTTTGTTTTGAAGACAGTCTCATAAAGAACCTATTGTCAAATAGTCATCATCTCCAAACTGATAACAGGAACTTGCTCCGAATAAGTTACCCAACTTTAAACGTGACTATAAACAGGCAAACAGTGCAGATGCATTTGCAAGGCTTTGTGAAAGATGCTGCTGTAGAGTACAAGTACAAGTGGAATAAAGTACTTTGAAAAAGAATTCATTTGTGTTAGAAACACAATCACTGCGTCACTGCAGAATATTATTTTGCACTGAAATCACTGCTGTTAGAAACAAAAACCGCACCAAAGGTCAGAAATGCTAAAGTAAGAATGAAATATAAGTGATATATTAGAGAAATTGATTATTGTGTAAAAGAAGATGAGTCCAACTCAAACACATAAAATGCACACACACACACACACACACACACACACACACACACACACACACACACACACACACACACACACACACTAATACACTCATACACACCCAGCAGATAAACCATCCATGTCTATGGTACTAGATCAATCCTGTGTGTATTCACTAGTCCTCTGGGATGCTCCTATGCTTACTGAGAGTATTGATTATTGACTGTATATTAACACCGATCACGACAATGCTGACAGATGAACTCTAGTTGGACAGGGCAGTGAGGACAGTAACTCACTAAGGTTGACATTTTTCATGTAGCTCTCTGTATTTTCACTTATATTTAACAAAGTGCCCCCTGTGCACGTGCACACAGTCTGTCTGAACAAAAAATAAAAACGAATTAACTGCGTGCTATGAACTGGAGTAGGGTATGTAATTATTAAATCTAAAAAAATACATCTTGTGAATACAACATGCTGCAAGTTTGGGAATAATCTATATATATATATATATATATATATATATATATATATATATATATATATAGAGAGAGAGAGAGAGAGAGAGAGAGAGAGAGAGAGAGAGAATGAGAGAGAGAGAGAGAGAGAGAGAGAGAGAGAGAGAGAGAGAGAGAGAGAGAGAGAGAGAGAGAGAGAGAGAGAGAGAGAGAGAGAGAGAGAGAGAAAGAGAGAGAGAGAGAGAGAAAGAGAGAGAGAGAGAGACAGAGAGAGAGAGAAAGAGAGAGACAGAGAGATATATTTGCAGTCCATTGGCTCTGTATGTTTACTCTGCACAATGACTTTAATCTAATATAATCGGACAGGGTGCAGGACAGGGTGCAGGACAGGGTGCAGGACAGGGTGCAAGACAGGGTGCAGGACAGGGTGCAGGACAGGGTGCAGGACAGGGTGCAGGACAGGGTGGGGTTGTTTGAGGTTGTTCTGCAGTTAATGTGTGTGAAGATTTTGTTATGATGTTACGCCACAACACAAGTCGGACTCCTGTTTACTCTCCTGTTTACTCTAGAGAGAGAAATTACAAGTTATAATAATCTGTGACTATACATTTGTTTGAACTATCATTGTAAAAATTGTCATTGTCAAAATAACATTGTATAAGAACGTTTTATAACATCTTTTCAAAATAATATTTAAATCAATACACAATTGTACTGACTTATTATATTTATTATATTATATTTTTCCACTATCGTTTTTTTTTTTTCTTCAAAAAAAAAGCAGCTGATATCATGACCAGACTGAAAATTCACCTCTTAAAAACAACTGTTCCAATCACATATTTCTTTTTGGCAAAGATTTTGTTTTGTTGGCAGTTTATTTCCAAACCCATATATCGTGATGCATAAAATTTTCCATGATATCATGATAATCGAATGATATCTATCACCCAATCCTTAAATGTATACAAAGTTTAAAAGGGTTTCACTAATTAAGGGAAATGTTAAGGAACCCTGTCTGATGTGGTAACCCTCTGTTTTATGGTCCTCCAGAAAACTTCTTCAAGATGTAAAAGCCAAAAAAAAAAACATCAATGCATCTAAATATAACATTTTACCCCATAGGAGTGCACATGCTCGCTCATTCTAATGACAGGTGCCAATAATTTTAAATAGAATACAACGGCATTGGAAACACTTCTGAATGTTTTCGTTTCCTCTCTTCGCTCTGTTGTTAGGATGTTGAGTAAACCTGGTGCTCGGGAAAAGCGAAGCGCGGAAGGAAAACAGCTTTAAACCTGGAACTGTGTTTGTGTGATCGGCTACTCACTAGGCGCGTGTATGAGCGTGGCACTTAGCTAAGAGAATAAAATATCACTGTCATTATGTTAGCTCCTTCAGCAATATCCATATTTCCGAAGGACCATGAATAATAAAAGATATGGGTCTGAATTTTAAAGACCTGTACATAAGTCATGGTAGAGGTTTGATCCCCCGCAGTGTATAGAAGCCTCGCGACAGACAAATCAAGCTAAGTCCACATAAGGGATCAATGCGAGCACCACAGGCCCCAGGGTCGCCCTATATTACACCACAAACTTCATATTCACTCATTGATTTGCTTTTCCAAATAGTATATCACTAAACTCCGATGGGATCCAAGACAGAAGCGGAGGCCAGGGTCAAGCATAGCACACACTAAAACACACACACACACACACACACACACACACACACACACACACACACACACACACACATATATATATACACGCACGTTAGCCGAATATTGATGGCCAAGCAGAAAGAAATGACTAAATATCCAGATCAATAACTAGTTACCACCACGACAGGCAGCAAGATGGAGATATATAAATATACATCTTTATGGCTACGGGAGCATTCATAATGAGAGGCTTGAATGAGTGCTCCCCTTAAGGTAAAGCGTTTGATTAGTGCCAGAGCAGAGGTTAGCGCTGGATGTGCTGATACAGAGGGGAGGAAATATTGGAGAACACTAATTGCGAAAGTTTGCACTGAGCAATCAGGGCGGCATGGAGGACTGCTGCACCCAAGTGAGAGCTCTTCCAGTCGTGTTAATCGAACTGTAATCCGTTAAGTGATGCCACTCTGAACTTCCCAGGATGACACGCCAAAGGCTAAACATGGTGCAGGAGCTCCAGCAGTATTCCTATGCAAAAATGATAGCAAGTCGCCGAAAACACACATTTGAAGCCTGCTCAGTTATGAGGCATTATAGCTTTTCATTAAGTCGGCGGATTGTATCATAGACTCTATAGTCAAAAGTATTGGGACATCTGACTTCCAGACATGGGTTGTAATTTAGAGGCACGCTGCATTTGAATGTAGTAGAATTACACTTTCGGTTCAACTTTAACTAAGAGACCCAGCAAGACAATGTTGCTTCTGGAAGATACGGTTTCCATGATTTGGAGTAGAAGATCTTTAAGTGGCCTGTTAAAGAGCTCTGATCTCAATCCTATTGAACAGTTTTGGAGTGAATTGGAACTCTGACTGCACCCTAGGCCTCCTACACCCTCACCAGTTCCTGACTTTACTAACACCCTTTTGGCTGAATGAGCACAAATCTCTACAAGAACACTCAAAATCTCTACAAGAACACTCAAAAATCTCGTGAAACATCCTTTCCCGGAAGAGTGGAGGTTATTAGAACAGCAAAAGGAGACGATTTTGAAAGAGGATCTCACATATGACACATACAGTCAGATGTCCACAAACAACATATAGTGTTGCCTGAAGTAACATTATGGGAAAGTATCTATGAAAAACAAGCTAAACAATCATCCATTGCTTGTTCCTAAGTATGTCCTGTAGCTTCAAAATGAATAAAACAAACCCTTATTTGCTACATTTATAAAAACTGGAATTTTCGACTACATATTATTGTATTGAAGCTGTTTGTAACGGTGCCTTGAACCTAGAAATCATTCGAGTTAAGAGATTTTGTAAATTCCTGTAGCAATACACACTTTCGAGTTCCTACAGGAATACACAAAAAAGTGACGTCGTGTAATAACATCTTAAATTGTGGCTATACGGAATTTGACTATACAGAAAGTTACTATGTTTGGTCATTACACTCCTATTACAAAACAGCACGGCGTAATTGCACATGTCAGAAAAGCCAAACAAAGAGCTGGTACGCAGTCAGCTGAGCCTGTCCTTATTTACAGCACAAGGTCATTAGTGAAGACAGCAGCTCCCTCATTACTTCAGCTCAAACACTGACCAGCCATAAAAAGCCAGGAGACCAGATAATTCCTTAGTCCTTAATTAAACAAACCGTACTGCTTTTACTTAATCACTGTGTACTATTATCCTTCGGAGACTTGCTGCTCTTTAAAATCAAAGTCAGCGCTGAGTGTTTTTAATCACGGATCCCCATTACCTTGTTCTATTCCCAACGTAAAACAATCCTAACCATGCTTTACCGATTGCACTCCAGCCTTAATCATTTCCTATGCTTTATCCATTTCAATGATTTATTTATTTTAAATGGCATTAAATACAACCCACCTTATCATTTCTGTTTGTTTTTTAGATCTTTATATCTATACACTTAATCATGCTCGACTGCACTTCCCTGCCTGCTATTTTCTTAGTTCTTTTTTCCCTTTCTTGCAAAAATAAAACCATCCCAACGTTCCCCCTCCAGCCCTAAATCAGAGTGGACGAGGGAATGGGTTAGCAGGAGAGGGAACAGACAGAGGCCCCATGTGGTAAAGGCCACGGTGAGCTGTAGCTTTCGGCAACGCTGACAGGATTGACATGTCATTGTGGCAGCAGGTAATGTGTGTGTGGATTAGCGGTATGATGGCCTGATCAATACTTGCTGCTGCGGCCATTAGGAATGCAGCAGGAAGTCCCCCCTCTGCTCTGCGGTAATAAAGCACGAGTGTCGAGCTGCTACTTCATTTGCTACCTCCATTAGTGTAATGGTATCATTATCAGCTGGGGCAGTATTTTTCTAACCCTGCTCCACCACCTTGTTTCCCCTCTCCTTTCTCACTCTTTATGGACAGGCCGCCTGATGAAATCTGGAGGTTTACGGAGCATTACCACCCTTGATCCTTCTTCGTCTCTCCTTTTTGTCATTTTCCAATGTAGAAGTGTCTGCCTGCACGTAGTTGGTTTTTATGTATTCCTGAGTGTGCTTTACGCCAACAGCATGCACTATTTCTCTATTATAGAGTCATTAATAGAGGCCGGCCACGTGCCGGGTAATGGAGGGAGGGTATGGCGGAGAAAGCTGCTGATTAGGCCGAAAGTGACACCGCTCCACGCTAAAACATCGGCTCCGACACGACAGCGCCTGGACGCAAGGGCCCGTAAATCGTTAGCTTTACACTAATTTACAGGGAGCCATTTTAGCAGGGAGGGGAATCGATTAACCGAGACGGGCTGTGTGGTCACATAATCAGCCTGTAGCCGGGGCTAGTTGTTAATTTAACAGAATTGCCAAGGGGAACACAAACCATTTTAATGAGTGTTTAGGAATTAAATAGCCTAAACGGCTTGCTCCGGCAAACACACGAGCCTAGAAAGCCAATGAGCCAAAGCCAGTTCGACTAATAGGAGAAGAGGGGGATGAAATAAAAAAAAAGGGGGGAAATAAATAAATAAATAAAGCTCCGGAACATCTGGCAACCCTCTGCTGTCATTACTTATAGTCCAGTCAGGTGAAAAACTCCTTTATCTTTCCTTCCTCAACCTTCTTTTTTGTGTCAAAAGCACATTTCATCACAGGACAAGGTTATCCTGTCAACAAAGCATCAAATGAAGTAGTGGATCCTTCACCGGTTACATGTGCTATGATACAGTGTGTGTGTTTTCCACATGGTTAAGAAATCGAAACCACTGTTTTAATGCAAAAAACACATCCACGGCCCTGTCTGTACATGGAACAGCGTGTCCAATAAGCGGTATTTATAGTAATCTACTTTAATTGAGCCTCAGCAGGCAGCCGGCTTTGTAGAAGTCAAAACCGGTCGCTTTGTCCGGCGCTTTTTAGATCAAATAATAACGCTGACTGGATTTCTATGGGTAAAGGGCCGTGTAAGGGCACTTCTTAAGCGATGAAGTCATCCGTTAATAGTCTATTAGCCAACAACATGCCGTTTTTATGGTACAGGATGATAATTAGAACAGGCTTTTCATCATGCATGTGCGCCACATATGTGTAGGAAATCCCTGCAAAGCTGAATCGAGGACAAGGCGTTTTTAGAAGGAAGGGGGAAAAAAAAGCTTTAAAAGACAAATCGTTCACAGTCTCTTCTGAGACATGCGAAAGGACACGCCAGGTTACGTCCAAGTGGCTGAGCAATAACAGCAAACATGTCTTCGTTTAAGACTACAGCCTGTGTCCACACTTATTACTTATTATGATAAAGTAGAGCAGTTTTTCCCTGTAACAAGCTGCAGGCAGAAAACCCAGTCCTCTGATTTGACTATTCTGTGGTTTTTCAGCCATTTGGACATGGAGTCATGGAGTTTTTTCCCTTTCCTTACGTCTTTTGTTCGTCAGGAGAAAGAAAAGGAAAAAGAGGGTATTTGTTCTTAAGAAAAAGAGCAGAAAGGTGATCGAGCGAGAAAGAATTGACAAGGATCTGCATGGATCTGATTATCTGATCTCTGTGGGGTTTTTCTTTCACCTCCTTCGTTCTGTAACTTCACTGCGATCAGAACTGACACCCTGCTCTCAATTCTTTACTTCTGCTCTCAACTCTTCACCCAGGAACTTTGAAATGTCATGCTGTACGGCAAACGTTACCGCATAACGCTTCAGGATGAATAATCGGATGAAGCTCTGGTGCTCATATAAGACCACTGTGCTCAAATTTAATTTCTGGGTCAATATTAAAATATATTTCTATAAAACTTGTACATTCTCAATTCAGTCCTATCTATTTAAGATATACTTTTATTTGTCCCACAGTGGGGGGATTTCTGAACTCTTACTCCACCTAGAAACGTAAAAACATAAGAAACTTAAAAATATTTAAGCAGGGAATTTGTACATTAATTTCAGGAATGGTACTTTCCTGATCCACCACTGCATAGCACACACTCATTCACATCTAGGCACCATTCAGAGTCACCCATCCACAAATCGGCATGTTGTCTGTAGTTGGAACCAGAGGACCGTGAGGAAACCCAAACAGGACACTGGAGAACATGTTAACCACAAAATGCAATGAAAAAAGGAAACCCTTATACTTAATACAGATTTTTTATGCCTTCTATTCACATAAACAAGCAGGTTACCTTCAAAAAACTTCAAACTTCTCAATGGTATCAGGACATGACAATGGCAACATTATTATTATTATTAAATTAACATCTGTCCATTTTTCATACCAATGAAAGAAACAAGCAGGTCCACAAGCACAATAAACTTCTTTATAAAAGAACATAAAATGCTAACTAAAAGGAAAATACTACTTCATATCTATGACTTCAATCTCACACCCCTTACAAAAAACGAAGCAAAGGGGGGAAAAAAATATTACAACGAGGTGGAGCTCGATTAGAGGCCTGGACTGACAATGACATCAACAACAAATGTTACATGTTTTTGTCCATGCTGTCAACATGGCTTTCTGACAGACTGCATATGAGCAAAGTGTGATGGAGCGGCGTGATTGAGCTGAAAAACATGCTGCAAATACGACACGTATTTAATAAAGGCTTTTTTCCAATTTTACAAATACAATTTTAAAAGCACATGATCCTAATATTAACGCTTGTATGCAATCAGTATATATAAAGCTAAACATACATATACATATACCCACATATACAAAGCTCTTAGTTTTAGTCCCTCATAGAATTATAAAAAAGCATCAAAAAAATCTAAGACATTAAAAAACGTTTGTAATCAAGAGTTTCGACTGCAATTAAGATGCGCTGATCCAATACAAACTTGATCAATAACTTGTATCAGAATTAGGAAACTGTCTGAGCGGTTTCACAGATTTTTTTATTATTGTGCTTTATCGTTTCACATTGTTTGCGAAAAGAAAACTGGCTCAGTTACTGTGGCATGAGGATTGGATATTGAAATATCAGATACTAAACTGTGTGGCATTCCCTATGTAGGAGCAGGATTTCATTTATTTAGCGAATGTTAATGATCATAAAGTCCTTATTCCCAGCTCCATGCATTTGATTTAATACATTTATCCGATTTGTTCGCATTCCGAGGTGTCGAAGGGCAGACAACTTACTGTCCTATTTAGCGCTACAGAGATATTACTGCTCCCAGTGGTCAAAAATGAGAACTGCAGACATTTTTGGGGTAGAAATCACCCTGTCTCATGTTGAAGTTAAAAGTAGCAAACTGAACAGATAATAGTCTTGCCAGATTAAGCTAGTCTAGGAATACTGTGACGCCATTAGGATCTTGCACAGGTAATGATTATGTCGCACAAGCCACCGATCAGCCAGTACAATAAGACCACCGGACTAATATTGTGTAGGTTCCCATATGCTGTCACAACTACACCTATTGGGGCAAGACTTCTGTAGGTATGCTAATTTTTCATATTCCTTAAACCTAAACAATGTTTGCTATGGGGTCCTTCTTAATGAGGCCAATGCCATTAGAGAATACTGTTGTCATTAAGGGGTATACATGGTCAGCAGCAAAGTACGGGTAGAGGGGTATGTCACAATTATCAATCCATATAACCATTACTGGTTCACCTGTTGTCCTTCAATGGACCACCTTTGGTAGTATCAAACCATTGCATACAATTTGCTCTAGAGTTGCTCTGACTCAAATTCTTATGATAGTCATAAGAATTTGGTTAAAGTCTCAGATCTTTACCCATTTTTATGCTTCCAAAGCATTAATTTTAGAGCTGACTGTTCAATTGCTGCCTAATATATTCCACCCCTTGACAGGTGCCATGGTAACAAGATAATCAAGTGTTATTGACTGCATCCATCAGTGGTTTTAATGTTACGGCTGATCGGGATATACGGCATAGATTTTGACAGGAAAGGTGGATTACGGAGCAAATAAGGTCCATGCAACAGAAAAGGATGTGATTATGGAGGTGTGGAAGAGGATCCCAGCAACAACCTGTGCAGCTGTGGTGAATTTCATGCCCAGGAAGATTAAAGCAGTGCCAGATAACAATGGTGCTCACACACATTGTACACTTTAGACACAGTTCACATGTTCACTAAGGGTGTACTTACTTTTGTTGCCAGTTATTTTAATAAACTCATGGTTTAATAAAATACTCAAAACTCACGGTTCGGTACGTTCCTCGGTTTTTCAATCACGTTTCGGTTCAATTTCGTTACGGTCAGGAGGAAGAAATGCAAAACATAACACTGCTCGTCATTTCTTCATCAATGTGGTTTATTATTATTAAGATTTGTGAGCAACAGTTTACAATTTGAAACCAATTTTAAATAAAATGCCTGCTTGGTTAAATAATATATTAAAAAAAATTCTATTATACAAATAAAATAAAATTAAATCAAATTAATGCAACACACATTTTTATTAAATTGATTAAATTTAGTAATCGAATAATTTGGCCCTAATTAAATTGATTAAATGGAACATTTTTATTTAATATTTATTACACTCTATTTGGGTAACACAGATGTGTATGTGTTTAATATTTAATATTTTATTTTCAAAAAATATGATCTACTTAACTGTTTCTCTTAATTTAGCATACTAACATATGTTCCATCCTTCATTCATTCACTCCCTGGATATGTGGAAGTGTCAGGTTTTTCTGAGAGAAATTCTTAAAGCTGGACATCAATAGTGTTAGCATTAGCAGCTAGCCACTTCCTGCTTAGCAGCTAACATCAGCACTATGGATTCTTTAGCATTTTCATGCATGCGCAAAACAAATCTTATTTCCAGTACAGAGTGAGTAACCACAGTGACACTGTGCTAACTCTAGATTCTTTTTTTATACCCTGGCAGTGTTGTGTATGTTTTCAAGTCTAATAATCGCAATAATAATAATAATAATAATAATACAAATAATAATGCGCTCAAAGTGCGAGGCAGAGACTAAACAAAATTGAAGTTCATCACTTAATATATTCCTGAGGGAACTCAAATTTTAACCATGTTCCACACGGAAAAAGTATACATGTGGAAAGAGAGAGAGGGAGAGAGAGAAAGAAAGAGAGAGAGAGAGAGAGAGAGAGAGAGAGAGAGAGAGAGAGAGAGAGAGAGAGAGAGAGAGAGAGACAGAAAGAGAGAGTAAGAGAGAGACAGCCATAGAGAAAGAGAGAGTGTGTGAGAGAGAGAGAGAGAGAGAGAGAGAGAGAGAGAGAGAGAGAGAACGAGAGAGAGAGAGACAGAAAGAGAGAGTAAGAGAGAGACAGCCATAGAGAGAGAGAGAGAGTGTAAGAAAGAGAGAGAGAGAGAGAGAGAGAGAGAGAGAGAGAGAGAGAGAGAGAGAGAGAGAGAGAGAGAGAGAGAGAGAGATTTGCAGTCCATTGGCTCTGTATGTTTACTCTGCACAATGACTTTAATCTAATATAATCGGACAGGGTGCAGGACAAGGTGCAGGACAGGGTGCAGGACAAGGTGCAGGACAGGGTGCAGGACAGGGTGCAGGACAGGGTGCAGGACAGGGTGCAGGACAGGGTGCAGGACAGGGTGCAGGACAGGGTGGGGTTGTTTGAGGTTGTTCTGCAATGAGTGTGTGAAGATTTTTTATGATGTTATGCCACAACACGAGTCGGACTCCTGTTTACTCTCCTGCTGCTTTTGAAAAACACACAGTGATCCATGTGAAATACTCAGAATGCAGAATGATGTGCTGATTGGTTATTTTACATCCGGGTCGTTTAAGAGCAACATAAAGCTGAATAACTCCAAACAGAAGATGGCAAGAAATTAAGCATAATATTTAATATTTCACATTATGAGCAAAAACAATTGTAAACACTTATTTCATCAGTTGTTGTTCATTTTTAAACCCAAAAAACAAAATCAACAGAAGACACACGGACCCGAAGTCTCGCTAATAAACAACTGTTTCATTTTCTTGTTTTGGGATCGAAGACATTCACTCATGGTTTTATCAGTCTGGCAGTGGGGGCAAGTGAGGGACATGTTTAGTTTTCTTCGCCCCGAAATCACACAGCAAATTATTTTCTTATTGGTTTTACACATTTGGTGATGCAGTGACAAGATGATGATCTGTTTAGTGACAGTTTTTCAAAAAGGATCAATAATTCAGTACTTTATGGATTTCTGACAAAACCTGATTGATATTAAGTGTAGAATAAAGAGGGATAACCGGAGCAGTGGGAATAATGGAAAATAAATGGTAATAATGGCAACTGGAATGAAATCATTAAAGTCTTTTTAAAACAAAAATGGTAGATTACATGATTACATGAAGACTTTTCTCCCTTCAGATTGCGTTTTAAAGGGTTGCTGCAGATATCTGAAGGGATGGATGTTACTGTTTAGTGCTGGATGAAAGAAAGAGCAATTTTATCCTCTGTTTTCATTCATTGTCACGATTATTTCTCTACGATCTCTGATCTCTCAACAGTCCATTCGCAGCTGTTTGCCAAACTATACTGAACAACCAAACAACACAAAGATATTGTACAGGGCGATCTCGCAGTATGTACTTTTTCTAGCTTTTCAGCATTCAAAGGTTGGAAGATCTAATAATAACAAATAAACCAAATAAAATAAAACATGGAAAACGCCAGTAAGGGGAGACGCGCAGGCTTGGAAAAGCTCCTGCATACAGAGAAGCTGAGCATGCAACTGCATCGTGGACACGCGCGCACACACGCACACACACAAACCGACCCATACACACTCCTCAGCATCTCTGCAAGTGTGTGCGTGCTGTCGGATTAACTGAGAGAAAAGTACAAGCGATACCTTTCTCCTCTTTTCCCTCTCACTGTCATCCGATCTCTTCATGTTCCTGGAGCACTGTTTACACTGCCTCGAGTTCGCCACGGCGTCGGCGCGGGACTTGTAGTTCGCATCCACTTCCGCGATCCTATTAAAGTCCGCATTTTTGTGATAATTAACCTATATAACTACGAGCACATTTTTGCGAAATTGATGCGAAATGTACAAGTGTGGTGTTGCATAGTTGTTTGTTTGCCTCCCACGTCGTAGAAATTCACACAGATTCCGACCGCGTACTGCATTTCCCAGGTGTCTTGCGGCACCAAGACGTCACGCTCAGATTTTTTAAACCGGAAGCCGGAAGTATGCCCGTTCTTCACGCTTTGCAAAGTGTAGACGTTATGAAAGTGATATGAAAGTGTGAATGTCATGTTTGAATAAAATTAAATAAAGTGTAATTGAATTCAAATAAAATAAAATGGTTTCATCTGAACATCTCGGTATAAATATGTAAAATAATGTCTGTATGTGTTGATTGTGTGCTCTTTTATTATTATTATTTTTTAATATAATTTTTTTTGTACTGAAAAATCCATTATTCTTTAGTAAGTCCTTTATCCTGCTGAGGATGGCAGTGGATCCGGAGCCTATCCGGGAATCTGGGCCGGATTGAATGCCAGTCAATTGCTGGATATCACACACACGCAATAATTCACACCTAGGGCAATTTATCATTGCGAATTCACCTGCCAGCAAGTTTTTGGAAATTCAGAGAACAATACCCAGAAAAAGCAAACCAAGACAGTAAACCGAGCTCAGGATCAAACCCGGTAATCTTGACCCTGGAGCTGTGACCTGGCATCATCGCTGAATGCTGCCTCTGCTCAGTCATGCCACCCTGCGACAAACAAAGTCATATTATACAAATACTTCAAATCGTACGTTACATGATATGCACACACGTCATTTTACTTTAGCTTCAGTAGGTTTCAAATCAGAAGCAGGACTTTGCAGCTCGTATAAAATACAATCATTCTTTGAACATATTCCAGCAATGAGTCTTGCCAAGTCTCTTTCAACTCTTCACAGATCGCAGCCAGGTGCTTCACAGCCAGAAACTCCACGAAGAATTGCTGTGTGCATTTTTCCCACACACAACACTTTAAACTGTGAAAAAATATGTAGGAACATTTCGGTATGTATCAAATGAGCACACATTGTGTGTGTGTGTGTGTGTGTGTGTGTGTGTGTGTGTGTGTGTGTGTGTGTGTGTGTGTGTATATGTGTGGGGTGGGGTGGGTTGGAAGGACAGCAGATACCTCATAATCTTTTTTTCTGAGTGTTGAAAAGTGCTCAGGCAGTTATTCGTTTCAGCTGAAGACAAAAAAAGCACGTCTGCGAAAGACATAAGCCGTGGCCCCCTTCTGTGCTGAAGGTTTGAAAACACCTGTTACATATTACCATTACAGGCTTTGATCAGTGTCTTCATTAGACCTCTTTGTAATCTCTTTTCTTTTATGGCACGCTTGACCAAGGCCAGGCGGGTACGTTGATTTAACACATGTGTTCCTTTCACCTGTCTTGTAAAAAGCTCAAAGCTCTCGTACGTTCAAAGATCTCGGTGTCTCTGGCATCCTATCGCAATAAACGGCAAGGCTCGTTTGATTCCTATTTATAACCTACATTTCCTCCTTTCTCTTTTCAGCCTCAGAAGAAAGGATCTGTTTGAGAAATACCTAGTCCAAACCGAATCCATATGCATAAAAGAACATATAAAGTGTGTGTGCGTGTGTGTCATAGTACTTTCTCGTGTTTAGCTGTAAGGAAGTTGTTATTCTGTTACCAATTTTTTTAACATAGTAAAGTTCACGACTGTTAATTCTGCTCGTCTCGTCTCAATCTGTGATCTTGTACGGTTTATGTTCCAAATATTACAATTGTCAATCATGTGGAGTCTGCATGTCTTGTCGAGTGTCCTGGACTTTGTGAGCCGTGGATCGACCCCCGTCTTTTCTGCGTCCGATCTTTACAATGCTTTATGTTCAGAAACCTCTGTTTTGCTCATATATGGCACTTGCTTGAACAAAAAAAAAAGGCAAAGAGGGAAAAAAACGACCTTCTGTAGCCCATCAAATCCTCCAACGTCTTTTGTCTGGCCAAATTTCTGTTCCCACTTTACATTGCAGGAGATGTTTTGCGTTACTGCACATTGCATCACCGCAGGATGACCCTCTCATGAGGCTGTGTTCTAGCCATTGATGATATAATGAGCGTATAAAAATATAGAGAAGGAACAAAGCAGCGAACAAACGCGAATGGACGAAATCAAAGGTGAAACATGCTTGTAGCAGGAAACAGAGTCTAAAGCAGGCCATTGTAGAGATTTATATTGGAAACAGACTTAAATTTGCCTACTATAATGATAGACTTCCCCTGTGGGTTTTTTTTTTAAATAGGGCCACCTATGCTTTATTAATATATCACCATATTGTGATGTGGTTTCTTCAAAAGAAGTTGGAGATTCCAGAAAAACAAGCCAACATTGTCCAGTAGCATTAGCGAATCTCAGGGTCTTGCCTTGAAAAGCAAACTCTTACGCCACATTCTACCCACAATGGACTTGGAGACAATGAGAGTGATTTTTTATTTGTATTAATGAGCATGTGGAGTGAATGTGTCTCGGCTGTACCCTAACTTTTCAATGCTGCACCATAGGAAGCTGTTATTTGTCAGTACTGTAAAGCAGATTGCTGCCCAGTGGTTTCCATTAACATCAAAGCTCCCTTCACTGGCAGTAATAGTTATATCAAAACCTGAACTCCATTATTTAGCTCCTCCATGCTGGAGTCCCTGGATTGATTACAGTCACAGGGTTCTTTTCTCACTGGTGTTCTATTTTTGGTACGTGGATAATTTTCTAAAAAAAAATCCTCTTTAGTACTGGATGCCGGTTTTTGCTTGAGCGCCGTGTTCATCATATATGATGTGAAGTGACAGATGACAAAGCGTGACTTTTTGCTCCCTGCAAGTCAAGGAACAGAACACAGGAAAAGTGCTTGTGTTTGAGTTCATCTTCCTGTGAAAGTCTGTTTTGCAGGCCAGTTCTGTTCTTTATATATGGTGTTAGTCTACCATGAGCCGCCAGAACAGCTTCAGCGCTCCCTGGCACAGGTTTGTCGAGTCTCTACACTGGCGCCGATGAACACCATGCTGATAAAACAGTCAGTGTTGTAAAGATGGTGGTCTTGAGCGCTGTCTAACACATCACTCAAAATCTCCTGTAGCTGTTTCGTCTGGGTTAAGACCTGGTGAGGGTGAAGTCCATGGCATTTGGTAAAATCTTCAGGCTCCAACCATTCACTGTGTCCTCATGGATGGGGTGGAGTCATCCTGGAAGAGACCATGCCCACCAGAATAGCAATGGTAATGAAGATGAGCAGTCAGAGGAACTTTGTATTGATTTGTAGTGGAACATTTTTCTAAAGGAGTCAAATCATAATGCATGCCTCTTTACAAGTTTACTATATTTGCTAATGACACATTTAGTTTTTCTTTCAGGCACTTTTAAGTGATCCGCTGTGGCGACCCCTAATGGGAGAAGCCGAAAGAAGAAGAAAAAGAAGATTCAGGCACTTTTAAGCAATTTCAATTAGCTGGTATTAGAGTAATTATACCAATATACAGACTTGGTGCACCACTAGGGACGTTATCGTGAATTTTTGATGACTTTAAATAATGCTTGTAACCATAGCGACAACCTCAAGTAGATATTGAAATTAAATTTTTATTCATATCCCTCTACAGAATTTTCTTGTATATTATAATCTTAACAACTCGGAACAGAAAATGTTATTTTGGGGGCTGTGTTGTGGATTAGTTTCCTTAAATGGCTCTTACAGTAAAGCCATGGTTGTCCGTATGTACATATGAGATGTGGGCTTTATTTTTGTTTAATACGGTTATACTGAAAATATTTATCGTTATGTTATTGTACATTATTGTATTTGGCGTGTAATTAGTGTGGTATAGCAGCAAAGCTTTTTCATTAATATTTGTTTATCTGTTTTCCCCCAATATAGAATTATGAATGAACCCTAAGCTATTGCACATTGGAACTAAATGGGTTCTGCTTAATAAATTGCTCCTTGGTCAAAATATAATTTATTGCCTCTCACAATACCTTCTGATAAACAAGCTTCTAATTTGAAGGTTTTAAGATTAACGATCCTGCCGTTTGAAATTCCCGGTGGCCATTTATGTTCCACCAAACTCTAAACTCTGACACGACCTTGTTTGGCCCATGCCACAAAGTGCTGACCGGAGACCATAAAACTGATTCACAAAATACATTCACCACTTAATACATGTAGATTATGCCCCTATAAACAAGGGCTCACACATACACAGACACACAACCACCCACCCACCCACCCACCCACCCACACACACACACACACACACACACACACACACACACACACACACACACACATACCACCACAGCAGAAACGCAGGCAGCCTGTTGTAAGATGTGGTGTACCTCCTCGGCTAGGATCACTTCCAGACGGCATGAGAGGGAAGCATTTCCTCGGCCCTGTGATTTCAATACCATGATCAGGGAGCAGTTTTATTGGTGCGCCATTAAAACGTGAGGTTTGACATACAAAAGGGCCCCTGTTTTCAACCTCATGCAAAAATGGCAGGCTGAAAGACATTATATAAAAGTCTGTATATAGCGAAACACACATCCCCTTGTGCTGAGGGGGAAAAAAATGGAGGTTAGGTGACCATAATTGTCTCTCCTAAAATTGCAACGTTTTTACAACAAGCACCGGAGCGCTTGATTTAAGTCATCTGCTTTTGTTGTCCATGTTCCATGACTGCACAGCACAAGTAGTGGCATATTATCTGATGTGTTTTGAAGAAACTAATTAAATTCCTAAAGCCCTAGATTTTATGTAAGTCAAAACAACTGGCTCAGTTCACCAACAAGAGTCGGCTGTTTACGTTGTTGTTTTTTTGTCTATATACACTATCCTTTGACATGGTTATGACATTATGCTTAATTAAATGCTTTATCCTGGTGAGGGTTGTGGTGGATCTGGAAATACTGGGTGTAACGTGGGAATACATCCTTAAAGGAACTCCAACGCAGTGCAAGACACCATACACACTATTTATATGTTGTAATATATATATATATATATATATATATATATATATATATATATATATATATATATATATATGTATGGATGGATGGATGGATGGATGGATGGATGGATGGATGGATGGATGGATGGATGGATGGATAGATAGATAGATAGATAGATAGATAGATAGATAGATAGATAGATAGATAGATAGATAGATAGATAGATAGATAGATAGATCTGGCTATGAAATGTTATGATGTACTGAATTAATTATTATTATTTAATTGACATTTATATAGTGAGTATGCTACAGGATCTATTTGTCTAATCGTCATTTCCATCCAAAAATCAGTAATGTATACAGATATACAGGAAACATTTCGAACGTTCACCTCGAGGCAGCTCAAAAGCAAGATCTGAACCCACAGGAGAACACAGAAGAGAACCTCAGTACCACACAGTCGGTGTGCTTTGACTTGGCAGGCTGTACAAAGTGGCAACTATTTTTATTGTCATCCAGCTGAACCACAAAGAAACACAACCCACTCAGATCAAAGGCACACACTACACCAACGCTTAAATGCCATAATGCGATCCCTCAGACTTTAATGAATATTAAAAGGCAATGCTTTGAAGCCAAATGTTTTGTGCTCATTTTTATTATGCCTATTTTGTTCCCCAGCATGTTGAATATGTGATGCAAAAGGCCATGGTGCGAGTTTGTATATTTAAAGAAAAAAAAATGTCAACTGTAGATCATATGGCCAAAATGATCATATAAGTGTTGTTCATCCCTATTTTTTATAACCATCTTGTGATCGCCTGAGGCAGTTTTTTATATACTTTTACCAAAATAATCTCTTTAGCATCTAATGTTAATCATGATTCTCTGCATCGAACTGTAATTATAGGAACAGTCTAGAAGACACAATACAATCCATTTGTTAAGATATTCTAAAATACCAGATCTCTGCATTATATTGTAATAACAGGACCATGCTCAACATAATGTAATAATTGGAACATTCTAGAACAGCCAATTCACTCCTTGTTGGCTGCAGTGTAATATGTGGAACATTCTAGAACATCAGACTCCTTTGTGCTGCAGTGTAATAATCTGAACAATCCAAAACACTGCACAATGTACAAATGGGAACTTTCTAGACTAAATGTGCATTATAATATCAATAACATTGTATTCAATAGAGTATAAAAAAATAAATTCTAGAACATGTGTCACACAAAGAGCATTATCATACCACATTATCATCCCATTGCAATAAATAACTTCTACAGACTCTAAAAGGATTCCACCAGGGTTTTGATGAGGTTCAGCTTCACAGTGATCTTAGAACATTACTCACAATATCCTATTTAGTTGCTAGATTGAAACCACCTTAAACAGAACGATTCAGAAAATACCTGATACCTTTGACCTGATATTACAATTTGTGTTGAAAACACCTGTAGACACTTCATTTACTTACTATGTGTATATTATTATTATTATTATTATTATTATTATTATTATTATTATTATTTGTATTATTATATTTATATATATTTTTTTATATAAAATGCACATACTGAATATGTTCTAGAAATTTCTCTTTTTCAATCAACCCAATTATATATTCCTACAATAAACATGTTTTGAAAATGGCTGAACTTGAATTGGTTGAAGAATTACTTCGCTTAGCAAGGAAGGCGTTAAACTCATTACCATCGCATAAACCAGCACCTGCAAGCTAACAATGTTACGATGTTTGACGTGAAACACTAATAAACCCAGACGCTGGATGTCTAAATGGTTCCCTCTGGATCTGACTTTCTCACATAGTGTATAGTTCAGATACTTCTACTATTTTAAATATCCATGCATGGTTTAATCAAATAGATAAAAAAAAGAGAAAAAATAGCCAAAAAAAAGCATGTTTTTATTAAGTGATGGCTGTCCTTTTACCCACACATAAGCTGGGTTTATATGATTTTTGATGTTTGATGTATACAACATAATTTTTTAAATAGATATAGATATTTATATATACAGTATACATTTAAATATACATTTTATACATATAATATTAAAATGTATTTTACTTAACATTTAGATTTATTTAGCAATTTAAAATTGTCTTTATTTATTTGCTTGTTTATTTTTTATTATTTCATATATGAGATTGTCTATGATGTTTTTTTATATATATATTTCTAATACAAAAGTGCATTTGCTTCATAGATTGACTTTATTTTGTCATATATTTTAAATCTTGTTGGTCTTATATTTATTTCTTGCAAAAATTTTCTTGACTGGATATTGTTTTGAGCTATTTTGCTTCTTTTTGTAATTTAAGAAAGCATTGTAAGGATTTCTTGGAACCTCACTTCCTCTCAGTAAATGAAGCTTCTAAAATCCTGCTGTCTCTTGGCTGAAAAGGTCAGCGTAATGAGATCTCTGACACCGCATGTTTTCGCTAGAGCTGCGGCCTCCCCTTCGCTCCGTACGCTGATGGAGTGGCGTTGTCTTTCATTAGTTTGGGTTTGAGGTTTTCAGCAACCACTCGTGCTGGCTTCAAGCGGTATTGAAAGCAGTTTTCCGGCACCGCTAGGCATGTGTTTAATTGTGTGTTTGGTTTGGCCTGGGCTCCAGAGTGGCTTCTGGTTATCCATCGCTTATTAATGGCTTTGATGCCGAAACCCAAAAGCTTCTTGTTTCCATTTAAAGGCTGTTGGTGTGTGAGGCGGATTCAGGGGAAGTATGTTTTGTGTGTGTGTGTGTGTGTGTGTGTGTGTGTGTGTGTGTGTGTGTGTGTGTCTCTGCATGTGTTCAACATGATGCCTTTTATTAACAAACAATGATGAGTTTACTTAGTGGAACTTGTGTGTGTGTGTGTGTGTGTGTGTGTGTGTGTGTGTGTGTGTGTGTGTGTGTGTGTGTGTGCGTGTGTGTATCTGTGCGTTACAAGCATTGTATATATGATATAAATAATATTGTCGTTTATAGCGGTGCTTCTCAAACTTTGAAAAAAGCCAGCTTGATATCCCTAAATATTTATCCCAAAACAGATGTCTTTGAGTGTTTTTAGTTTTCTTTTTCAGTTTATTTTTTTTAAACTAATTCAAATAATCCAATCAGTCAATTATGATTAGGTTGTAAACTCCAGCAACAAAATCCAAGATAAACCTGTTTTTGGTGCTCACTAATCCTTATTTAGAGATGAATCATATTATTAGTAATAATTATGTTCAGTTATTTCTGGGGGGGTTTGTTTCATCTGTATTTTCCCATAGATTTTCCATTCTGTTTAAAAAGAGAAACCCCTATTTAGGAAATGCTTTAATAATACAAACATAGTGCACATTTGATTATTTTCTAAAACCTTTTCTTTTTGTCCCTGGATTCCCAATTCGCCACTGGTTCCAACATTAACACTCTAAAAGAAGACAAAGTTGAAGCCAAGACTGAATGGCAGTTTCTTATAGAGATCACAGTAATCTCAAAGCAAGAAGGACAGCTGGATTACTAACAACATGTACACACATGTTTAAAAAGAAGAATCCAACAGGCCCACCACACATCTAGTGCTAACAATTTTCCGAATTCCAAAAAACTTGTCAGCGTCTAAAACCTTTTGAGGTCATCAAGTGGTTTTGCAAATTACGCCGCGTTGTGCTGAAGGCAAAGATTAATTAAGGAATGTAGAGTGTGGATGTGTGGCTGCACCAAGACACTGAAGAAAAGTGGTGCAAAAAAAAAAAAAGCCATGGCCTTTTAACACTCTGAGATCACACGTCAGGGCAGCCAGAGTCTTCTTTCCAGTGTGGTATCAGGGAAAGCGATTTGGACGGCAGCCCAGAATTTGTGCTTATTTGTCTTTTATAAAAAAGGACAACTGTAGAAGCAGCGCCAAGGCGCCCTTAGGCTCCTGCGATCTGCTGAGGCGGGAGAGTGTCGGGTTTTTGGGGCAGAAGCTCTCAGCTGCTCCCCAGATGTGCTAGCGGTGGGCGTCCGCTGCCTGAACCAGACTCAGATTAGCGACTGTTCTTTTATTTTGTCAGCGCCGATACAGAACACACAATACATTAGTGTGTGTTAAGAGTGGGGGCTCGGCATGGGCCAATAATTTGCAGGTGGCATTCGAATGTTGAATGCGTGACCATGCTGGTGACCACACAGAACGTTCCTCTTATCATTAAAGAGGACGAAAAAAATCGTAACATCACTTTTAACTTTTATGGTGGCCATGGGTTTCATTTGATGTGTGTGTGGGGAACTTTCCTATTTTTTCTTTGTGAAATGGGAATTTCTGGATATTTTCCTATTGTTCCAGAAAAAAAGCAGGGCAACTGAAATGCAAACAGGCATTTCTTTTTTTGTGGGCTTGATCTTACAAGCCAAGACTGATGTCTGCAGCTGGAATAATTGAGAGCTTGTAGAACATTGCTCGTTACACAAATATCTAAACTACAGTGATTACATCACCACGTCTGTCATGTTAAAGAAGTCACCATTCAAAAGCGTGTATACTAAAAAGAAAATCATTCTACATGATGTATTTAAATAAATGGTCAAATTTTCACTTGTCCAATATGTTTATTTACTTTTATTTAATTAATATAACATTATATTACTATGTAAAAGCTGCAAATAAATATAATAAGCAGACCTGGATGCAATATCAAAAGTTAACATTTGCAAATGTTCATATAATTTGCTGATACACATGGTTAAAAAGTGTGTACAGTACAACTCATGCAAATATTTATCTACAAACAAACCTATATATATATATATATATATATATATATATATATATATATATATATATATATATATATATATATATATATATAGGTATATATAGGTATATATAGGTATATATATATATATATATATATATATATATATATATATATATATATATATATATATATATATATATATATATAGGTTTGTTTGTTTGTTTGTTTTTACAGGACATGGGAAGAACATGAGCTATTCCTTAACCCAAACTCAGGACTAAACCAGAGACTGCATCATTATCTCTTTCATGATAATACAAGACCATATGATAATTAAATGGATTATAGTGATTAGTAAAGTTTTTTTTGACAATGATAGAAAGAAATTCAAATTAGAAGGAAGAAATCTGGTGATTACTGATACAAATTTGTTCTTTTTTTTAATATACACATATAAAGTTGGCTATAAATCAAAGACTTGATCTTGCTATTGTTTCACTGCATTGCAAAACTTTTCCCTTTTTTTCAGCATCCAGCGTATTTGATCTCTCTGGGGGTCATTCATCAAAACAGGAAGCTAGATAGCTGTTGATTTCACATGAATATACAGGTACAGTCTCTTAACTTTACATACTGTACATCACACTCTGACTCTGGTAATAGAGATTATTTTTGGGTCAGAATTGCTATTTATTTATCAGTGGTGGACAGTAAGTTACATTATTAGTGTTTTAAGTACATTTTCAAGTGTGTTTTTCAGATTGACAGTTCTGGGAGTGAGAATGTGTTTGGAGTAAGTGTACTTAGACTGTTTGTCTGATCAATAGGCTACTCAAGTAGAGTGGTAAAAAAGTACTGTATTTTTTTCCGGAATAATATTTAAGCAGGGAATTTGTACTTTACTTTAATATGGCAATTGTGTTCTTTGTCCAGAGCTAATAATAACTGTGCAGCTAAAAAAATACATAGCTAAAGTATGTATTTTACTTTACTTACTTTTACTGGGTTAAATGTATTCATATTTTGCACTTTGACACAAAGTAAACTGTTTGTATACTAAAGTAGATTGTGGATAAATTTATTATTTTTTTTTTTTATGTTTTGTCCTGTTGTCATGTGTGTTATTTGAGGTCAAGGTTGAAAGCTATTGCATTATTACATGATAATAGGGTTTTCTTTAGTTTACGGTCTAAGTTTTCTTGGTTCAGCCTCTTTTTGATTCTCAGTCAGGTGTATGGTTTGTGTGTGTGTGTGTGTGTGTGTGTGTGTGTGTGTGTGTGTGTGTGTGTGTGTGTGTGTGGGTGGGTGTGTGTGTGTGTGTGTGTGTGTGTGTGTGTGTGTGTGGGTGTGTGTGGGTGAGTGTGCCTGCATGCAATCCAGACAATGACAGTGAGGCTGACAGTCAGATTGCTAGATCTACTTTGATGACTTCTGTTTGCTTGTAACATCTTTTTAAAATCTAATTTTAAACTTAAAAATAACGTACAATTTTGCTAACATTAATTTCTGCACTTTAATTTTCATCTCTTCTACACATTCTTAAAATTATTAATACCACTATGACCACTAATAATCTTTTTGCTTCCAAACAGAGTAAAAAATAAATAAAATATTGAGACTTAAAATATATAGACTTGCAGATTGTGCAACTAATTCAAGTAAATGGTACTTCTTTTTTGTGAGCTTTTACAAACTAAGCTTAAATTGAACCCAGTAAAGTAACTAAAATGTACATTTTAGGTTTTAGCTGCATATATTAACTACATAGAGCAAATAAGCAAAATTCTAATCACTAGTTTATTTTTTGGTTCATTATGGTAACATTAAGCTAATGTTGGTGGTTTAAATATGCCAGTGTTCGATGTTAGGAGCTTAAAAATGTTCCTCAGCCATTTAGTAATTTCTAATGCATTAGAAACATTGTAAATAGTTTATTCTTCTATATAAACGACATTTAAAAATTATAATGACATGTTCAGGGAGACTTTTCTTAAAATATTTATTCTGGAAGCTTAATTATTTGCTGGTTAGCAATCAAAGTGTTGCTGTGTGGTTGTGAAACAGTAATAACTGGGTAGAAATCAGGCCATGTGTGTAAACAGTAAAAAATAAATTGGTTAGCGAAACAATGGCCATCTCTCATCTCATCCTGAACCACGAATAGCAAACTGTTGACACTTTTGGCCGTTTTAGTTTTGCGGTACATGGTGGGATGATAAACCTGACGCGACCTTTTTTTTCCTCGCCTACATCCTGGGCTTGCGGTCTCATAATTTATCTGTGATTAAAAATTCAAGAGAAGCACTTTGTGCAAACAGTGTGTTGCAAAAAAAAAAACACAGCCATGACGGAGCCTCAGCCAGTGATTAGTCAGCCATGTTGGGAGACGGGAGATGACACAAGGATGGCAGACTGTGTTTTCCTTTTTATAAATCACACATAGGTCCCTAGAGAGTGAGATAAAGATGGGAGCTTTCAAGAAGGGAAATGCTTGATTTAAGGCGTTATTTCAGTAAATTACCCTACGGTCCAACGAGGGTTTAATTGCTAACGTAAAATTATAGACCAAAAACGGCAGTGCATATGTGTTTTGAATGGAGACAGACGTTCGGATGTATTTTAGGGTTTGATGTCCTCATTTGTCACCCCCCCCATCTTGCTCTCTCTTTCTTTTTTCCATGGTTCTTCCTCTGCCTCACCACTTTATATCTAATAGCCAATTTGCTGCATGAGCTGCATGAGCAGACACACGATATCACCTCAGTTAAACTCACACACTTCTAGACATTATTGAGGTCTGATTAGGCCTAGAAAGGCTGACAAATTTACCAATTACACAGATGAAAAGGTGTACGGTTCCTTTTAGACATTACCACGTTAACTTTTATCCGGCGTGAGGTCACAATTCTCTGTTTTTAAACCAATTCCATTTCAGAATCATTTTCCACTTATTATCCTTGGCTGTAAGGAATGAGGAAAAGTGAAGCTGTTGGTGACATAAATACAGCAATGAGCTGTATACATCAGAATATTGGCCAGATTAGAACACAGTCTTTAATCTCTGAATGCCAATGCATGTCTGACCTTATGTATCATCCGACCTCACACTATGCAATCACTCTTTAGTCATGTTTGTGTCTGTGCAAATTTTCATTAGTAAAATGATAATTGATACTGATAATCAGCTGCTCTGAAACACTTCACTACGTACAATACAGCTTTAATAATAACATCACAAAGCTGCTGGATGTTAGACACCTGCTGCTTCTCCACTTTCTGCTTGAGGATGCCCCACAGGTGCTCAATAGGGTTCAGGTTTGGAGACAAACTTGACAACTCCATCACCTTCACCTTCCTCAGCAAGGATCTCGTTAATATGTTAGAAAACTGCCATTCAGCCCAGTTTCTGATTTAAGAGCATCATGTTCTGCTTCAAAATGTCACAGTTGGTATGAACTGTAAATGAAAGTTAAAATCCATGTTTCCCTTAATGAACCACAGCTTCCCAGTACCAGCAGCACTCATGCAGCCTCAGACCATGATGCTACCACCACTAGCTTGACTGAAGGCAAGACACAATTTTCTTGATACTCCTCACCAGGGCGTCGCCACACATGCTGAACACCATCTGCATGGTTAAACAACGTACAGCTGTTATCACTTAGGGTGTACTTACTTTTGTTGCCAGCTATCTTGATAATGTTTTTTTTCCAGAGGGCAGTAAATATACACTGCTATACAAGCTGCAAATTGACTACCCTAAAATATATCCAAGATTAATTTCCATAGTATTGTCCCTTGGGAAGATCTACTAAAAATGGTTGCTGAAATGTGAGGGGTGTCAACAATTTGTGAGATACTATATTTATGGCAAAGTTTGTGGACATCTGACCATAGGATTTGTATGTGTTGGACATCCCATTCCACATTTAGTCCCTATTTTTCATTATAATAACCTCTACTCTTTGGATTCTGCTTGTGGAAATTTTGTGCTCATTCAGCTGCAAGGAAATTATTAAGGTCAGATTCTGATGTAGGGTGAGAGAGCATGGAGTGCCGTCAGTGTTTTAAATCACCACAATAGATGTTGATGGGATTGAGTTCAGAGCTCTATAGCAAGCCATTCAAGATCTTCCACTCCAACCCATGTAAAGCATATCTCCATGAAAATAAGAATTTGGTAATCTCATGCTTTGTAACCATACTAAAATGAGTTATTTATCACCTCTATGTATACTTATGTACTTTAACACGATGTTTGGACTGCAACTAAAAAAATGACATTGCTGAAACTCTAGGATTGACAGCTGTAGGTCCATCAACTTTTTTTTTTTAAACAAACATCTGAAATGTTGATGTCTCCAGGAAAGTTCCACTTATCCTATTAGCTTTATCATTATTTCTCATTGTAGTTACTGAATAATTAAATAATAATTCAAATATATCCTAATACCCAACAAACTCCCAGGATGGTTTACTGATTCATTTACATTAATAGGAATATCAGCTACAGTATTACAATGTGATCGCCCATGAGAATTACAGAAAATCATACAGTAACTTATATCCTGCAGTGAGGTGACAAAGTTCAAGTCTCCATCTTTAACCCAACTTAATTTAAGAATCAATTTGGGCTTTTGTGGTGTGCAGAAATTATACTTTGGGAAAGCTGTAAAAAGAGGATGAGCAGTGATCTGTCATCTTGTGCTTTTGGTTACCGACCATCTTTAAAAACATTTCCAGTCCTTAACTGGCACATTGCTCTTGTGGTGGGGCAAAAGAATCACAAGTCACGAATGACTTTTCACCATTTTTACTGCTGGATAGACAAGGCAATATAGAATAAAATCTTTAATAATAATGTAGTAAAGCAATGTACGAATGCTGGTGTGTCTCTGTTTTGTTGGACTGGTGTGTGAGGCTAGTGATTCTAAATACATGATTAGAGAAATTGTTGGGTTTCTTATTTAATGCCATGTTAAATAATTGAGAATACCACACAATCTTTTTTTTTACACATTTTAGGAAATTGCACATTTCTATTCTGTTTACTAGATGAAAATTGCTGCTATTTTAATGTAATTTTATCATATTACATAGCATTAAAAATTAACATATAAACACTAGACATCTTTGTAAGTTGCGACAGAACTGAAGTAGCCGGCATGATTTATCAGCTGTTTAGTAACATTATACTAAATATTTCTATTTAATAATTTAGTAATTATTTAAATAATTAAGTAGTAATTATACTAATAATTCATAAGTTAAGACATTTCCTGTATCCACAGTATGGCCTTCTAGCCTGTAGTCTAGCATTCAAATGTTTCAAAAAAGTTCACATTCTTGGCTAATGTGTTTATATTTGATCAGAGTATGAAAACTAAAGTTAGATAATATTGTTAAAATGTGCAAAGTAACGTAAGGTTAATTTGTGGTTTTGTGATTGAGCAGTGTTTGCTTGGTTTGTAGGGTGTGTATATACTATAACCTATGTTAGCTAGTGTTAGCTTGAGGCCTCTTAGAAACCTATGATGCTTTAGCAAAGTGTTTCTGAGCATTTGGGTGATTTCATTAGGATTTAAAGATTTCTTCAGACACTTGAACTGTAGAGCGTCACACTTTCACATTTTTTTCTTTCAGAAGTAGTTAACAAACGCAGCTAATTTAGCATCTAGCATTATAGCAACAAACAGCAACTTGCAACAGTGTAAGCAGGTAAAGCTTGTCTGCTGCAGTAGTAAGAACAGAAAAAAGAGAGAGAGACAGATATGCAAGGAGGGATGTATGACACTAAAAAAGAGTTGGAGAGGATGGAGAAAAGGAGACATGAAGAGAAAAACAAATAAGTAAAAGCAACTGAAGTGTACACACTGAAGACTCGGTTAAAGCACACACTTTCTGTCTGATCTGTCATTTCTCTTTCTGTCAGCTTGGACACCAGCCTGCTTTCTTGCCTTGCCCATGGCCATACGATCAGCTTCAGAGATGTGTGTGTGTGTGTGTGTGTGTGTGTGTGTGTGTGTGTGTGTGTGTGTGTGTGTGTGTGTGTGAATTTGGGATACTTCTCGGCAGAACAAACAGGCCTGAGGCAATAAAGGACAGTTTACTACACTTCTGAAAAGGTGTATTTTATTTCATTTGTATGCTTTCTCTCTGTCTGTGTCTCTGTGCTCTGTGCCAGTGTGTGTGTGTGTGTGTGTGTGTGTGTGTAAACACAGTATACAGTGTATATGTGCATATATCCTGATTTGCTAGTGCATGCTGCCTCCCAATGGTCATAATTTTCTATTCAAGTATGGCAGATTGAATAAATATGCTATTTGGTTGAAAGCATCCTGACAGATTTTGGCATCTACTACATACTCAACAACGCAAATATCTAAACCTCGGACAATTCTACAGCTTCCGTTTGCACATACAGGGAAAATATAGCATCTAGCTACATGAAGCCTTTGACCTTTCCATCACAGTAAAACAAGTTAACATTGTTTCATTTGCCTGCATTGATGCAAACAAGGAACATCAAATTTATTCCGCTCTTCTCCAACATAAGTGCTTAACAGGCCGTTACGGAAAGCTGTCCTCTCTATTTCTGTGTCCATGCCTCAGTGAAATCCGGCCCATTAGCTGCTGAAGCAGTGCTCCAGCGTGCTGTGGTCGCTGTCAGTGGGTTTCCCATAAGAAGGGAGCTCACAGAGGGATCCTTGTGTCTCGCTTAATCGGCGCAGACTCGTTTTCTTTTTCCTTCGCGACACACTGACAGCTGACCTCGGTGTAGCATCTCAGTGGCAGATATCAAGTTTGCTTAATTGGCCGCAATAAAAAGAAAAACAAAGGCGGCTTTGTTGAAAAACGGAGGACTAAATATATCAGGGGGAGCATGCAAGAAATTTGGGGTTTTTTTAAAGAAGAAAAAGAGGAAAAACATGAAGGGAGGCTATGAATGTATGTGTGTATATGTGTTTCTGACCCTGAATGATGTATGTCTGTACAGGATACCCTATTTTGATTGATATACAGTAGCATACATTTCTAAAGATGTGTTTCTATTTGAATGTATGTGTGTGTGTGTGTGTGTGTGTGTGTGTGTGTGTGTGTGTGTGTGTGTGTGTGTGTGTGTGTGTGTGTGTGCGTGTTTGTGTGTGTGTGTGTGTGCACATCACCCCCAGTATAGTATCCTGCTGATTGCTGATTGTAACATACATTTTCACTCGTGTGTCTTGGTGTGTCATATTGTTGATTTATTTCTCTCTCTCTCTCTCTCTCTCTCTCTCTCTCTCTCTCTCTCTCTCTCTCTCTCTCTCTCTCTCTCTCTCTCTCTCTATATATATATATATATATATATATATATATATATATATATATATATATATATATATATATATATATATATATATATATACACACACATATACATGTGCATATGTTTGTGTTTCTGCTCGTTTCTGTTTGTGTTTATGCGCTTGTGTGTGTGTTTGTGTGTGTATGTGAGGACAGAGGCATTTTGTCAGCGGCGCTGTTCTCAGGGTGTTGTTTGGAGTTGCGGTTCGCTGCTGGATGATGTGAGTGCATTCCTGCAGCAGGCCACGCTGGGAGGCTGCTGGCCCACGAGGCCTTTCATCTCTCCTAACCACAGGCCCAGTGCAGGCGCCTCCTTGCTCCGCCCCAGCAGGGAACATTAACTCACACACACACACACACACACACACACACACACACACACACACACACACACACACACACACACACACACACATGCTCTTTCTTTTTCTCTCTCTTATATCTGGTCACTGTAATTGTTATTCAGTGTTGTTCAAGGCTTCCAAAAGTGACATACCACATGTTTTCTCATTTTCTCATTACTGGTGTTATGGTTTCATTCTCAGATTCTTAACTTACCTCCTACTCATTCTCCAACTCTTTTTTATCTCACCCAAGACAAAAGAAAAAAAATGTAAATTGGGTATCCCCTTTATCTGGTCTGAGAAGAGCGGTCACCTGCCATGCACTATTCTATTATATCACTACACTGTCGCAATCTTTATCCTGAGTTATTTATCTATATCTGACAGTTGTTCCAGCTGTCTATGGTTGACATGTAAATATTCATATTGTGAAGTTACCTTTGTGTGTGTGTGTGTGTGTGTGTGTGTGTGTGTGTGTGTGTGTGTGTGTGTGTAAATATGTTGCACACATATACAGGGACACTATACTAATTATATATGGATGATGAATTCAATATATAGTTGATATATAGATAATAATAATTACTCCATATACAGTATAGTCATATTTCAGATTTTTCTATTTATCATGTCTTTCCTAAGTAAACATCTGACATTTTAACATGAAATTACATTAAATATGAATGATAAATAATGCTGCTGTGTCAATGAATTCTGTACAGTTACACGATTGAAAATATACCTAAGCGATATTGCTAACGGGAGCACATTACAGCTAATAATAATATGGCTCACATGCTAAACTAGCATGCTCTTGTCCAAATACAGTTCCTAATTAATAATGTTTCATTATGGATGCATATCACTCGACTTATCATTTTTGTTTGGATGTATGTTTAGCGCTGTTGGCTAGTTTGCTTGTTAGATTTTTGGGCATGATTTGGAGTTTCCTATGGCTTAACACGAAGGCATATGACACACACTTCTCCAGCACAAAAACTACCACACCATCTGCCAACCCAAACCGCCCTCGCCTACTTCACGTTCTAAAGCACTGTATGCGATTTCATATTCTCTCTTTATTCTGTGTATATATGCGGCCGGCGTTTCAAATCTTCAGTCATTAAACCCAAGGCTCAGGAACTTGAAAATACGCTGAGTTTATTTTATTATGGGATGTTCAGACAGCCGCAAAGCATTTTTTAGTAACCGTGGCAGCAACCATGTGTATTTTAGTGCCTCAGCCATATGTTGGATGCTGACACAAATGCTGCAGAGTGTGTGTGTGTGTGTGTGTGTGTATGTGTGTGTGTGTGTGTGCGCGCGCGTGTGCATGGGTATGTTCGCATACACTACGTTAAAGTGTGTATTTGCAGCATATTATTTTTCGTTCTAACCCTCAGAAGTTCCATGCTAAATATAACTTCAATCAAACTCTGCATTAGTTTTTGGGGAACCTTTTGAAACCAAAACCTTTTGAGCAACTACAGTACCTAGCTCAAATAATTAAATAAATATTGGCATCATTACAGGATATCCTGATTGTTTACCAAAAATTACTCCTGTAAACCATTACATTCAGACAGTTAGATACGTAAAACTAATATATTTTTTTCCACCAAGATGAAAGTATTTGAAGGAAAAGTTCTTAGATGAGTTTCACCCCTAAATGTAGTCCAGTAGTTCCTGTTCTGTGGAAAAGTATAGGCTCTGGAGCAGGAGTGTTTCAGAAACTATGGCTTAGGTGATTAAAACCTGTGCTGGTTCCTCCTTGTGGAAATGCACCTTAATTCACAAATTTTGTTAAAAACATACTCAAGTTCTAAAAATGTTCCACGAAAGGTTTCTGCGGTGGAAATGAACACAGTTTCTGTAAAAGAAATTCCTGAGGAAGCTTTTGGGTTTCTGAGAAGATTCCATTTGTGAAAATGTGCCTAATTGTCCGCAGTTTTTAAAAGAGCTCATGTGGTGAAAAATACAAAAGATATATGTTTTTAAAAAGTTCCTATGGTGGAACATTAAGACATATTCTCAGCACCGTATCATTAAATGGAAACCCAGGATTTTTCTTTAAAACTACAGTTTTTCGTGTGAGTCAGAAAATGAAAAATAGTTTGCACAGTTTGGGTGTCTGGGATTGATGAGTCTTCTCTCTCTCTCTCTCTCTCTCTCTCTCTCTCTCTCTCTCTCTCTCTCTCTCTCTCTCTCTCTCTCTCTCTTCTCACTCTCAGGTCACCTGATATCTTCAGGTAGCTCTTTCCATACTGGGCACACCACTAACCCTCACCTCTATCCCTCTAACCTCAGAACTGTGGCCACCTACATCAATCAAGCCAATAACACAGGCCTCCATGCTGAAAACGAGAAAGAGAGCGAGAGACACTATAACAGACAGAGAGAATAAGAGAGAAGGAGGGGACAGCAGTAACCCACTCTTAGGGGTAATTGTGTGCATGTATGAGATGGAAAGAGGATGGAGAAAGACTTTGTAGGTGTAATGAGCACTTGTGGAGGGTTGACGCCAGACATTTGGGTGGTCCTTCCCCAGCTTGAGCGCCCCATAACCCAACACTCAGATCGTCTTTCTCTACTTCTATCCTCCGTTACTCAGGTAGAACCCACCTCTTCACCTCCGGCTGGGTCCGAACAAAGGGATGACCAAAAGCCCAGTAATGCTGGCGCCTGACTTTCTCTCTTTCTCTCTCTCGCTCCATCTTTGAGACTCTCACAGGCTGTTGGTCCTCTTCAAAACCTCTCATTGAATTACATCATATCAAAAGCAATAAGCTAATTACAAAAGACTCCGGCCGCATAAACAGTAAATACCAAAACAACATAAATTGTTGGGGGGGGGGGGGGGGGGGTAATCTAAAGTTACAGTCTTCCAGAGACTGGTGTAATAATTTAGTTGAAATCAAAAGAAAAATCAAAATGGTTCCTTTTTTTTGTTTGCATAAGCAAAAACCTAAATTTGAATATGATGACGAGATGACGATAAAGCAGCTCTGACTTGTCGTATCTCTGTCTCCCTCTTTTTACTTCTCCTTCCAAATGAGGCGTTTTGGCGCATTTGTGGTTCCTTCAATCATTTATCATGATTGCGGAATAGAAAATGTTTTATGCATGACGCAATATGCATCTTGAAAGCATAGGCATTAGGAAAGACAGTGGAAATGCAAAAAAAAAAAAAAAAAAAGAGAGACACGTAGATGTTTAGTTATTCATAACGTCTGCAAAGAGATGCATGTTTCCAGCTATTTTGGGTTATCATTCTCCTTCACCATTTAAATAACGGCAAGAAGTGCTAAGCATTGACGCAGTGTCCAGTTTCAGCCAGTGATCGGAGGTATTGATTTCAATAGGTTTTTGATCAGACCCGCCAGACGTTTGCATAATGAAGAGATCGGCTCAGATTTCTTTCTTTGCAGGAGTTTTCTGCAGTGTAGATTCAAACATTTAGATCACAACATATTTATACGTATTTATATATTCGTTTAATATGTTTTCGGCAGAAAATCCATGAGGATTGACTGTAAGCCTTGTAAGTTGACTTTATGTTCATATTTTTTCAAGAAGCACTTTGTTTACATCTTCAAAAGGCACAAATGCTCTATTGTGATCATTCTTCTGTGCATCATTATCTGATTTCCTCAGCAAATCTGTTTCTTGGCATAATTGCTAGCACTGCAGATATGACTCGATCTTATGTATCATATATTGAATGTTTGTATCTGCTGCAGAACATACTACAGCCCACAGAGTCACAGGTACAGTAACGTGTGTAAAGTGCCAAAGACGCTGGGTATGTTGAACAAGTCAGCCATCTAATGGACAGCAATGGAACAGATGTCAGCGAGTTTGGTGAAGACCTGGAACAAGCAACAGTACCAAAGATGAAAAACAAATATTCTGTATGGCCAAAAATATGTTCAAAACTTATATGTTCTTGTTGAACAAAAGAAATGTTGTCCCTGCATTGCTGGTATAATAACCTGTACTCCTCTGGGAAGACTTTCAACTAGATTTTAAAACTTTGCTGTGGTGATTTATGTTCATTCGGCCACAACAGCATTAGTGAGGTCAGGCACTAAGGTTAAATAAGGAGATCTGAGATTCAGTCATTGTTCCAGTGTATCCCAGTTGAGCTGAGGCCAATTCCAGGCCTTCATGTTCAACCTTCACACACTCATGGATCTGTGATCTGAGTGGTGTGATGCAGCCTCATACAAAGCTTACTGTTACTGTTTCTAGCATGAAGTAATATATAAGATTGGAATAACATTGATTGTACAGAATCTATACATAATACATAACTTTATATGTATATTTTAATTTTTTTATATTTTGTTTTACTTTAAACTTTGCTTCAATTTTATTATGAGCAACTGCAATTCAACAGTTTCTTTGTGGGATTAATAAAAAATTGTGATTCCGAATCTAAAACCTGGGTATTCAGAAAGTGTTTTGTAGTCAACTTAAACTAGAGCAATTTATCAATGTATGACATGACAAACATTTCATTTTATCCAATTATATTTACATTTAATGTTGTGGAATTTCTCTTGAACAAATTGTTTCCAATTTTTCTTTACTTATGACAATAACCAACTGTATTACATTAGGTGATTAATTTACAGCTCAGAGTTTCGCTCTAAGACGAGAAAAACATAAATATTTAAAAATAAATTAATAAATAATAATAGCTAAACATTTACTTTAAACATTTTCCATACAATTCCTTCTATTCCTGTGAAATTCCACATTGATATAACTTCTGTATCCATTATTACTGACTGCTGTTATAGAAACTTCTCTAATTTTCTAAATAATCAGAATGTAAATTTCAACAATGCTGTGGAATAATGATATCTATTGTCTAGGAAAACAAATTGACTAAACCATGAAATATCCTGGTGTCACATATGATGTCCTGGGATAATCTTCTAATGTAATATAATTATTAATTAAATATAAAGTGATCAGTTTACTTCGAATGCAAATAAATGCTGAAATAGGTACGTCGGGGAAGTCGCAATGTGCATGCTCCGTGTGTCCTGTACAGCTTAGCCTGCGGTTCTTTCCAGTCTCAATTATCCCGTGTAAATAACCTCAAATTATCCATAAAACGGAGATGCCATAAAATCCCTTCCTTCTTCATCTGGTTCATATTAATGTTTTACAGCATCACTTACTGCCTGCTGAAGCCCAGGGGACATAAAACTGGGTACATAAAGGGGACAGCACATGTGCAGTCATATATACACACACACACACACACACACACACACACACACACACACACACACACACACACACACACACACACACACACACACACACACTGTCTTCTAAAATCAAAGTGGATCCATTCTGTGAAGATTTAATTAGCAAGAATGAAATCAACATGCTTTGTACAGGAAGGTTTTAAGGTAAAAAAAAAAAAAATCTATAAAACAATCTGATCTACACTATCTATCACTACATGATAAAAGATTTTGATTATTACTCAAACAACAGGTAGCCACAAAAAAGGGTAAAAAAGAGAGTGATGCAATTTGCTTCTTTTCTTCTCCTATCTTTCCTCCAGTGCTGTTTAAACGGAGATCTCATAGCATATTGGAGACAGATGATTGTTCTATAAAAATGCTGCCTGCTTAATGCAGAGTTTAATATCCGGCAATAATTACCACTCATTTCAGAAAACGCTGTGCTTTAGGAACAGGTGCCTAATGTCACCATTTCAGTTATTTTCCACCAGGCTCACTTATACCCACTCATGCTTGGGACGACTAAAATAGCGAGATAGCAGACGAAAAGGTGAATCTGTCATTTCAGCCAGCCATGGATCTCCCGTCCTGGAGTTTTCAGGCTGCTATGGGGCAAAGAGGAGCACATTCGAGAAGCACATTAAGCAGGAAGCAATTAACACGGGCACGGTAGTTAATTTGGGCTTTGGTGCTGCAGCAGCTGGAAGTGGGAATGCCGGCTCTACAGTATCTTATCTCCTCTTCAGTCCTGCTACATTAACAAAAGTGTTACGGAAAAGAGGATTTGCACAGAATGAAAAGAGGCCACATATGCCCACTGTACTTACGATACAATAATACAATTCTCAAAGAAGAGGGATTTACCCCATATACATATATATGGAATGAATGTGTGACTAAGCGATTGACGTTATGAGTGTATGAGTGTGGGCCTGAATTTTGAGTCAGATTATACTGTAGGTGATTTAGTGTATAAGGGAAATTAGAAAGATAATAAATAGACTCCGAAATCTAAAAGTGCCAGAAAAGCAACAGAGGATCCATTTTTACTTCCTGTATATTTTTTGCTTTTTTTCATTTTTTGCCAAAATAAACTGAAAAATCATTTCCTGCACAGATCCTGTCACATGATGGTAACATTTACAGTGGGAGCTCGGAGGTTTTTTGGCAGTAGCAACAAACGTGCTTGAAGATTCATCCATCAGAAGGTTGTTTATAAAATCCAAACAATGGATCTTCTATGTGAAGCTTCTTTGAAAACATCATTTTTTTAGAATGTAATAGAAAGACAGAGGAAACACACATATATTTTTCTTTTATTGGCAATGCATAATGTGTCTATTAAACTGTATTTATCTCACTTAAAATTGTTTCACCAAAAATCATAATGTCCTTGTCATATATATACATTGAGGAAAATAAGTATTTAAACACCCTGCTATTTTGCAAGTTCTCCCACTTAGAAATCATGGAGGGGTCTGAAATTGTCATCGTAGGTGCATGTCCACTGTGAGAGACATAATCTAAAAAATAAAATCCAGAAATCACAATGTATGATTTTTAAACTATTTATTTGTATGATACAGCTGCAAATAAGTATTTGAACACCTGAGAAAGTCAATGTTAATATTTGGTACAGTAGCCTTTGTTTGCAATTACAGAGGTCAAATGTTTCCTGTAGTTTTTCACCAGGTTTGCACACACTGCAGAAGGGATTTTGGCCCACTCCTCCACACAAATCTTCTCTAGATCAGTCAGGTTTCTGGCCTGTCACTGAGAAACACGGAGTTTGAGCTCCCTCCAAAGATTCTCTATTGGGTTTAGGTCTGGAGACTGGCTAGGCCACGCCAGAACCTTGATATGCTTCTTACAGAGCCACTCCTTGGTTATCCTGGCTGTGTGCTTCGGGTCATTGTCATGTTGGAAGACCTAGCCTCGACCCATCTTCAATGCTCTAACTGAGGGAAGGAGGTTGTTCCCCAAAATCTCGCAATACATGGCCCCGGTCATCCTCTCCTTAATACAGTGCAGTCACCCTGTCCCATGTGCAGAAAAACCCCCCCAAAGCACCCCCATTTCAGGTCACTGACCAGCTCCTCCCGTGTAGTTCTGGGCTGATTTCTCACCTTCCTTAGGATCATTGAGACCCCACGAGGTGAGATCTTGCATGGAGCCCCAGTCCGAGGGAGATTGACAGTCATGTTTAGCTTCTTCCATTTTCTAATGATTGCTCCAACAGTGGACCTTTTTTCACCAAGCTGCTTGGCAATTTCCCCGTAGCCCTTTCCAGCCTTGTGGAGGTGTACAATTTTGTCTCTAGTGTCTTTGGACAGCTCTTTGGTCTTGGCCATGTTAGTAGTTGGATTCTTACTGATTGTATGGGGTGGACAGGTGTCTTTATGCAGCTAACGACCTCAAACAGGTGCATCTACTTTAGGATAATAAATGTAGTGGAGGTGGACATTTTAAAGGCAGACTAACAGGTCTTTGAGGGTCAGAATTCTAGCTGATAGACAGGTGTTCAAATACTTATTTGCAGCTGTATCATACAAATAAATAGTTTAAAAATCATATATTGTGATTTCTGGATTTTTTTTTTAGATTATGTCTCTCACAGTGGACATGCACCTACGATGACAATTTCAGACCCCTCCATGATTTCTAAGTGGGAAAACTTGCAAAATAGCAGGGTGTTCAAATACTTATTTTTCTCACTGTGTATATATATATATATATATATATATATATATATATATATATATATATATATATATATATATATATATATATATATATATATATATAATGCACACCCTTATCGTAAAAGTGATGAAACAAACGCTTTGTTTAACATTCATTCATTATCAAAAATAACAAAAAAATTGCACTTGAGATTGTATGAGGTACTTTCTTTCCTTTTTGTTATTCCTTTTACTATTTTATTTCATGATTGTCAATTCCACTTCTGCACTGCAAGTGAAGATATCCTTTGAATAAATATGAAAAAAAAATCTGTTTTGCACAGCTTCTTATATAGCATATATAAAAACCTTAAGTCTATTTCTAGACATACTAATATGAAGCTGCAGTGAGAGTCTCTCATGCATCACAATTCACACCACCACAATGCCTTCTTAGCTTCTGGGAAAGCTCAGTAAATGTGTTAGATCTTACATATAAGTGGGTCAACTAATATTTATGATAATTGCATGATTACGGTTTTTCTCAGCTGCTTTGGAGCATTTCTCGAATGAAAAGTCTCTTTTGTCATTGTTCACAAACAAGATCGTCAAAATGTTTAGTCATGTTGTCAGTATGATGCTGCACAGTTTCAGTATTTCTTGATATAAACTACGATTTAGGTTACACTGATTGAAAATGCACGAAATTAGAATTTCTTGTGTATGGCATCTATCAAATTTTAAGGCATATTTGACTGCAAGAGACTGGACATGATTCACATTTTTACTGTACTGTAAAAGTGTTTGTTAATTTCTTGGTTGTTCATCCATTTTTTGAAATTGTAATTGTGGTTGCACAAGCCAGTGTACTCTTAGTGCCGGTCCCAAGCCCGGATAAATGGGAAGGGATGTGTGAGGAAGGGCATCCAGCGTAAAACATGTGCCAAATCAAATATGCAGACCAACGACCGCCACAGGTATTGTTAGCCAACAGGATATTGGCTATGAGGGACCGAGTGAGAAGAGTGTGCTGAGAAGGTGGAGGGAGTATTTTGAGCAGCTGCTGAACGAGGAAAATGAGAAAGAGAAGGTTGGATGGTGTGGAGATGGTGAAGCATGAGGTGGATAGGATTAGTAAGGAGGAAGTGAGAGCAGCGATTAAGAGGATGAAGAGTGGTAAGTCGGTTGGACCAGATGACCAGTTAAAGTGTGGAGATGTTTAGAAGAGATGGCAGTGGAGTTTTTAACAAGATTGTTCAACAAGATTTTGGAAGGTGAGAAAAGATGCCTGAGGAATGGAGAAGGAGTGTGCTGATCCCGATCTTGAAGAAAAAGGGAGATGTGCAGAGCTGCAGTAA
>NC_139582.1:9580116-9852616 GCF_946808225.1 Silurus aristotelis
ACTCACAACTTTACTAAAACACTGACAAATGAGTGTACCGAGTCGTAGATGTACACAGCTCGTCATTTGAATATTGCTTTAATCGTCCCCTCTGTCACTCCGCAGCTCAAACGGATTTTACTGAGTTATGACAGAGGCCATGTGTGATCACAGTTAAGAAGGATTTTACTCTGTGTGCTCAAGAGCTAAAATATCCTCGAACAAACATAAAAAGAAGTGGTAACATCCATGCTGGAATCCAACACACTCATCCACCACTGCTTGAACTGATTAAGCTATGGTTTCACTCGAAAACGAGTCGATGAACTCCTTCCAAACCCTAAAACTCTGGATCATCAGCTAAAGTGTTAAAGAATCTTGCAGAACTCGGATCTACAAGTGTTTATCATTAAAAAAATAAGTTGCCAAAACATGAATACTTTTGTAAGCTCTATGGGGTGAAACGTATGAGTATAAATTAACATAATAAGCCACAGAAAAATGCCACAGCAGTTGAAAAAAGCATGCTGTGGTCTCTGTAGATGAGACCCAAGTGTTGATCTCAAACCCAAATCCTTAGATAAACCCTGAACTCAGCGTTTTATAGTACAACATTTTTTTTTTCTTTTTCGGACAAACATACTTGAGCTTGCTTTAACAACCATCCACAAAGCGGCTATATAAAGTTGAGAAAAAGGGATATTTTTGATACTGCAGTTAATATAATTATGTTTTCTATATGATAATAACAACTCTGACTTGTGGCTGCTTTATGCCTGGTTTATACAAGCTATGGGCAAAAACTTCCAGACATATAGTTGACCATATAATTCATATGTGCTGTACCACATTAAGTCCCCATTTACTAAGTTAAGTTATAATAACCTCTATTCTTCTGGGAATATGCTCATTCAGCCACAAGGGTGTTAGAAAGTTAGGTACTGATGCAATCTGAGAAGGCCTAGGGTGCAGTCAGTGTTTCAATTCATACCAGTAGGGGTTGAGGTCAAAGCTCAAGACCTTCCACTCTAACCCATGTAACCTGTACCTTCAACTTGCTTTGTGCACAGCGAAACTGACATGCTAGAACAGGACCCCTAGTTCAAGTGAATATAATATTTAATGTTACCACATTCAAAGACACAATTGTGTGCCTTCAAATTTGTGATAACAGTTTATGAAATAACCACAAGCTGGAAAATTAGGTGTCTTAATGCTTTATGTTCATACAGTATAGTTTGTTAGAAATGTTTTTAAAATGAAATTCAGAAATCTTTGTCTAGGCATCACATTTCAACCAAGTGGAAGAATGTAAAAAAATAAAAAACAAAAAATAAGTATAAATAATAGCCTAAAGTTAGAAAATCCATCTTATAATCTGCCTCATCTGAGAAAAACACAAGGAAAATGTGTGGTCTATTGGCAAATCTTTATGTATGTATGTTCTGAATACACTGCTAAAATAATTTATTACAATTTAACTCAGTTAGATTATTGCATGACTCAAGCCTTTGTATTAGTACAAGAACAGATGTTTGTATGGTGAGCTTTAATTTAACAAATTCAAACCGTCAGGCCGAGTGACTGTCTATCATGCACAGGTAAATGACACTGGCATATCAGTGTATTTAGATTTGATCAGACAAGAAATAAAAGAAAGGTCCGAAATGGAAGGAAAAAATGAAAGCTGATTAATTGCAAGACTTTGCATTTTGAAAGGTGTTTTTACGCATTGGAAAGGAGTTACGCATTGAGCCTCATTATTACTGTAACAAATATAAAAACAGTCCCAAACACAGACTCCATAAGAAATAGCTCTGTTTGCATTTTAGTTTATTGTTGGGGAACATCTGTGAAACAAGTCTTGTAAAAACTTGTGCTTTAACAGCTTTAAACTGCTTTTTCATTACCAGACTTTTTTTTCTCACCTGAAGTTTACTGAAGTTTACTGAAGTTTACCTGAAGTGCTGTGTAACTTACTGTTACACAGCACTGACATCAGAGGTTACTTCTATAACTGTTAAATAAACATTGAAACAGAAACGAATAGAATGTAACACAAACACACAGAGGCTGCAGATCCCCTGACAGCAAATGAACACCGCACCAGATTAGCGCCAAATGTTGTGCTCTGTTTTCACATAACAGAGAATATCGGGTGAATTTATGCACAAAAACACAATATCAGAACTGATCTGATTTATGGATTTGTGCCAAAACATTTCAAATTTACTCAGGTCAAATCAATAAAACCAAATTATCAAAAATGATGCTCAATTAAGAAAAAGTTTATTTTGCCATTATAAGTTTTTCTAAATGCAAGCTATTCTTGAAAATCTATTATGTTTTATGTAGCAAATCCAGAAGTCCAGTCTAGAACACACTTAGCTGGATGCTCATGAGCTCATTAATGGTTTAAAGTTTGATTCCTTTCACAGATGCTTGGATGAATCAATGCAAATCTGTATTGTGGATATATTTTATGACTGTCCTTGTTGTAAGGGTCAAGATCAAATCTTGGACTTGTGAGGCAGCAGTGCTACCTGCTGTGCTACATGTGTATGACTTTAGAATTATACATGGCTATTATTGGGCTTTAAACTACAGCATGCTCGAGTATATCTATAGCTCCAGTGGGGCAACATTTTGGCGGTCACACAAGGGACGGCCTTAGAACTATCGTCACGCATTAAACACATTTGTGTTATGTGCTGTTTCTCTGAATATCGACTTCAGTCTTTCGAGTTGGTATAATTTGTGGTTTTACAGTGTGTAACACATGTGTATCACTCGTTTCTTTTGAAAGTTGAGAAACTATAAAATTTTCCCTAGGGATAAAAGATGGCCTATAATTTCAGTTTAACCGTATAACAGTCAGGGCACGTCAAAAACAACTAAAAGTCAGTTTGGGCTATTGTTTATATCAATGCAGTTTACTGCAAACATTCGTGTACTTGAGATAATCTTGTTTAGCATCTTGACATGACCAGAAGCTGACTCTCGAGCCTGTGCTTGTCCGATCTGCTTTTATTGCTATTGTAAAGTAAAGAGTTGGTTTTTCTTTGAAACAGTTCCGCCTGGCACAATCTTTTTTTTTTTTTGACTGATATGCTTTTACGTCATAAAATTGCCTCATATTTGCTATAAACATCGGCGCTGTAAAAGTATGACCCAGTCTCAGGCTGTTTTATTCACTGCCAGTTGATATCAATAACTCATTTCAGAAAAGCCATTACTAAAGCTGATTGTTAATGTGGATCGGCCTTGTGACAGCTGGAACAGAAACTGTGATTAATTAACTGCCGTTGCATGTGTAGGATTAAAACTGCACAGTACGACTGGTTTTGCATTTTACATGTTTAAATCTATGCAGTTTTTCATCAGATTGGCAGCAAAGTGTGTTATAATGGTGTGTCAGGGACTTTTAAATCCTGAAATTAAAGCTGCATGTATGTAAAACTACTATTTAGCTAATCAGCTAGATTTCCAGAAACACTGAAACGATTGAAGTGTCAGAGTTGTATATAGTGTTTATAACAAAGAGAAAGAAGACAAGTGCAAAAAAAAGATGCCAAGCTGCAAATACTTTTGTAAGAATGTGTGTACAGAATTACCCGAAACTCTCATGACATTTACCTGCATCAATCCAGGCTAAAAAGGTTTACTTCAATTGAGCTGTGCATGAGTAGTCAATAAATGTTACTCAAAGCCAAGTGCAAACAGGCTTCCAAATAGCCTCAATATCCTTCTGCATCCCAGTGGATTGATACGTCTAAATACCCCAGATTAATCAACAATAGCATGCACTGTTTAAATGCCTTCTTCTTATTTATAGCTGTCAAGATATTTTTTAAACCACGTTTATTTGTTTGTTTTCTTGCCATCACCTGAGGACATTTACAGCGTTCATTTTTAGCGATCGGTTTTGACGTTTAATCATCATGTTTGTCCCTGCGGAACCCACTAACGACATTTCCCAGAAAAATGAAAAACTGGACCCATGAAGAAGTTTGGGCCTATCAGAAGCCAAAATAGCACCGGGAATTGCTTTTTTAGTAAAAATAAAACCTTTTTCGCAATTAAAATGTTAGTGGTTATATATTGGAGAGCTGTGCCTGCAGAATTAAACACACTTAAACACACTCTCTGGACTTCTTCTAGTTGTAGATTTTCCATGATTTAAACAACCAAATGCTGAAGTCTGAAACAACTCAAACACGTGGTGACACTGCTAACCCATGTTGTGACCCCTGGAAATATCAAACGCATAAAGAATGGAATCGTCATGCGGATTAGGTGGGTGTGTGTGTGTGTGTGTGCATGTGTGTGCATGTGTGTGTGCGTGTGTGCGTGTGTGTGTGTGTGTGTGTGTGTGTGTGTGTGTGTGTGTGTGTGTGTGTGTGTGTGTGTGTATGCGTATGTATGTGTGAGGGCAGATCCGTGTGCTGGGCAATGTTTAAGGCCAGGTTGGGGATTTGGCAGGTGGTGCTCCCCTGCTTGCGGTTCACACCATTGAGCGCTTTGATCTTTCTTACTCAGGTGTGACGGCTCGCTGGCTGCCTGGGGTTCAGGCCTCCACGGGAAAAAGCCATATGCTCCAAAACAAAGCGTGAGAAAGGGTAGACTACACAAACCTAAGAACAAGTGATGACCATAATAATAATGATGATGTTGGTGGCAGCAATTATGGTAACATTGCTGGAATACACATACACAGGTAATACAACACTTTCTGTAAAGCCTATATCTAAAGCCCATATGTGGGTTTCCTCTGGGTTCTCTGTTTCATCTCCAAAAAGTGTACTAGTAGATGGTTAATGGTCTAAAAAGATTCTGATTGGTCCAAGATGTGAATGCGTGTGCAAATGTGTATATTAAAGATGAATGAATGAATGAATGAATGAATGAATGATAAGAAATTTAAACATTAGGCAAAAAATATGAGCTAAAAAGGAATTTGCACAATATATTAAGTTTTAAGAGAAATAGACAAAGAGATTCTAAGCAATATGGTAAATTTAGTATAATTTTTCCTACATATATTTTTTAAATATTAAATGGATTTGTTATGTATTTATCTTCATTATGATTTTCTATTTAATTATTTTCCTTCTGAATTTTCCCTATTAAACTTACAAACCCAAAATTTGGTCTATCTGCGCTACAGTCACACAAAGGTCAAATGTCCAGTAACAGCTATCCGAGTTATATTTTATTGCAGCTGCTTTAATGAACACATTGTACTTTTAATAGTCTCTGGATAGCTATGCTTCTTAAACCACATGCTAACCTACTAGCCATGCCCAGCTTACTGGGCAAGCTCTTCATATCAAGTCTGCTAAAACCTCTTTCATCATTTAATCCAAAACTGTGTTTAAGGAAAATATTGCCTCGGCCTACAGAAAGGTCAAACTGGATTTAATAGGGTTCCTGACCGCAAAACAGTATCAGCCCGTTTTTATAATTAATGCTTAATGCCTGTTTATAGTAATAGCATAAAGGCTGCAGGTCCACATTTAGCATATCTGGGCTTGGATGAAAACAAATTATCATTTTATGTGATGTCTGTTAGCCACACCTTAATTTTTTTCCCCATAAAACGTGTTCGATTTAAACGAATAAGGTTTGTCTACAAAATAGGAAATTAGCCTAATAGAGTTTTAGTCAATAAGCTTTACATTCTCAAAGGCTCTGCAGAGAGAAAAAATGGTTATTGCTTTTTGTCATAATTTGGCAGCCAGTGTTTTTACTCTGCCTTTTATTATTTCTTATGGCCTAATTAAGCTATTAGCCACTATAGAAATTCTTGCACATTCCCAAAAGGGTTGAAACGCTCCTCTTTGTTGTGCAGCCAAGCACTCCGGGTTGGCTGTTTTGGCTCTAAAATATTATGACTGTGCGGTTGCATGCTGAATTTTTCAAAAGAGATGACAGAGTGCAAGACCTCCTTGAACTCACTCTCACCTCTGCAACCACTCAAGCTAAAAATAAAAAGTAAAACAAAAGTGGGCTGTATTGCAGAGTCTGGCCTTAGTGACCACACGTTTACTATTGTGTTACTCAATTTCAGTTTAAATTTTTCCAGCAAATTAAATTTTGCTTTAGAAGCTTTGTTTTCATTTTGCGAAATAATGCTGACTCACAAGGACAGTAAATAACGACCTTAATATATCACTAAAAAAATTTAATAAAACATTATTAAAGCTTCATTACATGTTTTGTTACTTTAAATATAAAGAGGGTGTTTATAGAGCTGCATGATGCCTACATAATCACTTTATAACGGATATTTAAATTTCTGAAGGCTTCCAACAATACGCACCAGACATTAAAAAAAGAGTCCACAAGACTTTCCATATACAATGACAACAATAAATTCATAAATAAGTATTATCTTACATATGACCTGTCATGTAAAATTGGGCTAAATGCAACTACATAAACACTTTACAAGTGTTAATGAAGGCTATATTCTATATTCAATTAAATTCCATTAAATTGTATTTGTATAGCACATTTAACAATAATCATTGTCCAAAATAACTTTTACCAAGATCAATAGGTTAGGAATTTCAGCCTCAAATGTATACATTAATACCTAAATATACTGTATGCCCTGTTAAAAATATATATAAATAATAATATCTTACAAACTACTTATAATGAGGAATAAGGCTTCATGACTCCTATATAAGACATACATAAATAATGTAATCACATAAATGTATGTTCAAGGTTTATTCCAACAATCTGTTCTTTTTCGTAATAAGATATATATCAAGTGTTCGCCATTTCCAAATCACATTTCAAGAATAAATATATAGTACATATCATCTTACAAGCTGTCTTCAATGGGAAATGTCACCAATAAAAGCAGCATTATAACTAAGCCCTTTAGTAGTTTTGCAACTTAGAAACATTTGATTGCATATATTTAAAAAATGGTTTTGTATGGTTTTAAATAAATGTTTTATCAAGCCCTGTTTTACCATTATTTTGTAATAGATACTAAAGTATTTCCACGTCGTAAAAGTTCTAAACCTTTATAAATACAATGCCACACAATGAAAGTATTATGAGGAAAAGGGCACGCAGATAAATCTAAAGCTATTTAATGCGATCTTTTAGATTTTTGGTTATTAATTTGACAGATATTAGGCCATAAAAATAAACACAACGTATGTCGTTGCAGTGCCATTAACACCACAGCAATGTCACAGCATTAACATTTCTTTATTCATAGTGTGTCATGAATGGATTTATACACATTATGTAGAGTGAATTTTAATACTTTAGAATGTTGTATAATTGCCTATAAGGAGCAATATAATGTAATATAATATAATACAATACAATATATATTATAGTCTTTTACAGCATGGTGGAGGCAGGTAATGTTGTAATGAATTATAACACAAATTTATGATAAAGTATCTTAGATGCAAGTTGTAATGCATGATTTCTATTGCTTTATAATATCTTACAAATATGTTCTTACGAGCAGACTGTTGTGTAGCAATGTAAAATGTTTGGAATATTATAACTATGAACAGTCATACAGACTCCAAGAATTATAAGCTATTAAATGTTATAATATATTTAGGCTGCTATTAATGCATCCATGCTTAATTATATGCAAATACATAATTCACAGTAAGTGTTAGTCTTCTTCTTCTTCTTTTTCTTCTTCTTCCTCTTCTTCTTCTTCTTCTTCTTCTTCTTCTTCTTCTTCTTCTTTCGGCTGCTCCCATTATGGGTCGCCACAGTGGATCATCCGTCTCCATACCCCCCTGTCCTCTACATCTGCCTCTACCAACTACCTGCATGTCTTCCCTCACCACATCCATAAACCTCCTCCTTGGTCTTCCTCTTTTCCTCCTTCCTGGCAGCTCCATCCTCAGCATTTTTCTTCCAATATACCCCATGTCCCTCCTCTGCCCATGTCCAAACAATCTCAATCGTGCCTTCCTCACCTCGTCTTCAAAGAGTCCAACATGCGCCGTCCCTCTAATAAACTTGTTTCTAATCCTGTCCATTCTCATCACTCCTAATAAAAACCTCAGCATCTTCAGCTCTGCTACCTCCAGCTCCACACAACACACACAGTCCTATAAACTTTTCCTTTCACTTTTGCAGATACTCTTCTATCACAAATCACTCCTGCCACTTTTCTACACCCACTCCACTCTGCCTGCACTCTTTTCTTCCCACTCTCTATTACTTTGCACTGTTGACCCCAGGTACCTGAACTCCTCCACATTCTCCCATCTTCTCCCTGCAACCACACCACTCCACTGCCCTCCCCCTCATTCACACACATGTATTCTGTCTTACTCCTACTGACTTTCATTCCCCTTCTCTCCAGCATGTACCACCACCTATCCAGGCTCTTCTCAACCTGCTCCCTTCTCTCACCACAAATCACAATATCATCCGCAAACATCATGGTCCACGAAAACTCCTGTCTGACCTCGTCCATCTACCTGTCCATTACCACTGCAATCAGGAAAGGGCTCAAAAACAATCCTTGATGCAGTCCCAACTCCACCTTGAACCAGTCTGTCGTTCCTACTGCACACTTCACTGCTGTCACACTGTCCTCATACATGTCCTGCACCAACCTCACATACCTCTGACACACCTGACTTCCTAATACAATACCACAACTTCTCTCTCGGCAACCTGTTGTGCGCTTTCTCCCAAACACAATGCAACTCCCTCTGACCTTCTTACTACTCTATTAACATTCTTAAAGCAAATATTATGTTCGTAGTGCTCTTCCTCGGCATGAAAACATACCATTGCTCACAGATGGTCACCTCATCTCTCAGCCTGTCTTGCACTACTCTTTCCCCCTACCTTTATTATGTGACTGATCAGCTTTTTCCCCCTGTAGTTACTGCAGGTCTGCACATCTCCCTTATTCTTAAAAACCAGTACCAACACACTCCTTGTCATTCCTCAGGCATCCTCTCACCTTCCAAAATCTTGTTAAAATCTGGTTAAAACCTCCACTGCCATCCAACCTTCTCTCTCTCATTTTCCTTCATCATCAGCTGCTCAAAATACTCCCCTTATCTCCTCAACACATCCTCATCACTAGTCAACACATTTCCATTTGCATTCTCATACAGCTCCTCATAGGCCTCTTTCTTTGCTTTTGCCACATCCCTTTTCACCTGCTGCATCTCCTTGTACTCCTGCCTATTTTTTTCATCTCTCTGCCGATCCCAATTCTGTTTCTCCAACCTTTTTCTCCTTCTGCTCTCCTGCACGTCCTCATTCCACCACTAGGTCTCTTTGTCTTTCTTTCTCTTTCCAGATGTCACACCCATTACCTTTCTAGCTGTCTCCCTTATCACTTCTGCAGAGGTTGCCTAATCATCCAGCACCTCTTCACCACCACCTTATCGAACATTAGCAATGATGACATGTATCATCACCCCTTCAACTTCAACTTCATGTTCATCAACCTATCAGAAACTCTATCTACGTGCACTACACTTCACTGTACTCTTCCTTCAGTATCACCCATACACCATTTCTCTTACCATCCACACCATGGTAGAAAAGTTTGAAATGTGTTAGTGAATGTTAAATTTTTGCAGTGTAATTATTTATCCCTCATTCATAAAATCAGCATACAATGTCACATCCTCTCCCCTACGAATTTCTCAACTGTGACTTAACGTTTGCATAGTTCATCAAGCAAAATGTTTTCTTGTTATTTAAGTCACTATAGCAATAAAGTTCTATACTGGACAGACAATTAAAGAGCGAGGATTAAAACTTCACAGCAGTCAATATTTCTAATCAGGACAGACAGTTCAAGATGTTTCTGCATTTAATCAAATCCGTGCTCCTGCTTTTTTTTGAGGAACTCAGATGGGGCGTTTAAACGCCTTTTCCTGGACGTGAACGGTGCGTGCCAGAACCACAGCTCAGCTTTGGCAGACAAATTTCTATCTCATGTGGATTGCATTAGAGGAGATGAACGAGGCAGGCGACCCTCCTTATCTTCATAATGTCTCTGATAAGAAAGAAAGTAAAAATAAACGTTTATTCAGTAATCAATCCTGTTTGTCATGATTGCTTTATAGAAAATTGGCATCAAAAATCAGGTAAACAGACCACCCAAAAGTTTACATAGCATGTGATGTGTGGATGTATAGACTGACAAGTGAAAGCACATGTGAGTGCTCGATGGTTTGGAGATATAAACACACACGCATGTATATGGGATGAAAAATACACAGCCAAGCCATTAACCAACATACTTGGCTGGCAGATCATCCCACATTTCACGGCTGTAGCCATTCTGTCCTACTCTGACATTTCTTTCATTGTTGTTTGCAGCTTTCTGTTTTTATTGCTCCGACGCTTAACAATGTGTTACTGTGGAGAATTGGAAGCATCGCCTGATTTTCTCTCCCACATAACCACCAAAGACAGAGAGACACGTTTCATAAAACAACTTTAAAATGCACGCTGACTGCATTCCCTTCTTGCCTACCTCAGCATTCCCTATAAACTCTCTAAATGCTTTGACACTTTGTATGGCTCACACTGTTGTGTGTATGGTTGGGTGTTTGTCAAAAATTTTATTACCAAAACTCGTTCGCATCCAGAGATATTTCAACTGCGATATGGTACGCTAATCTGATTTCGTACATCTCTCACTCACATCATCGAAATGACACAATGCTGGCATTTCTGAAGAGATGAAGTTCATGCTGGTAACACATGTAATAAATTGGAGAATGGGTTATCATGGTGAATTGTGGACTGCAACTGATTTATGTTTGACTCTGGTGTGAGAAGCATAGCTGGCATGTTGCCCTAGCAGCCCATAATGAATCATGAATACAATACAATCGGCTGTATACAATATACTATATATATATATATATATATATATATATATATATATATATATATATATATATATATATATATATATATATATATATTTATTTATTAGAAACATGTGTAATCCTGATTATCCATGCAGAATATCATACAGATACAGGTTAAGTGTTCAGTTAATGCAAACACCAATTATTTAAGACTCTGTAGACTTGTTGTTAAGTCTGGCCATGACCTCTCTCATCAACAATGTGTTTTTGCCCACAGAACAGTAAATCTGAAGAGAAAATCCAAGATCAGCACCTTACTTAAAACTTTGTTAATTGTTCTGGTTGTAGCAACAATTTCAAAGTCAAAGTAACTGATATCAGTGAGGTTTATTTTTCTCCATTCTGATATTTTCCTAGATTTAAATATTAACTGAAGCTTTTGGCTTGATAATAGAAATAGATTAAGGTCTATTTGGAGGGGAAAAAAATAAACCAACAAACAAATAAATGTGTAATTATCATATAAGATTAAATAATATAATGCCATTATATTTAATAACCCATATCTGCTTCAGAATATCAGGATTTGATGTGGGTCTTTATGTTAAGCTAATATTTCACTGATGTGTAAATTAGACCACTCGTCATTACTTTTTTGGTTAAGTTTGCACACGTTGGATAAAATCAAACAGCCTGCAAGTTTCTGGTTTGACACCTGCACACTAAAGGATCCTCAAATTAAATGTGTCGTTGTGTCTTTATTAGCTTTGTATTTACTTCTGAGGAATCTAATACGTCTGGGAGAGAAATGTTTGGTTCTTGGCTGCAACACTTGTGTGTGTGAATGTATGAATAGGTGTGTGCGCAAGTGTGTGTGTGTGTGTGTGTGTGTGTGTGTGTGTGTGTGTGTGTGTGTGTGTGTGTGTGTGTGTGTGTGTGTGTGTGTGTGTGTGTGTGTGTGTGTGAAGTGTTGGTAATGTTCAGACTACTCACCAGACTAATTAACCAAACAGACACGGCCCAGCACTGCAACCCAGCACTATTCTAATTTGAGCTGCCATAATTGAAGTGACAACTTAATTACAACCAGATAATATCAAGCTGTCCTTGTAGACCTGTCAAGTCTCCTCTCTCTCTCTCTCTCTCTCTCTCTCTCTCTCTCTCTCTCTCTCTCTCTCTCTCTCTCTCTCTCCACTCTCTCTTTTTACTCTTCTTAATTTTCTCCACCTCTCTAAAGACCTAATTAATAAAAGACACCCCACAGGTTTTGGACAAAGCATAGATCCCCCATCTCATAACTTTGTTTTATAGCATTTGCTACACAATTAAGCTCTAATAAGTCACTTTGTCTCATTTAAATTTACAACGTTTATAAGCAGCTTGACGTCTAGGCAAACGCTTGTTCATTGTCCTTCCCTTTTGCCCCAACACTGAGTAATTAGTGTTACAGTGTTTATTAAAGGCACTAACAACATGACATTTTTTTCAGTAAAGGCCACATTTATAATGAACAATGAATAAGGTCATTACATGTTATACACATGGTCCCATTTCGTAGATTTAAATGGAGAGCTATCCAGGATAATGCTAGTAAATTATGGCGTGCCACAAGGGTCAGTTCTGGGACCCCTGCTTTTTACAATATACATGCTTCCATTAGGAAATATTATTAAAAGGCATGGAATTAGCTTCCATTGTTATGCTGATGATACCCAGCTATATATTTCATCCAAACCAGGCGATACAGCTCAATTAGCTCGCATAACTGAGTGTGTTGAAGAAATAAGAGTTTGGATGACCCATAACTTTCTGCTATTAAATTCTGATAAAACGGAGATTTTGCTCATCGGCCCAAAAAATAGTACACAGAAGCTCCAGCATCTCAGCCTGCATTAAGACGGTTGTTCTGTAACTACTAGTTCAACGGTAAAAGACCTGGGAGTTATTTTAGACAGCAACTTATCTTTTAAAAATCACATCAATCAAGTTACAAAAACAGCCTTCTTTCACCTTAGAAATATTTCTAAGCTAAGAAATATGTTATCTATATCTGATGCAGAGAAGCTCGTCCATGCGTTTATGACCTCTAGAATAGACTACTGTAATGCATTACTAGGTGGATGTCCTGCATCATTAATAAACAAGCTTCAGTTAGTTCAGAATGCCGCAGCAAGAGTTCTTACTAGGTCAAGAAAATACGATCATATAACCCCAATCTTATCGTCCCTACATTGGCTTCCTATTAAGTTTCGAATAGACTACAAACTACTGCTACTCACTTATAAAGCACTAAATGGTTTGGCTCCCATGTATCTATCCAGTCTTTTAACACGCTACAATCCGTCACGCTCCCTGAGATCTCAAAACTCTGGGCTTCTAGTAGTTCCTAGAATAGCAAAGTCCACTAAAGGCGGTAGAGCATTTTCATATTTAGCTCCTAAACTCTGGAATAGTCTTCCTGACAGTGTTCGGGGTTCAGATACACTCTCCCAGTTTAAGTGTAGATTAAAAACATATCTTTTTAGCAAAGCCTACACATAACACACATCACACACATCACATCATAACCTTGTGCTCCAGAACATCTGATCACATGCACATTATCAACTTGTGCTGTTAATATCATGAACAGCAGCTACGCTAATTCCTCTCCACTGCTTCTCTTTCTCTCCCCATCCCGAGGCATCCTGAGGTTTGGCCAGCTCCAGTCACGTCCCACCTCGTGAAGATTATGGACCTATGGATGATCATGGAGAAGTAGATGCCGAGTGTTTAAAGGCCCTGGCATGGAGAAGCTGATGCTGGATCTATGATGATCACAAATTGTTCTGTATTGTTGAAAGATTTATGACCAAACTTTTGATGTCACCCATATGAGGATGGGTTCCCCTTTGAGTCTGGTTCCTCTCAAGGTTTCTTCCTCATATCATCTAAGGGAGTTTTTCCTTGCCACTGTCGCCACGGCTTGCTCATCAGGGACAAACGCACACCATTCACCTTCACTGTTGTTTTCTGTAAAGCTGCTTTGAGACAATGTCTTTTGTGAAAAGCGCTATACAAATAAACTTGACTTGACGACTTGACTTATTACTAGTTATGTAAATATGTTAAACAAAATCTTTATTATAGACTGTGCAGTTGTTAATATCATAGATAATCTGCACAGTTATCGCACATAATATCAAATATAATAACGTATATAATAACACCTGTATGTATGTAGTCTAAGAAAAATGAGACATGTTTTAAATTAAAGTTAATATATAAAGTAATTTAAAGTGTTTTATTGCTAACAAGCTTATAGAAAAGTATGCCAAAGGTATATATACATTACAATTCCCTGGGTTGAATTATCACCCACAGTTTTCAATTAAAACCATACAGTGTTATTGTTATTGTTAAGTCCAACTGACACAAATATAATAATATGTCCAATTTGACATAAACTAACTCTAAAATTATTCAATCAACACCCGGGTGAAAATTCAACACGGGATTTTACTGTGTAAATTTTGTAGAGCACTTTACAAAAAAGTCCAAAATATGTGTAGTTTGATTTTCTGTTACTCTCACTTATAGACAAAAAATATACCGATGCAAAGATTCTATTGATTTATTCAATTTAACACAAAGGTTTTATGCTGGTCAGGGTCACAGTGGAACCTGGATCTTAGAAACATTAGATGGAAGGTGGATATACACCATTGGTCAGATGCCATTTACTCATATCTAATTCACATTTGAGGAGAAGTTTAACATAATCAGCCAAACTACTGTCATGTTTCTGGGAGATGGGAGGAAATTGGAGAAGACCCACGTGAACACTGGGAGAACGTGAATAGAAACCCCACAGAGACAGAAACGTGGACTCAGGATCAAACCTGGGATCCTGAAGCAGTGCTGTGGTAATATTATTCAGTGTTTTTCCATTTTGCACTTCTGTTGAATAAAAAGTTTTTTACCTTTTATAGTAAAAAAGATAGGAAAGTAGGTAGGAAGGTAACAGCTTGATACCATATACAGCTTGATTACACTGGACAAAAGAATGACAAATGTTCTGGGCACAAATGACAGTTGTCTGACCAGCAAATATCTTATCCACAAATTTTTAATTCAGACTTTTTTTGGTACAGACCTGAGTTGATAATGGCTTGTCTGGGCCTGAATTTCCTCATGAGTGAGTGTTGTGGTTAATAAGTGAAGTGCATGTCAGTCAGACTGCACTAATGCTTTGCTTAGCAAAGCTTCCCTCTGTGTCATCTGGCATCAAAATGTTACCAGTGGAGGACAAAACCATTCACACACACAAACACATAGTGACAACAAAGTATAAATGTTCATTGCACAACTTTTTTCCTTCATTTAGTTTTTTTTCTACTCTCTTTTTCTAGCTGTCTTCACCTCAGCATTTTTTCTCCCATGCCTTTTTTTATATAGGACAGTCAAGGTTGTTGGCTCAAACATTTATTCTTTTTTCCTGATCGTTATTTGAATATGAAAAAATATCTTTCTCTGAATCCTAATAATGACATTTGGCAGCTTTTTGATTTATTAGGTTTTAGGATTGAGGGGTATGGAGGGCACTAAATATTTCATATACAATAATCCTCCAAGTAATATTGAATGTGTACCTGCATGTGTCAGTCTCTGTATGTGTCAGTCTGCGTGTGTGTGTGTGTGTGTGTGTGTGTGTGTGTGTGTGTGTGTGTGTGTGTGTGTGTGTGTGTGTGTATACCCCAATTCACACCATCAGATGGTTGAAACACCAGAATTTCCTGAATTATAAATCAGCCACCTTATTGAAATATTCACTCTTTGATTTTTACCTCAAAAGAATCTTTAAATCATGAGATTTAAGACTAAAAAATTAATAAAAAGAGACATGAATCACAGTGCGTATGAGATCCATTTTCTCTCAAACAGACACTATTTTTTTTTCTTTACTCTCTTTTCACTCACATTCTTTTTGTCTCTTTTTACCCTATTCTTCTGAGGAGCTCGGAAGGGTAGGAATGGCAGAGAGCTTTTCAGAAACACACCGTGTTATCCACACACAACACATTTCCTAGTGTGGTAGAGCCGCTAGACATTCACCAGACGCTAGTCGCTCTGTTTCCTTCTGATAGGCATTCGAGAAGGTAGCAGGGAAAGAAAAACAGAAATTTACTGAAAAAGAAATTCGGGTGCAAAGCCAGATATGACACTTCCTGTCCTCTTTCTTCTCTGGTGTTTGACATCAAAACCTTTTTGCGGCAAAATAAACTTTTCCACTTTTATTATTGCGTTAGCAAGTAGCATGTGTGGAAAATGTTGCTCATTCTCTTTCCAACTGTCTACGTGTCTAAGTGAGAACGCACACATATTTTGTCTTCGCTTACTGAAAATAAGCTGACATTGCAGTCGTCTGCTGTGATGTGGTTTAATGAATCATAAGAAGGGAATAGCTTTATATTGTCCACTTTATATTGTGTGTGTGCATGTGTGTGTTTGTGTGTGTGTGTATGTGTGTGTGTGTGTGTGTGTGTGTGTGTGTGTGTGTGTGTGTGTGTGTGTGTGTGTGTGTTTCCACATGGTTTCCGTATGGCAAGACGTTCGCCGCAAAAACTTGGCAGATGCCGACTCTTCATCCATGTCCGAGTTTGACCCTGCAGTGACATAATCACCATGAGCATTAGTTCCCTGATGAAAGATCACGTTCCAGCCCACCCTGTTAGCCATGAGGCAGCTAGGCTGGTCCAATCGTATCTCATATTGGTAGTCCATCACATTCTCTAAGTCCACAAGTATCCAGGCTTTGAAATAACAACAGATGTAAAACAATAAATGGCGAAACCTCAACAACAGGATGAAAATAAGTTCGAGCCACAGTTCCACAAACAGGCCAGACCGCGCTCTGCTTCGGATGGCCAATGCCGTTTTGAAAAAAAAATAGACAGAAAACAGAGCATGCCCCCCTGTGCAGTGTCAGATTCGCCTGTCTGGGTGAACTTTTCAACTTTCCAGTTGGCACTGGCAATACCATGATGAGGAACACATGCATTCAGGCTAAAATAAAATCCTAGTAAACTGGGACAATTGTAATTTTTTTGTAGTTCTGATTAAAAATAGTAAGGAGATGGAAAATTTATGTGAGGCCCATATTTACTAAGCATACAAGCTGGCATGAGCAAACCTATTAAAAATGGCTATATGTTAATAAAAAAATTACCTTACTTTGGACAAAGCATAAATGTTGCGACGTGACAAACTGCCAGAATTCATTCACAATCAGTAATATGTTAAGACTTTTGGCAACAGAAGGCAAAGTGAAAATCTGACTAAGAATGAAAGCAATATGTGACTGTTGTACGATTGAGTGGTAGAGGTGTCAGTGTCTGTAGGTTCCCCATATCCATTCATTTATATCTGTCTTTTTGTGCTTTTGTGTAACCAGAAAAAGAAAGCTGACCAGCAAAGTGTGTGTGTGTGTGTGTGTGTGTGTGTGTGTGTGTGTGTGTGTGTGTGTGTGTGTGTGTGTGTGTGTGTGTGTGTGTGTGTAAAAACATTGTGAAATAAAATCACTGAAAAGCCAAGATAGCACAGAAAAATCATGAAAAAAGAACCCTTTGAGATGTCCCAGACCTGTCTCCCATCTCCTCTCGAAGGAGTATCATAAGTCATCATTCATAACTCTATGTTAAATCTCTATTGTAATATTAATACCCTCTTTTGAATGAAAAAATGTTCTATTTGCCAGATACAAAGCAACATTTTAATGATTTGCAACTGTGGAGCAACATGTGCGCTTTCCTATTTAGCTCTATAAAGTTATTTTGCGGCAGATGCTCAAATATATGACCTGTAACAAACATTAAAAGAGGTCCACTGGGCAATGATCACACTTCCCCATGCTCAAGGGACAAGCAGGCATGCTGAAGCAGATTCATTCCAAGACTGAAGATGTTGAGGCGCGGAATACACGACAGCAAATTCAAAAGCTAAGAGATTGTAGAGATTTTAAGCTTGAAGAAGTAAATTGTCTTTTAGTAAGCAATGGCACACTGTATAGATGGATTTAAAATGCTAGCCTTTACCACAGGATTTATTTCTCATTAAATGGAAGGTTTTATAACACGGTCTAGTGGGTGTTTGTAAATAGCTTGACACTGTTGGTAAAAACATTACATTACAATTGGCAAAAAAATAAGATATACTCACATGTAACCAGTGTAGAACAACCTAAGCAACGCGACGTGAAAAAGTGCTGCCATCGTAAACATGAGGTTATTCAACTTAATTTTTGTGATTCGCAAAGCACAAAGTGTCCGAGTTCTCCAAAGTGGAGTATTATACATAAGAAGTTCAAGCAAGAAGGTGTCTGTCTATATGTGTGTGTGTGTGTGTGTGTGTGTGTGTGTGTGTGTGTGTGTGTGTGTGTGTGTGTGTGTGTGTGTGTGTGTGTGTTAATGTGTGTGACTGTGTGTGTTTTCATGTTTTTATATTTTTGTAAGGACCAAATGCCTCCAATAGGTATGTCTGACAGCTAAATTTCTCCAAACAGAACATTTTTCCTCTGAAATCTGCAATTATTTCAAAGAAAAAGTGACAAAAGGCTTATTTTTAGTTACTACGGTTGTAGTGTGTGTGTGTGTGTGTGTGTGTGTGTGTGTGTGTGTGTGTGTGTGTGTGTGTGTGTGTGTGTGTGTGTGTGCGCGTGCCAGTGCCAGTGCCAGTGCCAGTTCTCATTTCTGACAGCCCATACTATGAGAACAAGAACTGTCAAGACAAGTGTTCAAACTTGTTCATATCAAACTTAGCTCTCTGCTTCATTTGCATGCATGTCCAAAATTATAATGTACGTATTTCAGCTGACAGCAGGTGTGGAGTGGGCTACTGACCCCACAACATGCAAATAATAGTATTCCTGAGTGTGTGCATGCATGTGTGTTAGTAATGCTATATGTGAGTTAGTTAGAGCACTGATCAGAGCTCCTGGAAGTCTAATTGGACATAACAGGCGTCGGTTCACACAGCTGCATCCTTTAAGGCCCGGGTGATTTACACACACTGATAGTGATGCATGACAAGCGCAGGTTTACAAATGAGTTGTGTTGAGGTAGTAGTAGCGCCAACGGCCCCTCCTGATCCACCGACAGGGCTCTGGCCGCGGCAGCCGTCTCCTTCTGGACTAAATTGTGAAGAGGAAAGGAAGTGACACGTGCAAGGCATGCGTCACGCTAATCGGACCTAAATGAAGGATTCGCACCTGAGACATGAACAACGGGATGTGACCAAACTGCGCTGTCAGGAGCCAGGAACAGCCGCCGACCTCATTAGAATACTCCTCCTGCGTCGTGAATATTATAAATATGGAGATTAGCCAGTACGGCAGGGAGAAGGTGAGAAATCGGGTTTGTTATGGTGGCAGTAGTGACAAGGCTAATAATTGTAATGATGATGATGAATACAATGATACTGATTAGCGTTGATTTGGGTGTGCGAGTTCGTGACAAGGTGTGTGGCTTGTTTACCCGTGTCTGTCTGTATGCATAAGAGGGGTCACGGTGAGAAAGATGGCAAAATAAAGAGAGCAATTGTCTTCTCGGAAGGGCATTAGCACACACACACACACACACACACACACACACACACACACACACACACACACACACACACATTCGCACACCACCTGTCCATGTCTCCCCCGGCATGGCCCTTCATATTTGTTTAACATCACGCAAAGTCTGTTATCTAGAATGAAAATCAATCCACTGTTAACTTTTGTATGCTTTTAAATAATAAATAATTATTTCACAAATACAAATTCAGGGTGTTTAATAATGGTAGAATGTTTGTTAACCATCTTAAAAGTATACATTGTGTGTATGTGTGTGTGGACAATTTCTTTGGTTGTGGTTCCCAAATGGCGGTCCTACATTGTACTGTGTGAGAGGTTCAAAGGCGACCTGTTAAGGTCTTGCAACCAATGAGAGCCTGTGACAGTGTCAAAAATGTAAGTTGACCATCTCGCAGTGTATTTGCTGCTATGACCTGTATACACTGACTAGCCAAGAAAGAGAACATCATAAAATGGTTTATTGATCAATGCAACATGGAGCTAAAAACTTAAATATCATAAAGATAAAATAAAGTTCAAGATGGAATGCCCATATGTGGGATTGGGATTCCAAAATGATTATATCAAGAAGGAAATAAAGCTCAAAGGTGAGAAGCAAGTGAGCTGTACAAGTGCAGTCCATTTTGTTAGCCCAAAAAGTTTGTTATAATTTACAATCCATGATTGCTTTTGGTCCATTTGTTTAACACTGATGAGTGCATGCTAAAAAAGGGCTTTATACTAAAAGTGCATGCTGATGATGTTTTATTCTTATATACTAACTTGTTTTGTAGCCTACAATTTAATATGGCATGATCCAACAGTGTAAATAATGTACCCAAGTTTGGTATATTACAAGTATAGTACAAGGTTAGCATTGCTTCACTTTTAATTCTGCACATTTGTTTATCCTTAATTAACTTATAAGCATGTTTTTTCCACAATTTATGTTACATCCTTGTTCCAAAATGTATTCAATTTATAATTTTCCTCAAAATTCTACAAACAATATCCTATAATAGCAATGTGCAATGTAAAAGAAGTTTGTTTGAAATCTTTGCAAATGTGAATATATATATATATATATATATATATATATATATATATATATATATATATATATATATATATATATATAAAACACACATGTACATTAGTATTCGCAGCCTTTGCCAGAGGTGGGAAGTAATTAAGTATACATACTTCTTCTGGTATCAGAACTTTACTTCAAAATCTATTTTTCAACTTTTGACCTCCACAAATTTGTTGTTTTACACAAATATCTGTGCTTTCTCCTTCTTACATTGAAACACCACGCAAACATTTCTTTTAAATGACATATTGACATATTTTAAGCCCTCTTGGCTATGGCATTGGCAGACCTTTTTAATTCTTATGTTGAATCTTTTTGTATATATTAAGGCATATTTTACATAATACATTCATAGTTTACTTCAATAAATATATATTTTTAAAAATTTTTAACATTTTAACATTTTGACAAATTTTGTTCAAATTTAACTACAGATTTTTTTTGCGATGCCTCCAAGATGATGAGGGACAGACAGAACAAGACACAGACAGAAACAGAGACAAAACGAGGTAAATGCTACACTAAAATATACAATAATAATAATAATCCCATTAGTGCCTACTCATGGGACCCACAGGATGATTTGTGTGATGATGAATAGTCGTTAAAGCCACACCTGATGCCAGCATTAAAATATAGCGAGTGCCCCCCCATTCCCCCAAACACACACACACACACACACACACACACACACACACACACACACACACACACACACACACACACACATACACAAACAGACACCTACAGCTGGGATCTGAATGACAAAAAGATGGAGCGCTTCCATGATCTCTGCTCTCAAGAGGAACCAAAACAAGGAACTGTTCCAGCCCTGCAGAACCACATCCAGATGTGAATAGAGCTTTGTGTTTTGTGGGCCTTAAACACAAATAAGGTCCATACCAAGAAATATGCTCAGCTCCAGAGGCAAGTTATGGTACTAATTTACCAGTTCTCAATGCATTTTCTGACATTTCTGAATGAATAGATTCCAGAAATGTCCTAGATCTAGGTCTAAAGAAAGCATGTGTACTAATAAATGTTAGCCCATAAGTACACTAAACCACACAGAATAACACGAAACAGTCACAGTTAGGATATTAAAACCTGTTCATTCTTTTTCTCTTTGCTTTATGGTCACTCATTGTGTGCCAAGTTCTATTTTTTTCATTTAGATTCAGAAAGTACAAATGATTCGTTAAAAAAAAAAAAGGAAATCATGCAGAAGTGCAATAGTCAATTTTTCAAACTTACAAATAAAGTGAAAAATATGTTAAATAATATTTAAAAAATAATGGGATGACCCATACCTTCAGCAGACATGTATTAAGTTTTTGGTCTGAAATATTTTTTTGTAGACAATCTATTTTACGGGACACTGTAAATACTGGGGGTGGGGCTTTGTCAACATGAGCAGGATTTATTGGGGAGTTAGGAGTAAAAAAAAAAAGAAAAAAGGTGTCAAAAATTACTGTTTAAGACCTAATCTTGAAAAATCTTACCGAATGCATTTAATGATCTGTAAGGATTTTTAATTCAGAATATTATTTGTGATTTTGTGCTCCATTATAAATGAGTTAAACCCTACATTTATGGTTTTATTTCATTATAACCAATTTCTGACCAAAGAATATTGTGTGAAAAAGATTTTTTCTGTTCAGAATACCAAACAAAATACAAAGTAATCATTTCTTATCCCTGCTTCGAACTATCATTTTTTTTATTATTTATTTATTCAAACATGCTCAAACTCTCAATGTGTTTGCTTTGAGGCAATGTGTTACTGAGAATCAGGAAAACATCAGGAAACAACAGGAAATTTTTTACAGATCAGAAGAATCATTATTTGTTTATTTGTATGCAAAAACAAATCCCAAAAACATTATTAATTAGTTTATATAAAGTATGTTTTATCTATGGCACTGTGCCATATGAAGATGTTCAGTATGTTTCTGTTGGATTCATGTTCAAGGTCAGTATGCTCAAAAGGCAAGCACCTTGATGTGAATTTTTTGTCTTTTAGACTCTACAACTGTTTTGGCTCTTGCTCATAGAAACAATTTCTTTTTGTATTACACAGGGAAAATAACCAGAGCTGGAGGAGGAAAAAAAGTACGTCAGTTTTGCTTTCAGTATGAAACATTGTTTTTTGTTTGGGTAAAATATTTCCTTCATGGATTTCTTTTTGCAAATTTAAACCATATTTTAGATTGTATTCAATATGGCATAAACTATGGAGGAAGGTTTTTTTTTTAAAGACCTGATCAAATATTATAATTTTATTTAAAAAATTGTGCCTACTATTAATTTATTAATCCATTTATCTGTTTGCTGTTTATGAAGTGATCTTTCAATATCATTTATTAACAAATGTTTAAATGAATGTAACATAAGATCAAGAGAAAAACTTTTTTTAGATTTTGCTATAGTAAATAATCACACTTTATAACACTGAAGGCACACACACACCTCACTCACACTCACTATTTGTGATATCAGAAGTCAGTGTGTATAAGCAAACAGACCCAAAGTCAAAAGGTCACATCAAGATTGTACATTGTTCTTTAAAGTGTACATAACCCCATGACAGCGGTCAGCTTTTTATTTTTTCTTTCTTTGTTGTTTTTTTTTCTCTAGAAAAACCTTTATAATACATCTTTTTTCGCCCAAAATACCTTCTCGACTGTGCTTTTATATGAAAAAATCATCCAAACACTAATACGTCCAATTAATAAAAAATAAGAGGAAAAGCCAAAGACTGTTGTTTATTAATTCAGAACAGTGTTATGATCTCTGCAATCTGTATAATCAAATATTCCTACATTGGGCTGAGTGCAAACCCTTGTCTTCCAGCAATGGTGCAGAGAGACGAAGGAAAAGAAATAGGTATAAACTATTAACATGCAGGTGAATGATAAAGTATATGGCTAATGTCTCCTGTAGAGTTATCCCATCTGACAGCACATACTCAACTAAACCCTCTGTGCAGAACCGGCGTCTGTTTATTGTCATGTTAGAACTGCAAAAAAAAGCCTCTTTTTTTCATAATGTCTTCTTCCCCCAATTCTTCTTAAGGACACCATCGTCTCTGACTGTCTACTCTTTTTGAAGACCTACATTATGTATGGCATGTGCTTTGACGTGTGTGTGTCTGTCCCTCTATACATGAAAGAGAATATTTAGCTCCTCGGGGACTCCTCAATAGTAGACGTAGACGTCCTTTCCTCATTACCGGCAATGCGATGATCCATGAGCTTCATCTTTTCCGTTATACTACTGATCTTTCTGCTAAGCTTTACCTGCCTGCTCATCAAACATTCAGCACGTCTCTTTGTGTGTTTGTGAGTGAGAGATAGAAGGGGGGGAGAGAAAGAGAGAGTGAGTGATGACAGTGCAGACTTATTTCATTAGTGCAACCATTCATAGACAATATCTGACTCCAGGTATAAAAATCACTGATCATATTGAGTTTGTTTTGGGGTTTTTTCACGATTTTTACACAAATCCTCTTTCTTTAGACTTCTTATGGGGAGCAATAAACCTTGTGCTTTTTACATGAATTCAGCCTCAAGGAAGTACATTTTCTCATGTCGCACAAATCAATCTGACTGACACTTGTCATCCATGCACAGCGAGACTTTAACGCTGCATCCCAAGGAGTGTACTTGGCTATACTTTTAGTGTCACTGAAAAAAGGTAGTGTAAAGCTAACATCCGATAGTCCATATAATATAAATAGCCTACAATCCATCAATATAAAATATTTTAGCCTTAACATCAAATTATTTGCTTTTAAATGTCTTGACTTAAATTCTTTTGACAACAGTGACACTGCTACTACAGTCAAAGAGAAAAAACAGCTTGAGAAGAAATGCACAATATAAGCATTGTGCACCCAGGCATGATGCAAAGTGCATTTCTGGAAAACAAACTTAAATTCACAATTCACTTTATTAGAAACATCTGTACACCTATGCAGTTACCTAATCAGCCAATTTTGAGCAGCAGGTTACAGGTCAAGAGCTTCAATTAATGCCGACATCAAACATCAGAAAGAGAAAAGGCTGTGATCTTAGTGACTTTGATAATGCTTTGGGTGGGGGTTTCAGATTTGGCTTAAGGATTTCAGAAACAGTGATTTTTACACAGAAGTTCAGAAGTTGTCTAGTGTTTGTACAGAATAGTGCGAACAACAAATAACACTGAGTGAGAAAAAGTTCTTAGGTTGGAAATATTTTGTTAATATGAGAGGGAATGGCCATTTTGTTTCTAGCTGCCAGGAAGGATATAGTCGAATAATCACTCTTTGCAACATGGTACATACGCATGTGTACCGAATGCAATTGTTTTTATGTGCGGAACATAATTGAAATCTAAGTTCCCACGGGAATGTATTAAGTGGCGGACCGCAAGTTTGTTTAGTCTCTGCATCGCACTTTGAGTGCATTTTTAAATGATTATTATTAAACTTGAAAACATTCACAACACTGCCAGGGATATATAAAAAAAAAAAAGAATCTAGAGTTAGCGCAGTGTCACTGTGGTTACTCACTCTGTACCGGAAAAAAAAGATTTGTTTTGTGCATGCATGAAAATGCTAAAGAATCCATAGTGCTGATGTTAGTCACCAACCAGGAAGTGGCTAGCTGCTAATGCTAGCACTATTGATTCTTTAGCGTTTTATGTTCAGCTTCAAGAATTCTTTTAGAAGCAAAAAATTCTTACAATTCCGCATATTGTGGGGTTGAATGGATGAAAGATGGAAGGAATGAAGACATTTGTTAAAGTCTGCTGAAATAAGCAGAGCAGTTAAATAGATCATATATTAAGAAAATGTAATATTAAATGTAAAACACACATACACACACACACACACGCACACACTTACATACACACATACTTGCATACACATCTGTATTACCCATATGGGGTCTTACAAATGTAAACTATTTAATTAAATCTTTCATTTATTAAATTTTATTTAATCAATACAATTTTTGACAATTTAATTGATTATTGAATTTAATTATATAATAAAAAAGTGTGTTGCATTCATTTGATTTATTCTATTTTATTTGTATAAAATATTATAAAATGTTATTTGATATCATATTTAACCACGCAGACATTTAATTCAAAAAACATTTTTTAAATGTGAACTGTTTAAATGTTGATAATCACAAATGTTAATAATAATAAACTGCTTTAATAAAAAATGACAAACAATTTTATGTCTTGCATTTCTTCCCCTTGATCGTACCAAAAGTAAACCAAACCATGAATCAAAAACCGAGATACGTACCAGACTGTGAGTTTTCTGGACCGTTACACCCGTACTTTGAGGTGGTAATCCACATGTGTTTAAGATCAAAATATCACTGTTTTATTCATTTTATACATTTATACATTTTCTTCATTTTCATAAATAGTGCCTATAATTCTGTATTTGCTGACTTTGCTTTGAAATGAGTGTTAAAGTTTGTGTGGAAAACAGGCTGATTTTAGTGCATTTTACACAGATTATTATGCAGACTATAATGGATCAGTATGGAATACTGATCTCAATCCTGTCTACCTTTCAGGATGTCAAACTACGGAGACAGTTTTAACCTATGCACATAAGACGCTACTTCATCTACCATTCCAAACTGACTGAGCACTTATTACCATCTTAATCACAAACTCACTATTGGAGAAATGACGGGATATTAAGTTTTTCTTCTCTTTACTTTCCTTTTAAACGAAAAAAATCTTGTGGTTGTGTGTTAGCCGAATGAGTGAGTGATTCCTAACTAGAAGCCAGTTTAAGCTCCATTAGGACTGATTAGGCTTTCATTGGTGGAAGGAGGGGATAAAAATGGCCCGGATTAATATTTTAATCCATCTCTTTAAAATGCTAATGTACCATTTTATGCCCATTAAATCTCAGTCCTTTGATGGCTGCAATTCCTATTATTAAAAACAGTTATGAGTAGATTAACTATTTCAAAAAGTGATGCTGTAATTTTTGTATTTTATATATTATATATATATAATACAGAAGTTACAGCAGCTGACTACATATATATGTATATTATTATTTATTTTTATTTTTTCCACCACAGTTTTCCACACATATACCAGCTACTAAATTTTGATCGGGTTCTTTCTTCTTTTTAGTCCTTCAAATATACAAAATGATAAAATTGTGTAATATCTAACGTAACAAAAAAGCCAGTGCCTGATTATAATGTGCATTATGATATATATTTAGAGCTCAGATAAACCATGTAAAGCTTCACATTTAGTAAACATTCAGAAAACCAGAAACCTCACAAGCTGTTTAATCAAAACAGAAAATATAGCTGGTCCTTAAGTGTTTCCAGATTTGTCACCACAAACAACTACACACAAACGCACAGATACACACACACACACACAGACATACTGTTTAAGATTGTTTCCAGTGGATTCATATTTATCGTGACTATTTTGAGGCCGTACACTCCCAGTGATTTATTAAGGACTTTCCGCTCTTTTCTCATCCAGACTCTATGTTTCTCTGCTCCTTAAATCACCCTCTGATGTATCATTTGGAAAGTGAAAAGTAAGCAAGAAAATGTATAATTTTAGGATTGTGACTATGTGTATTAACTATGTGTGAGGTTTGTTTTGATTTTTTTTAAACCAACATCAGATGATCCTTCTCCAGTGGAATAAAAACTGGCTACACAAACCTCAAGTCTCTATAATTCCTGTATTGTCATTGAACATGTTGTACTTCTAATCCATCACTACTTAATCAATCACATCTGCGTATACAGCTGCAAATCGTATCATTTACGTACAGTTTCAAATATTGCAGCATTACAATACTGATACAGCTGGACTGGTTTATCAGCGCTCCAGTAATTACCTACATGCAGCCCAGGATTCTTTATCATTTTATTTTATTATTAGTTTTACACAATATTCGTCCTGTAAAATCAAGTAAAAAAAGAAAAAAAGAAAACGCACTTTACTTGAATATTGTTAAGTGATTTATTTGCATACTGAGCTTTCTATATTCGTTTTTTCCCCTAGTTTTATATACACACTGTATTATAAACCTATTATTTGTATTTTCTTTGTGTAATTGAGTTTAAAATCAATATATCCTCTCTCAAAATGCCTACTCTAAAAATATTATTTTAAAACTACAGCATATAGATTAATAGACATATACACTCAGACACTACGATCTATCAAATCCAATCAATAAACTGATTATATATATATATATATATATTTTAATATCTTTTCCTTACGGGCACTCTCGCATTTTTAAACATCCTCCTTCACAAATACGTAAAACACATAGCAAAGGTTTTTTTTTTTTCTGACAAAATAGATATTAGGTTCATTTTACATTTCAATTTACATGCAATATATATTTATTTATTACATGCATAACCTATTTAACTTCCTACCATTTACAACGAACATCATCAAAGTCAAAACATTCTCACGTCGGCAAGAATTTCTAAGAATTCATTTGCGTGTAAAGTTGTGGGAAAAGTTGCTTCCCATTGCATAATTTTTGATTATAAGAAAAAAAAAGTTTTTGATGTATTTTATAACAATTCAGAAATGCTTGTGCTTTTGCACCAACATTTGAATATAAATAATAGAAATGATAAATGATTTTAATATTTCAATGAGTTGTAGAGGCTTGTAATGGGAAAAAAGAACATTCGGAAGAGGATGATAATAATAATAATAAATGCTTCTGTACACTACATAAATAATATGAATGATAAATGATTGTAATATTTCAATGAGTTTCATGTATTTTTGATTTGTTCTTATTTTTTTTAATGATACAAGTCTAAAACATTACCATAATAAAATAAATACTGTGCTATCAGTAAAACACACACACACACACACACACACACACACACACACACACACACACACACACACACACACACATTGTTTTTTTTGGTTGAACAGTTAAATGGTGAGAACATTAAAGGTGTAATACACATCATTTCATGCTAGGCTGCTTTGGAGAAATTTTTCCTGGGTTTAAGTTTCTGTTACACTGAACATGTCTGGTTCGGACGAATGCCATGGAGAAAGTCGTAAGGATTATTCAGTGTTATTCGAGACAGCTTTATTAATATTGGCCTATTTTTGTGTGATGAATGAAAGCTGTGGTTAGTGGTTTACGGCTCGTTTAGCTTTGAGTGTGCGGCAAGAGCTGAGCACGAATCTGTAAAATGTTCATATTAGCCAGTCAGACAGACAGTATAGAGAAGATGGGGAGAAGAACCGGACCGTTTATTGCCACCTTATTCACTGTGTGTGTGTGTGTGTGTGTGTGTGTGTGTGTGTGTGTGTGTGTGTGTGTGTGTGTGTGTGTGTGTGTGTGTGTGTGTGTTTATAAAGACATTTGTATGGTAACTTCCGATGTATTGATAGAAAGTATGTGTTCCTGTGTTTATGTAAAGTTAAATATTTCTAGTTGTTTCTAGAATATTTCTAGTTCATGTAATCTAGTTCTTTTATTTACATTCCTACTTGAGTAACCAAAGTACCAAAATGTGCATGTTAGTGGTACTAAAGTACTGATTTATGAGAAGTTTATTTGAATAATTAATGTTAATTCAATGTTTAATTCTCCTATTTGTTAGTAATACTAAAGTACTGATCAAGAAAACTTTATTTAAATTACTTATCTAATTCAATGTTTCATTCTCCCGATCATCAGTTTTCTGGCGAATACGTTCTATTGTTACTGTATAGACACAAATTGAAAATACCCTCAGGTGTTGGTGAAGAGTAACAACGTATTTTTTGGTTAATCTGTTTTTATAAATAATTACAACAATATGTACAAGAATACATCCATAGGTCATTACACACGTGTCTGCAAGTGTTTTCTATTTTCTGTGGACTCGCAGTTTGCAGGACAACCAGAAGACAAACACTGAGTAAAAACGCATATAAGGAATCACAAACAAACACCCAAGCGTCTTTTCCACAAGGCTTGCAATGTTGTTCCGCCCACATTGCATTGAAGTAAAATTAGCTGCATCTGTGGCTTCTGTCTTGGGGACAGCACTGTAGTCAAGTGGTTCCCTTTGCTTGGTCTAATTATGTCATTTGTAATTTCTGGCAGTTGCAAGCAGGAAGTCCCCAAACCAAAAGATCTCCACAGTGGGAACCAGTCAGCTCTGGCTGGGACTCTGTGATGACCTGATAGAATAAGACACATCCAGCAAGATGCGGTTATCTGACTGCTGGGTAATTTCCCTCTTTCTATCCTCTCTACGCTCTATGTCTTTCTCTCGTTCGAGCTGGTGGCTTAAAGGCCTTACTGGTTCACCGCAATGTCACATTTGCAGGAGGAAACTCTGTAATGCCAGGCCTTTTCCATTGGAACAGTAGTGGCTTGTTGTAAAGCCATGTTCACTTCTTTAATAGTTATGAGGTTCACTTTAAAGCTCTAAATGTTCCTGCTTGGGTCAGACACTAAAACAGCAAATGGGGTATACACACACACACCCACACACACACACACACACACACACACACACACACACACACACACACACACACACACATTAACACCCAGTCAAAAAGCATGCACAGTGTAAACAGCGTTTACCCATGATGCCTTGCACAGTCCAGTGTCATCAATCATTAATAAAGTCACTTCAACTGGAAACTTTTTTCAAGATGTTTCTAAACACTCATTTTCTATGTTCCATATCTCTGGTATAAACATGTGTATGTATGCTTTTGTGTGGTTTTAGAAAAACATTTCTTATTACATGCATGCTTTTAAATGCCAAATACAGCTGGGACTAAAACACAGTCACTGGTTCAACCGGTAGCTCATCTTAATCAACTAAATTATTTTTATCCAGCTTTCATATTGTTTACCAAACTGGCCCTATATTTCACACCTAAGTAACTGGTGTTTAAATTAAATTCTGCCCAGGCCACATCTGCTTTTTTGTCAGACCTGAATGGGTTGGAATATAATATTTATTTATGCTTATTTAACATTTTCTAATCCATCCCTTAAGAGAAATAAATTGACCAAAGACATTTTGCACGTCCCTTCTCAGTGCTAAAAATCCAAAAAGAACATGGTTAACAGTAAAATAAAGCTTCAGAGTGCAACAAACAGGAGCTGTGAAATTTGATTATTTATATCTTCATTGTCTTGAAGTTATGTTATAAACATGTAAAAGAAAGGAAAGCAAATGCCGCAGTGAAACGTTTTTTTTTTTTTTTTTGTAGGAAATGTATAGGTGGGGAACCATGTCAAGGAATGAAGTCACCTAATGCTGAGAGAATTCTGAGAGAGCTCCAGCAGAAAGAAAGTCAGGTGAGAGAATACCAGATGAGAAAACAACTTAGGAGAAAAACATTGTTGAATGTTGTTCTGTAACATATTTTTTTAAGTATGATGGACAATATGGCAGATGATGTGTAGCGCTTGGATAAATTCCTGAATACACTTTAACAAAAAGCAAGGGATATGGAGCCGGAGATGTAGAAGAGGATTAAGAAATAAATAGGAGGAAGAAGAACTTTGGTTCAAAGTGCCATTAGAAGCTCTGGAAGAAGAAGAACATCATGGTAAGGCAAAACTTAGAGAAAAAGACTTGAGCGCCATTTGAGTAGCAGCCAAGCCAAAGAAGATCAGTCTACAGAAGTGATTAGTGCTCTAGTTCAGGAAAAGGAAAGGAAGCTAGAGACCACAGAAGAGCTTAAAAAAACTGCAGATCTGAAAAAGGAAGTAGGTGAAAAGAAAAAACTCAAGAAAGCTGGTGAAAGGCTAAAGGGCTATTCCCCATAGTGGTCCCAAAAGTTCTGTTGAAAGATAAATCTGAGAGAAGCAGGATGATGAGGGGAAAGAAGAATCTACGAAACACACAAAGATTTTTACTTATCTATGATGAGGTTAAGTAGATTCTGATTGGTGCTATGCAGGTGCTGAAGTGGAGTGGCATGTACACGCCAAGATATTAACATGCAGTGAGCATTGAAAAATCTCATCATACACTCAGTTTGAATTTATTATGAGTGCAAAGAGATGAATCACCACACTTTAATCATTAACTTGTATATTTTGGATCATGAGCAGATCCTTTCCTTCTCTACACTTTTACCTAACTATCACTTTGTTATGAGTTAATATGGGTTCCAAAATCGGCATATTTCATTATTTCTTTGAGAAGTCCAATCTGGTCTTCTGATTCCTCCTGCTGAGGAGTAGTTTGCATTTTGTATCATGCTCTCCAAGTCTTCTTCAAATGGTAGATTATAATACTTTCATCGCACTTTTCTGTACATTATCTTTCAATATTTCTGCAAACATCTGTTGTTGTTTTCCTTAAATTACCAGTTTTTTGTCTAGAAAAAACTTTCCCTTTTATTTATAATCTGATTCTGAAAAATGTTTTATTTTGGAAAATTACCATATACACATCTGTCTGTGACTCACTCTTGATGCATGTCAAAATGTTTGCCTCGGTCACATGTCTTAACTACATCCACTACCTTCTTAAAGGGGCTGCTCCGGTCGCTAACACATAATACATTACAGCTAAATTGAAACCCCCAAGTGAGCAAAATGAACAAAAAACAACACAATAGATTCACATTTATTATTATATTTAGAAAGTACAGGTTTTTATGCCGGTCGTATCATTTAATTATGTTGTATTTATCTGCCACACCTTAAGGGCCAGTCCGTGAAAATATTGTCTGACATTAAACCGGTCCGTGTTGCAAAAAAGGTCCACTGGTTTAGACATTTGTCGGTTTTCTTGTAGTCAAACCAGGCAGTGCTGAGAATCATTCCAATATTCTTAGAGTCTTGGGTAATTGCTCTGTTGTGTGGCCTTGTGTTGTTTCCAATGACTTTTTAAACTATGTTCAAGTGCCTGCTGAACGTTCATGCTGTGTAATGTTATTACTCCAAGCTTCCATGTTTTTCACGTATTTGTGAGAGGTGCTGTACCTTTGTTGGGATGCTTCATGGTCAGTATTGTGTTGTGTTTGCAGCTCACTCATAAAGCACTCTTACCTTATTCACCCAGTATGCGTGAATCATGTCATGTCCTGGTGCTGTCGTACTTGTGAAAAATTGTTTAGTGTCTGTCTTTGTGATCACTGGCTCTTGTTTTGGTGTTGTGTGATGCCTCTTTCTTACATATTGTATGCCCTTAGTGTTGCTCAGTCTCAGGTCTAGGTGGGTCTGTCTTTATATGGTTGTTTCCTTGCAGCTGGGAGTATACCTTCGATGGATTTTTGGAGAACAGACCATTTATTCTATTGGCCTCTGCTTCTCTGCAGTCTCTTCAGCTTAGAAGGCAAAATCTCTAGAGCCTCACTTATAGTACTTCATCTTGATGTACAGTACTTCTTATCCTTCGAGAACCTGTCTCTCTTGACACCCTTCTGCACTTCTGTTAGCTGACTAACATCTCTTCTTAATTTTGGCTTCCAACCTTCTTATCCATAAAAACCAGTCTCTGCTAGTTGTATTCATTATCTTATATTTAATAATTTCCAGGATTACTGTTGCTGTGACATATAAGTTGATTGGTTTCTGTGATGGTAATGGGGGATAGTATGGATAGCAGCTTCCTTCTATTCATATTAGAGCACTGTGCTACCAGCTGCTTCTTAGTCAGTGTGTATGTTGGCTTAACCAGAGTTCCCTGAGTTCTGTTATTGTAGCCTTCCATCAATTCAGTGTTCTCAGTTCTAATACAAAGACTTGTCTTGTTCCAGAAGCCAACTTTTCATCAGCATGCTCTGGTTCCCCAACAGCTGTCTCAGTGTTGCTTTCATTTTATATCTCTCACTCATGTTACGAGGTAGGCTTGTGTAGCTTTAGGAGTCTAAGCCATGGGACACTCACTGGAGGCTTGGCTTAAATAAAATTCAAACCCATGATTGTTGGTTAAAGGACAGCAACACGTCATCACAATATTCAAAATATTCACCGCACAGCATTCATTCACAGTATTGTCAATGTAATACTTAATACTTCACATAAAATAAAATAAAAAAGTGAATGGGCAGGTTTCTTGGGTGGGTACTGATTCTCACACCTTATAAGTAGAAAAAAGTATTAGAGACTACATAAATAATCCAAATGAAATCATGATATTGCTTTACTTGATTACTGCATGACAAAATGTATATTACACTTGTCTCTTTTTCTGTATTGTAAGCACTTGTTGGAGCTCACACTGACTAACAGCAAAATGAAATCTTTAGAGAGAATCTGGTTTGAGATTACTTTTCACACCACCACATGTACATCATGCTATCTAGTCACTCATACATGATCTGTTAAGTATTCTTAAGTATTTTTGGACATTTTCATATGGCTTGTAATTTATGGCAAAACGTTTATATGGCCCCAGGAACAACTCCAAGGTGTCCTCATAAACCCATGGGCTTGACTGCGATATGGCAGACAATAAAAGTGAGAATTAAAATAAGTGCTACAATTTTTTTTAAATAGGCAAAGTTTGAAGGGATTTGGTTCACATGAGGTGACAGTATATAAACGTTAGTAAGAGAACAAGTGAAAAGAACAGCAACCAAAACAAATAAAAGCAAATGACGTATTGCCATGGGAACCTTTGAGCAGATGAGAAAACTCTGACAATTATTCATAGGATTTTTCTGCTCTCCCAAAACATTAAAAAAATCTTTTTTTTTTTTACTTATTTCTACTTTAATACACCACCCTATCATTTTTATTTTCATAGATTATCTACCCCATCACACTTGATGCAGTGATTATCAGCAGCAGGATGTGCACAGAAAAGGGACAGGCAAATAACACCAGGTGGTAAGTAGTTAAATCCTCTCTCACACAGCCATAGCAGCACACAAACATGCTGTTTCTCCAGGTGTGTATTTCCGCCTGCGTTCCAGTTTTCTGATCAAGCAGTAATGAAGACGGTCATCATTAATATTTACTCAGAGGCAGACCGGGCCGCCAGGTACCGATCCGCCATTTGTTTCCGCACGTCTGAAACACTGCCACATCAACACGCTACACTCCGGCCCTAACAAGAACAACTGTAGCCCTTTCATCTGCTCTCCTCAGGTTCCATTGTGTTCTGAATAATGAAACGCAATTAGGTAGGTATACAAAGCCCTGCAGCCACGCAGGGTTTTGTTTCCACTTCTGCCCACACAACAGACAATGCTGGAACACACAGTACGTGTGATGCTGAGGTAGAAAGAGAGAGAGAGAGAGAGAGAGAGAGAGAGAGAGAGAGAGAGAGAGAGAGAGAGAAGAGAGAGAGAGAGAGAGAGAGAGAGAGAGAGAGAGAGAGAGAGAGAGAGAGAGAGAGAGAGAGAGAGAAAGTGCAAGAGAGACATCCATTGGGTCGTGATTGGTTTAAAAATCCACCAGCTTATTGTCTTGTTTGTTTGTTTGTTTTGTTTGGTTTTTTTTGCTTATGATTGCTTGCAATTATTTCTGTTGAAATGAATAGATGTGAGGAGCTGAAAAGAGAGGGAGGAGTAAACGGAGGAGCCCAAGCAGAAGGAAATAAGAGAGGGCAGGCTCAGATTGTAGCTGGTGATTAATTATTCAGTGGCCAGCTTCTCTATCCAATGACCCCGCTAACAGAGCACAAATTATTTAGGGAGCTGCCAGAGCGAATGCTAGCGACACATGCGTGAGGTACCCGAGAGGTACCATTGCCATACGAGGCCGCCAGGGGAGAGGCACGACAGAAGAGAAACAGACGGAACGGCTAATACATATTCATTACAAGTATCACCTCACAAATGTCCTGGGTTCCAGTTGCACCTAATGCCATACTCTTGCCAAATTACCAGGTTAAAGCAGGGACTTTATTAGTATCTCAGAAACTCTGTTCTTCAAATTCTACCCCAATTACATTTAAAACCAATCAGATTTTTGTGGATTTCCTCTTTCCATTTGTTAGCATTGTTCTCTCTCATTCTCTTATTTGCTGAAAGCGGAGATGGATAGATGGATCCTTGTAAGCAGGCTGATAAGGTGATTGCTTGAGGTGCTCAGGGTTGGTTCGGGACAGCAGAACACACTGAAGGTGGCTCAGGTATCACTTCTACCTCTTACCGCTATCTGTAGCTGCAAGGAGAGACACGCTTGAAGTCACTGAGCTTTAAAACTGCATGTGTTTGGTGCTACGCTCTTACATAATGATTACTTTCCACAAATGATGTCGCTTGGTGTGGATCAGGTGGGGATTAATTCGACTCGGTTACCCAGAAACCTGAGATTCTGAGATGTTGAGATGAGGCTTCCCACTTCTCCATGCTCATGCTTTAACAGATTGCTGTTATATCTTTCTCTCTCTCTCTCTCTCTCTCTCTCTCTCTCTCTCTCTCTCTCTCTCTCTCTTTTCCTCCTTCCTTTTTTTTGCACCAGTCCTTCAACATATTCAACACGTATTGTTTCACACTTGCCATATGTTTTTTTAACCTTTCTAGGTGTTAATACTTTTTCCTGTGGTATTTCAGGAAAATAAATGAACTGCAAAATTTTATCGTAATTAAAAAAAAAATAAACAGCTGAAAGAACCAGGAATTGGTGATATTCAGATAATTTTTTGGAAATGGTCTCATTTAATTATTACACTTTATTTGAAAGATATATTTCTGGGATAGAACCAACTGCCTTATTGTGTAGCTATACTGCTAACACTGTAGCTATAATGCTAAAAAGATTTATGTATACATGCTGATGAATGTAATTTTGAGATTTTTGGTAAAATATGTTATAAAAAATATTTAACACATAGAATAAATATAATATGACAGGGGATGTAGTTGATAACAAATAATCAATATAAGGTTGGTATAAAATTTTTGGCTACGTCTATTGTTATGAAGAGTATGTGAAGAATTTAGTTCCAGTTGTTGTATATGTTAAATTTTAAAAGAAAAAAGCAAAAATTTTAAAATTTTTAATTTTTAAGAAAAAAAAGGTAAACAAAAAAAATAAAAAAAATAAATAAAATAAATGAATGAATGAATAAATAAAGGAATGTTATACAATAACAAGTAAAGATGTGTGTCATGAAGATTTCCCTGTGGCAAAGCAGTGACCCTGGAACCTTCTTCTTCAAATCTGAATCAGAATCAGAATGAGCAAGAGCTTTATTGCTAATTGTGTTTGCACTTACAAGGAATTTGTTTTGGTGACAGAAGCTTCCAGTTGCACAATAAAAGAAAACAACCAATCAAGCAATCAATTAATCAATCAACCAATCAAGAAACATTTTTTGCCAACAGAAAAACATGAACCCTAATAATTATGGTGTATTTCATTGCTAAATATTGAAAACACATAATATTTTTTTACAATTTAACATTTTTCTTAAAGAGGGGTCTCTTAAAACAGGCAATTATTATTTTACACACAGTTTTTTTAATAAATTGGCTCTGGGGTTTCTAAAGGTTCATTAGATGTAACTGAGAAAACAGTTCTGTTCCTCAGGGACTTGGCTGATCCAGAATTACTGAAATAAAATCAGAGGAGAAAGCCCATATGGTGTTCAAACCGAACAGGTGTACAAACAGGTGTAAGCGAACACTGAGTGAAGAAAAAACACACCCCAGTAATGACCATGATGATTGTACTGTAATACTGAAACAGGTCCTATGTCAGGACACAAGAAACAACCTTCTCTGATTATTAGATGCATGAATATATGAAATAAAAACATACTGCCGATTTCTCTTGGTCTTTTATTCCATCTCCAGTGCAAAGATAGAAGGATGAAAGAAAGATTTTGAAGTCAGGAGAATGCGAGGGGAGGGAAAGAAGTGTTGGAGGTTAGTACTGTTAGGCCTTGATCTTGTTAGTCATGATTGCTTCCCAAGACCTCACACTGGGCTCGGTGCTGTATTTGCTCCTAACAGGACCCAGAGCTGGAACGGTGGTGACTGGCACCAGGAGCGAGTCTTAGTCCCTTCGTTTTGTGGCACACACCACATGGCGTTTAGTGTGGCACACAACTTGAGATGATGATGGTTATTGCCCTGGTGCTGCCTTTTAAAATCACTTTAATGGGGGAATGCATTTCACAGGCGTACACGCAGAGGCTTGGGAATCTAACATCACACAACAGGGCTTTTACAAGCGTAAGCGTGAGCTGAAGATGGAGGAAGCCTGCCATCAGCTGCTCGCTAATAGAATGACAAGTAAAGTTACACAAAAGTGGATTGTCATATTTGATCCTGCGTACCAGATGACTTTTTAATTCTACTTCACACAAAACATGTCAAAAAAGAGATCTTTGGGCCTGCGATACTTTCCAATTAATGAAAACCACATCACATTTTCAGTTATAAAGAACAATGAGGCTTCAGGCTTCAGAAGATTTCATATGGAAGAAATTCTTCATGCTTTAGCTATTATTTAAGCTACTGGGTGATGTTATATACTTAAGATGAATAAGTGTCACTGTACTTTTAATGCATCCAGAGTGTTATTTTTCCTCAGACGGATTTCTAAATGGCATGAGCAGGATTAAAGAATGTTTCTTTTTCGTATTATGCAGATTTGCAGTTGTTTGCCATGTAAGCTGATATAAAGCTTTTTTTTTTTTTAAAGATATTTGTGTATATGTAATTATATACTAACATGGCAATGCATTTACCATATACAGTATATATTTTATAGTATAAAAAAATTATATGGTAAAAAAGACAGGACCATATTTTCAATCTGCAACCCAGCATCAACTTTAATAACTGATAATGAATGAATCTTCAAAAAAAAAAAGAAAGAAAAAGTCAGTTCTATAAAACTGTGGAAAACACACATACATACACACACCATAAAAATGGCAGAATTCCAGCCCAAAAACTGATTCACCTGATTCATTTTCGAGAATCATTTAAAAAAAAACAGTGATGCTTTCAAGATCCATCATATTTTTTTTAACGCTTTTTCTGCATACAGGAACTGCTCAAGTGAACCTTACACACAGATCGGATTTGCACCCTAACACATCTGCTTAAATTCTACTTAAGAGCAGCCATAACTAGATGAGTAACCCACATCGTCTTTAATTTAATTCAATAATCCCGATAAATGAAATAAATCCCTTTTGGGACCCCCAGTCTCTTGAATGTAGTTGCGATAATGTGAAATGAGGTTCTGAGAGAAAAAATTAGGACATCACGCTTGATTGAGCTTTCACAAAAAGATGAAATATTAATACGGAGATATCCTTTATGTTGATAATTTTGCATTAATGAATGGGCGCATCCATGCGGAGAACAATCAGAGGGGAAAAACAAAAAAGTGTGCTCGAACAAATTAGCATTTCATCCAAACCACATGCAAATTGTTTCACTCCAACTTTTAATTTCGTTTTCGTGCTTTGACTTTAGTCTCTTGAAGCGAGCACCACTCATAAGGACAGATAAACTGTTAGTAAAAGTGACAGGTTTTTTTTTTTAGAATAGGGTTTGTTTGTTTTTACAGAAAATGTTACGATGAACGATGCAAAATGTAGATATATCTGAATAGAGCAATATTTCCAACAGTGAATAAAATGTATACAGCTTGACATTGTCAGAAAGCAAGGTATCAGATGTGTGTCTGGGTGATGAATCAATATTTTACTTGGAATTTCCTTAATATCTCATATAGAAATCTACATCTATGATATTCCCAGAAAGACTGCACCTTACTGACTACACATTTCACAATTCCTTTTTATTTTAATTTAAAATTAAACCTCGTATTTAATCCAATTTACAAGCATAGTGGAAATAATCTGTGTGCTGAAGAAATCCCATAATGCAATCTTTATTATATTAGCACCAAATGGCGTACTAAGCAAATACCCATAATGCACTTTGCATTATTGAATTCGGAAGAGAGAGAACTATTTTGTAAGGTTAGTTATCCATGGGGAAAATTTCATGCAAGATATCCCCCAAATTATTAAATAGAAGACCATCACATTTGTAACAATTTGGATCAAATAACCTGCAGCATCTAAATATTTTTACAGAAATGAAGAATTAAAAATTGAATCAAAGAATTTTGAAAAATACATTGCATTATTTATCGTACTTGCTACAGATTGTTGTATAACCACCAAAGTCTACTGGGTCACTTGTAGTTTGGCCATAAGCATCGAATTAAACGTGGCACATTTTGCAAAGGCTGAGGCAACCCAACATTGTCATTTGAATAAATTCCACCCGAGACTGCATAGAATTATGGAATAGCAGCGCCCCCCAGTGCCATGAGCAATAAAGCTGAATACCTCATAAATCAATCACTCAAAAATACATTGAGAGGTGCAGGATGTAATTATTGTGGGTGTGCTTAAAAAACTTGCAAGCCGTGTTCATCATTGTAGCACAATCGCTGAACAGTAAAACCCTTCTTGTTAAAGTGACACTATTGTAAGGAGTTGAAATGCCTTTCTTTCTCTACTCCCTCTCTCCCTCTCTCTCTCTCTCTCTCTCTCTCTATCACAGTCTCTCGGCAGCCACTCTGCGCTAAGTAATATTGAATGAGCTATCCTCGAACATCTGTTGTTCTGCCAAGCCTCAAAGGTAATCACAGTAATGGACTGCTAACTTACCTGCATACGCACATAAATAAATATGTTTCCGAAGAGACCGGCTCATTGACTGGGCTGCTAATCAATTGCACGGCTGCATCTGTTGATGGAGGCTTGGGACGTGCAGTGTAAGATATATGCCAAGATCGATGGTGACGGCTCGGCTGCTCGAGCAAGGAGCGACGCACAATTACAGCATGGCTGGCTCTTGAAATATCAGATAATCTGTAATTGGTGCATATTGCTGACTGCATACACCTGCATTTCACATTTCACTGGCAGATTTTTAGGCATGGGGTTGCCAATGGTGAGCAAGTGGTTGTTGAAGGTTATACAGTTAATTTGTATAGTAAAAGACTGCGATTGCTGTATATCTGATGTACTCTTTACACGACTTTTACAGTAAAATTATAGTAATTACAATTTAGAGCTACCAGCATGTTTTTGAGAAATTAGAGAAAACCAGAGGACCCGGAGGAAACAGCATAACCACACATCAACATGTAATCTAGATCAGGATCGAACCAGGGACCCTAAAGCTCTCAGGAAGCAATGTGACAGGAACAGAAAGTACCTTTATAAGTGAATTACTCATATTAGTGCAGTTGGGCCTATACTATATACTATATATACTATATATATATATATATATATATATATATATATATATATATATATATATATATATATATATATATATACTATACAGTTGGGTCTATACGGATGATTCACTGTGGCAAATCATCCGTCTCCATACCCCCCTGTCCTCTAAATCTGCCTCTTTCAACCAAACTACTTGCATGTCCCCCCCACTACATCCACAAACCTCCTCCCCAGCCCCCCTCCCCTCCTCTCCCCTGGCGGCTCTATCCCCAGCACACTCCCACCGATACACCCCATGTCCCTCCCCCGCACACTTCCAAACCATCCCAATCTTGCCTTCCCCACCCCGTCTTCAAAACGTCCCACATGCGCCGTCCCTCCAATAAACCCACCTCCAATCCTGTCCATCGTCGTCACTCCCAGCAAAAACCTAAACATCCTCAGCTCCGCTACCTCCAGCTCCACCTCTTGTCCACTAGCCAATTCCACTGTCTCTATACCATACAACATCGCAGGTCTCACCACAGTCCTATAAACTTTCCCTTTCACTCTTGCAGATACCCTTCTATCACAAATCACTCCTGCCACTCTTCTCCACCCACTCCACTGTGCCTGCACTCTTTTCCTTACCTCTCTAACACACATTACTTTGCACTGTTGACCCCAGATACCTGACCTCCTTCACCATTTCTCCCTGCAACCACATCCCTCCACTGCCCTCTCATTCACACACAAGTACTCTGTCTTACTCCTACTGACTTTAATTCCCTTTCTCTCCAGCACGTACCTCCATCTCTCCAGGGTCTTCTCAACCTGCTCCCTACTCTCACCACAAATCACACTATCATCCCCAAACATCATAGTCCACGGAGACTCCTGTCTGACCTCGTCTGTCAACCTGTCATCACCACTGCAAACCGGAAAGGGCTCAGAGCCGATCCTTGATGCAGTTCAACCTCCACCTTGAACCAGTTTGTCGTTTCTACTGCACACTTTACTGCTGTCACCCTGTCCTCATACATGTCCTGCACCACCCTCACATACTTCTCTGACAAACCAGTCTTCATCATACAGAACCACAATTCCTCCCTCTAAGTTTTATTTCGTGATACGCATATTTGATTTGGCACAAATTTTACGCTGGATGTCCTTCCTAACACAACCCCCTTACCATTTATTCGTCTTGGGACCGGCAATAAGAGTGCACTGGCTTGTGCAATCCTAATGGCTGTGGTACTATATAATATATACTGTACTTATATATACTATACTACATATTTTTGTTGAGTTTACAGTACAGTACATGTAAAATTACCCTTGAAAAAGGAACCATCAATAGAAGAGTCAAAACTCTTCTAAAAAAAACATTTTTTTTGCTACTCCCGAGGGGTCATAGAATGAAACCCCAGCAAGTATCAAGGTTGCACTGTATTATATACAGTTGGGTATATACTATATATACTATATACAGTTAGGTCTATACTATATACATACAAACTAATTTTATGAGACAGATAAAAAAAAAAATAGCAATTGAATAACACATTTCTATCATATTCATAGCTTTATAACTATATAGACCTTTTACCTATTTAAATCAACATGCTTAGAAAAAAGCATATATCTAGAATAAAGCTAGATATAACTGCGTGGATGCATCAGATACATAAAATATGCTATTTAAGTTGAGAAAGCAAAAGATTTATGTTTTAACAACATCTGATCAGAGAGTGGATGATACATCTCTTAGATCTTGTTCCATATGGCACGTAGAACAATACTGTCAGTGAACACATGTACTAAAGGTTTTGACCGGGTTGTAAATGCATATGCCTTATGGAATACACAGTACCTCATAGTTCACACAGCTTACATCTGGTATGTTTGTCACCCTTTTCATTCAGTCCTGTTTATTAGAATTAGAATGCTAACGTCCTGATTTTTAGTGACCTTTCATAAATGTATTGCACTTTCCCTTACTGATGCTTTCTCCTTCTCTTGGTTCAGATCTCGTTCCCTCTGCATCTCAATCCGATCTGAGTCATGGTAGAAAAGCGTCTGCTCCAGAAATGACAGCAGCTGAAGCCTGGCTTTTTTGGGATAACCCCTGCCGCCGTGCAATATTCATAAATTTAATTTCCAATCCGTTCCTCCTTTTATTAGTTTGGGTGTTATTGAATGAGATTGCTTCATCTTAATATATATCCGGAGCCAGGAAGGCGCCGGTGAGCTGGTATTCAAATCCAATAACATGGCCTGTACTTAGAGCATAGCACTAATAAAGGGCGGCATGTACCGTGCATATGCAGACACATTGCACACAGCATTGAGAGGAAGCAATAACGTGTACGCCGGCCTTTCGAGGCCCAGGGCGTCCTGTGTTTGTGCCTGCCTGCAAAGTAAAAATGCTGCTGCAAGTTGGAAGAGTTGTAGATATCTAATTAGGAGGCTCACTCAAGGTAAAGGGTGAATGCTGTTATGAGGATGAGGTCAATCTCAAGTTTTTTTTGTTAAACATTTGTCATAGGAGTGTTCCCTTTTTTCGTTTTTAGATTTGTTTAGTTTTTATAGATGCTTTACTATTCTTAAAATGAATGCAAAAAACCTTAATCCAAAGCTTGGATTCATTAATCTTAATGTGCTCTATATACACCTATCACCCTCAGGAAATATAGACAAATATTGTCCAGAGCACAATAATGCACAGATAAATATTTGTGCATTAATTTTGTTTGCATTTATAGATCACCTTACTGTTAATTAAGTACTCATATGGCTGGAGGCATGTGGTGTTTTGTGTGTGAGAACATTTTTCTGGCTCTGAAAGATATTTGAAAACAGGCAGGATTTGGCTCTTCAACTAGATCGTGACTTGAAGCATACATCCAAATCTAAATGGAAGTGGTTGCTGGAATACAATAATGATGTTTTGAAACAATCGCATTAATCTCCAAATTTGAACCTTATTCAAACCTCTGTGGTCGGATTTGTCAGGGCAGTGAGGCTATGATCAACCACTGACATTTTCTTTACAAGCATCTGAAACACTGTTCTAGTTTAGGTGCAAAAATCCTCCCCAAATACTAATCAAGAGGTGTCAATAATTTTGAAAAAAAAAAAAAAACATTGTTGAAAGATTAAACACGACATAACAAACTATAAATAAAGTCACATTTAAGATCCAAATATTAATAATATTAATAATAAGTGTGCTTTTTATATTTTATTTTACATTGTCAAGAGCAGAGGTGCCCAAATGTTTTAATGGAAAGGGCCAAAAATCTAACTTGATTGAAAGTAAATGATAAAAATAAATTGAAAGTGAATGTTCTATTAAACAAAACTGTATTGTATGAAAGGTAAAGTTGCCATGGTTTCCCCTATTTATAATTTTACAATATTTAGAAATAAATAAATAAATACATAAATAAAGATTACTCTGTAATCTGCTTAACCAATATAGCTTTATTTTTTAAAGTATTTTAGTTCAATGAAACTTATACTACAATAAAAACTTAGAAACAATCCCAATTATAGTGCAATATAATCCAATGCCTAATACATCTAATCAATCTATAAGCAATATAGACATATGCTTGTAATATCAGTGACCTTTAATGAGAGATTGGGCTGCAGTTAACATTGACAAAATCAGACTCACAGAGGTTTACAACAGCAGCTTACAAATAAAATATTAAAAACATTTGTTAAATGTTGAATTTGAATTACTGTGTTAATATGTTAAAGACCTTTTTGTCATATATGGCAGGCCAACTCAAAAGTCAGCATGTGATAACTTTCCTGTATAGACATTTATACAGGAATGTTTTAGAATCAAACAAAATATTTTTTTTTAACAAAATATCAAAACCAAACCTCATTGTAAAAACCGTTATAATGAGGGTAAGTATCCTCATTTGAATTTTAGCATCTAATATAGGTATTTTTGTCTGAACATCTGAGTATTGACAGCCCAAGCGGCTAAGTCGTGTAGTCATGCTAAGTCATCCTGCAGTTTTTCATTTATCTGTTTGCATGAATTAATCCAAGGAATTACAATATAGGAAGGCACCGGTGAGCTGGTATTCAAATCCAATAACACGGCCTGTACTTAGGGCATGGCACTAATAACGGGTGATGTGTATTATGCATATGCAAACACCACACACACACACACACACACACACACACACACACACACACACACACACACACACACATGTGTGCAGTACTGAGAGAAGGTAATAATACATCTGTCAGCTTTCTGTATTTCGAACAGTTACCTTTCTGGAGATCTAATATAAATATAACATTGTTATAATAATATGGTGTCAGTCAGGAAATGTACAGATAGAACATATGACCTTAGTGCACTCGCTAACAAGTGTGTTTCAGGTTTTATTTGAAATCACTTCCTTATACAGGAGATAGGGCTACTTAATAAAAATATATCACAGCTTCTTCTTTCTCTCTCTCCCTCTGAACTCCATTTCAGCTTTGCTTCTCTAGTAAAGGTTGCAGCTTAGACAAGCTTAGCCTGATCTAGAAGTGACCTTTTATTTTTAATATGAATAGTTCTATTTCGTCATAATTTAAAAAAAATTATTTATATGATGAAATGATCAGGCACAATGGATTTTGCTTGCTCTCTTTTTTTCATTAGTGCTGTAAAATGCCACTCGCCATGTGTTAAGGTCCTCGAGCCCAGCCAGATTACCTGACCCACCGCCTCGTCTTTACTTCCTTAACCGAGGCTCAGCAATGAGAATTAATATGCATACAGCTCTACAATCGTTCTTCCTCGCTCTTATTCTCACAGACACACTTTTGGCTGGGGTTCAACGGGCAACTTTATCAGGGGGAACATTATTGAGAGCTTTGCTGGGAGCTTCTTCATCACGCTCACATCAGAGCCGGCCCAACACTTGTCACTGTCAATCACTAGGTGGTAATACACTGAAGATTCCCTCATTTGGTTTAATAAAATCTCCAGGCTTATTTGAACTGCAGTCATTACAGCAAATAATTGCTGCATCGAGGTGTTAGCCAGGGCCGTAGCCTAAGGGATAAGACAAGCCTATTGCTGTGTGAGAGACTCACTAGCTCTCATTCTCTCTCATTCTCTCTCTCCTCACTCCCAAGTCACGCATATTCCAACAATGAATATTGCATTTGGATCCAGCTTTGCCTTTTCTTATTCAAACTAACATTGTTATTACTTATTATCTGGACGTGGAGTCATTCGTTCTGCCGTCTTTATGGCTTCTGCTGTCACGGCAAATTTCACCAGGGGCTGCCAATCGCAATTTTTAACTGTCAGCTAAACCAAATTGCACATCAGGACGAGCGAGGCTTCACAGGCAATGAGACTGACAGATGGAATAAGAACGGGACATTTTTCATCCACAGTTCATCCAACTACCGGAAGGGTGTGGCGGAGGAGCGCAAATAATAATCCTTTTTTTTTTTTATCTTGAACTTGTTTCCTTTTTTCTGAAGTAAACCTGCAGTGTCATCTGGTCGAAAATACCGCATGTATACACATACAGTTATTTACACTTATAACCACCGAGAAGCACATCCTTGTCCCATCCTTTTGGAGTAAAATGAGCTATGCTATGCTATGCTATGCTATGCTATGCTAGGTAATTTTGACATGATCTTATCTATCTCTACAGCAGTAGCTCTATAGGGTTTGGAAATCCATGTCAAATCACATTGCATTATGGGATATATTTGTTATATAGTCAGCCTAGGCTTCACGTGTTTATACAGTGACAGAAAACACTGCAGGATTTTCTGAGTGAGAGCATCAAATGTAAATACATTTTTGATGAATGAATACAGTCAACAAATACAATATCAATACAGTACAATATAAATATGAACAATTGTATGTGTAGAACATGTAGAAGGTCTATCTATCTATCTATCTATCTATCTATCTATCTATCTATCTATCTATCTATCTATCTATCTATCTATCTATCTATCTATCTATTTAGGGATTAAATTAGCTGGAAATACATAGGCTTTACATTCAATATATTCATTAGTTACTTAACATATATTTATTAGTTATCTATCTACATTGATCATACAGTTCACTGTTTGAAGCAAATACCTCACGAATCTATGTCCACTGGTGTTACCTGGCATTCTAGCTAACATTCGACTATTGCACGATAATGCAAATAGCTTTTGCCTGAATATCCAGACAAGATCAGTATAAGAATTTATAGTTGTACTACATTCAGTCCCAACACATTTGCACACCATTCCATCCCATGCCATCCACCATACCATCAAACAGCCCCATCGGTCCTTACACACCAAACCCAAGCCCTTCTAGGCTGCAGTTACAAGAGGGGGGCCTCTGCAATCATACAATTGTTGTGTAGTCTGCACAAGCAAATGATCTATGAATATTAAACACTTTTGTCAGGACAGACTATATTAAAAGTTCAGCGTCTCCTTATCCGCTGCTCAATATCAAGTCATCATTAAAAAAGATTAACTTCAATCCGTCCACCGGATTGTTTTTGTGGCCCAAGTTAATGCGCTCATGAGACACAGCAGTCGGAATATCAAAGGCACACCGGTTAGCTGTCACCTTTTTCATGTCGGGTGTTTGGAAAATGCCAGCAGGACCAGAAGAGCAACAAACCCATTTGTGTTAATGGAGTTTTTGATTTCCAAAGTGGCAGAGAGGCGCGTGACCTTGCGTTGTTTACTGACCGCACGGAGAAACCGCAGGCCAATTACCTTTATTAACGGAGTGTAGTGGAAACAAAATGGAATCAGACAATTAAGCAATAATGAAGTCAATAATTAGTTCCTCCTTTCAAATTTGGACAATGTCATTTTCCTCAATTAAGTAAATCGGTGAAGCAGTAAATTAGGTTTTTTTTCCCCCACCTCCTTAATGATCAATAAAAAGGGTCAAGATATCAATCAATCAAACATACTTGGAAAGTTGCTTATGCATTACAGAAAACAAATTAGGAACGGGCTCTAATAAACCCGCAGCTTTATACTGTATGTCGTGCAAAAACCAGTGATCCCGTCATTTTATAAGACGCGTCAACTTATAAAACTTAGTGTAATTCCTGGAGACAAGCTTGAATGTTTAATGCTTACAACGGGTCGAGAGGTCAAGGCTAACAACTGAATCTAACAACTAATCAGGAGAGCAAATTCTCCAAATTAACCTTCTTAATGCATTCTACATTTACTGCTGTATATTATATACTTTAAAATTTTTGTTTGTGATATCACAGAATGAACAGTCTGTGATAGCAACCATAAAGTTCAAGAAAACCCAAAACCCATAATGAATCACTAAAGGTGTATAAAATTGTACATAGTGCTTTAATATGCTAATACACATGGAGGTAGAACGACAATATTATTGAAAGCCAAACAATGGTTATTAAGAGGATGTTAGGTAAAAATAATCTGTGTATTTGGGGTTAAAGGTAAGTTGTTGAAGTACTTAGAGCAAGTCAGTAAGGTGGAAAGAGCCTCAGAAAAGCCCCATGGTATTATCTTATTTTGGATCGATGTAAATCCTAAGAACTGCATTTTGCTTTCGAGAATAATAGAGATACTAGCTGCATGTCATCAGGTATGTGGAATCAAATCATTTCTACTGAATATTTCTAAAATAATACAATATTAAAAATACAATGCATTGTTTTCACTTTTATGACATTTATTTTGACATAATAATATGTAATATGCTTTATGATATAAGTTTTGAAACAAAGACTGAATCTTCTTCTTCTTCTTCTTTCGGCTGCTCCCATTAGGGGTCGCCACAGCGGATCATCCGTCTCCATACCACCCTGTCCTCTATATCTGCCTCTTTCACACCAACTACCTGCATGTCTTCCCTCACCACATCCATGAACCTCCTCCTTGGCCTTCCTCTTTTCCTCCTACCTGGTGGCTCCATCTTCAGCATTTTTCTACCAATATAATTCATGTCCCTTCTCTGCACATGTCCAAACCATCTCAATCTCGCCTCCCTCACCTTGTCACCAAAACATCCTACATGCGCTGTCCCTCTAATAAACTCATTTCTAATCTTGTCCATCCTCGTCACTCCCAACGAAAACCTCAACATCTTCAGCTCTGCTACCTCCAGCTCCACCTCCTGTCTTTTACTCAATGCCACTGTCTCTAATCCATACAACATCGCAGGTCTCACCACAGTCCTATAAACTTTCCCTTTCATTCTTGCAGATACTCTTCTATCACAAATCACTCCTGTCACTCTTCTCCACCCACTCCACCCTGCCTGCACTCTTTTCTTCACTTCCCTAACACACTCTCCATTACTTTGCACTGTTGACCCCAGGTACCTGAACTCCTCCACCTTCTCCACCTCTTCTCCCTGCAACCGCATCACTCCACTGCCCTCCCTCTCATTCACACACATGTACTCTGTCTTACTCCTACTGACTTTCATTCCCCTTCTCTCCAGCGCATATCTCCACCTCTCCAGGCTCTTCTCAACCTGCTCTCTACTCTCACCACAAATCACAATATCATCTGCAAACATCATAGTCCAGGGAGACTCCTGTCTGACCTCGTCCGTCAACCTGTCCATCACCACTGCAAACAGGAAAGGGCTCAGGGCCGATCCTTGATGCAGTCCAACCTTCACCCTGAACCAGTCTGTCGTACCTACTGCACACTTTACTGCCATCACACTGTCCTCATACATGTCCTGCACCACCCTCACATACTTCTCTGACACACCTGACTTCCTCATACAATACCACAACTCCTCTCTCGGCACCCTGTCGTACGCTTTCTCTAAATCCACAAATACACAATGCAGCTCCTTCTGTCCTTCTCTATACTTCTCCATCAACATCCTCAAAGCAAATAAGGCATCTGTGGTGCTCTTCCTCGGCATGAAACCATACTGTTGCTCACAAATGGTCACCTCTTCTCTCAGCCTGGCTTCCACTACTCTTTCCCATAACTTCATGGTGTGACTGATCAACTTTATTCCCCTGTAGTTACTGCAGGTCTTCTCAACACACTCTCCTCACTAGTCAACACATTTCCCTCTCCATCCTTTATTGCTCTAACTTGCAGTACATCCTTCCCAGCTCGGTCCCTCTGCTTGGCCAATCGGTATAAATCCTTTTCTCCTTCCTGAGTGTCCAACCTCTTATACAGTTCCTCATATGCCTTTTCCTTGGCTTTCGCCACATCCCTTTTAACCTGCTTCCGCATCTCCTTGTACTCCTGCCTACTTTTCTCATCACTCTGTCGATCCCACTTCTGTTTTGCCAACCTCTTTCCCCTAATGCTCTCCTGCACTTCCTCATTCCACCACCACGTCTCCTTGTCTTGCTTTCTATTTCCAGATGTCACACCAAGTACTTTTCTAGCTGCATCCCTCATCACTCCTGCAGTAGTTGCCCAATCATCCGGCACCTCTTCACCACCACCAAGCCCCTGTCTGACCTCTTCCCTGAACCTCACACTACACTCTTCCTCCTTCAGTTTCCACCATCTTATTCTTCTTTCAAACCTTACTTTCCTCCTCTTCTTCTTCGCCTCCAAAACCATCCTACAGACCACCATCCGATGCTGTCTAGCTACACTGACCCCCGCCAACACCTTACAGTCTCCAATCTCCTTCAGGTTGCATCTCCTACACAGAAGATAATCCACCTGTGTGCACCTTCGTCCACTCTTATACGTCACCCTATGATCCTCCTTCTTCCTAAAATACGTGTTCACCACTGCCATTTCCATCCTTTTAGCAAAATCTACCACCATCTGCCCTTCCACATTCCTCTCCTTCAAACCATACCTACCCATCACCTCCTTATCACCTCTGTTCCCTTCACCTACATGCCCATTAAAGTCTGCCCCAATCACCAATCGTTCTTTCCTAGGTACACCATCTACCACTTCATCTAATTCACTCCAGAATCTTTCTTTCTCCTCCATCTCACAGCCAACTTGTGGAGCATAGGCACTGATGACATTTATCATCATCCCTTCAACTTCCACCTTCACGATCATCACCCTATCAGAAACTCTCTTCACCTCCACTACACTCTTACTGTACGCTTCCTTCAGAATCACCCCTACACCATTTCTCTTCCCATCCACACCATGATAAAACAGTTTAAACCCACCTCCAATGTTCCTGGCCTTACTCCCTTTCCACTTGGTCTCCTGAACACACAACACATCTACCTTTCTCCTCTCCATTATATCAGCTATCTCTCTCCCTTTACCCGTCATAGTACCAACATTTAAAGTACCAACCCGAACCTCTACTCTCCTACACTGCTCCTTTTCCTGCCGTCTCTGTAGACGCCTTCCTCCTCTCCTTCTCCTCCTTCGGCCAACAGTAGCCCAATTTCCACCGGTACCCTGTCGGCTAACGATACCTGTGGCGGTCGTTGTTAACCCGGGCCTCGACCGATCCGGTATGAAATTCTCATTTGTGATCCGCATATTTTATTTGGCACATGTTTTACGCTGGATGCCCTTCCTAACGCAACCCTCCCCATTTACCCGGGCTTGGGACCGGCACTAAGAGTACACTGGCTTGTGCCCCCCTAATGGCTGGGTTGAAACAAAGACTGAATGATGAGCTTAATTCTGAGTGTGTGTCGCCCCCTGCTGCTTCATACTGGATGCAGCAACCTGCTTCTAATCTTTTCTTGCAGATTATTTGTTGACTTTGTAAAGCACTGTTTAAAATCGCTCCGATTCACGTAAGAGTTCTGCTGTTTATTCTTTTAAAGATGTTTACTGCTTAATTGGATGTAAAATTATTTATACTTACAGTATCATTTCTTACAGTATTTTTTTGTATGTGCTTCAGCAGATTGTTTTCTGGTTTTAATTACTTTTTTATTACCTTTTATTAAATTAAATAAGAAAGAGGATTGTTGATATTTCGTAATGAACAGATATAAAAATATTAAACTTGTCTTTATCCCTGGTGATATTAATAAGGATAGATCCTTTGTACTGTACTTTGTACTGTAAATATAAGTAGATTTTTGAAGTATAGTTGGTCTACTGATTAAAACTAATTGAAGGCAAATGACATGCAGCTTCTTAGGTAAAATATACATAACACATATAAGTATAATATACTAATATATAATATATAAATATGCTATATAAACTAATATAATGAACTTAAACTTAAACTAAATTATTGCACTATGCAAAATAATAATTAATAATACTTTTATATAATATACTAAACATACTGAAGGCAACAGCTAACATGAGAGAAGAAAAGATAATTTTGTTTTAATAATTTAAAAGCATATTTTAAAGTCAGAAAACGTGTAAAATGTATATAATATAATACAATATAATATAATAGTATAATTTAAGATGACGTTGGAATTCTTTTGAATTGTTTTAATAATAATAATAATAATAATAATAATAATAATAATAATAATAATAATAATAATAATAATAATAATAATAATACAACTGGGCCAATTAAATGTGTCAAGTGCAAAGACATAGACAGCTTAAATCCCGCCTTCACACCCATCAGCCAATCAGAATGCTCTCTGGGATTTATTAAATGATTGAAGGGGAACAAGACCAATACATTTCCTCCTGGTTGTGTATTAACCAATAGGATAAAAGTAGAGCTGCTGGTATCCGTCAGTCCGAAAATACCTCAAATAGCTATAAAGTGCTTTAAAAATGTCTGCTCGCCCGGGAGTTTAGGATGGTAAGAAATCGATTGTTTCCTATATTGAAACGGAGATTAAAAACTAAACTTGGTGTACAGTTAGAACTGTGAAGGATGGATGATAATATAGATGGTTAATAAAAAACTCTTACGGAGAAATGAAAACAATACACCGTTAGCATTGCTAACGATACGGAATCTGAAAAATAAAATTACATTGGCCGTGTTTTATTTGCATCTTTGTGGTGATCAATTCTTATACCGAGCCATATTCAGGTGTATTTATTAGTAATGAATCAGAAAATAAACAGTATATCTTCGAATCGTTAACTACAGCCTAGAGCTGTTTCCGTCCATAACGATTGACAAGTTTCTGACCAATCATATTCCGAGCTTTAACTTGGGTTCATCCGCTCAGCCAATTGCGTTGTTTTATGGTAACGTAGTCCCGCCTCTAATCAAGGTTCTGCGACGTTTAGTTATGTATTTGGGTGGATTTGCTTTTGTGCACCTGTATTCGGAACAGACGGATTCTTAGGCGGGGATTAGTCAGAATTTGACGGACATCCTGTGAGCGGACCTTTGAGCTAATCATAGAGGAGAAGGCGGGGTTTTTAATGGGAATACAGGTAGGAAAAAATGCTTGCCACTCAGATTTTTTTTATTATGAAGCTAGATAGGTAGAGATAGTACTAGCGTGAATGTGAGTAAATGATATATGTTGGAGGAAGGTGGAAGAGTGACAGAGCTGTCTGTCTGTCTGTCTGTCTGTCAGTCAAGTAAGTCTTCACGCCTTTCGTAGAACCACAGCTAGCATAGCTAATAGTATCGAGCTAGCTGAGACTCGTTAAGTCAAGTTAGCTGATTAGTGCATGTGCTCCTGGTTCATTCACTATTGGACTGCTTTTTGTTGTGTATTCTAATTAAACAATTCATTTATTTATTTAATGTATAAAAAATATATATATATTTTAGGTATGCAATGTAGGGGTGTGTGTGTGTGTAATAAATATATATTTATAATATTAATCACACACACACACACACACACACACACACACACACACACACACACACACACACACACACAGTGCTCTGCCAATCCTGTTCACTTAATCAGCAACCTCAAATCCGGTTATGTTCCTCTTCATGTCAGTCCTGTTCTTCAGCAATGTTCTTCTCAGTTAGATTTCTTTAAAAAGAGACTGAGAACATGGGATAGTAACCAGCTGTCATTCAGCATCAGGTTGCACATTGTGTTCTCAGATGAATTGGCTGGACTGCTCAGTTCAGTGTGAGCAACTGTTCAAAAGAGCTGGAGCATGGAACAAATGTCTTCTAAACTCCTTTGCATATTTGTTGAATTATCAAGATGATTTTGGATGAAAAAAGGTGTGAGGACATCATTTCTGTAAATAGAAAAGGTTTACACAAACACTATGGGTGCTCACAATTTTTCTGTGTGTGCGAGTTGCCCAAGTCAAAAACCTACATTAAAATCAATTAAAAAAAAATCTATATTCACTAAGCATGCGTACCCCGCATAAATGCATGAACCCTTATGGCACAATAAATACACTCATGGTTACTACCTTACTGTGATGACTTGAATGGAGTCTGCCAGGGTTGTATAGACCGTATACAGTAGCTGCTGGCAGCAGGGATTCTGCGGGGTCTTAAGTGTAAAATTTTATTTTATTTTTTTTAAGTTATTTAATTTAAATACTCTGTTCTAGGTCTTAAACAAAAACCAGAGCATTAAGTTCGTTTCTTTGGTGGTGTAGTTCTTCCTTCACTGTATCACGACTACAAATGATACCAACATGCAACAGCCAATCAGCTTCCGAATCTATGGGGACGTACAATGCATTTGTTTTGCTTACAATGCATTTGTGTGTGTTTTTAATGTTGTGATCTAAGTCTTAACTCTCATTCTTTATGGTCTTAAAAAGTCTTAAATTTGACTGTGTGTAACCTGCAGAAACCCTGTGGTTCAAGCTGATTTCCAAACGATTATCAGACAACGGTGGAACGGTATTTCGACTTAATCGTCATTTAGGAAAAAGCTGATTCGCATTAGTAAGTGGAGTCACACAGCTTGCTGGAGTTTTGCAGTAGCTCGCACGCGTTTGACCGCATGCCTGGTGACTAGCGGTGTAACGGTACACACAATCCGTGGGTCGGTACGCACCTCGGTTTTTAAGTCACGTTTCGGTTAGGAGGTGTGTGTGAGTGAGAGAGAGAGAGAGAGATTGTGATTTTACATTTTTATTTTATTTTATTTTTTTAATTGGTGGTCAGTGAATGCTCACTGGTTTTTCACACTAGTGTTGAATGAATCTCTCAAGTTTTATAAAAAGCACCACTGCTCATCCTGGTTCTTACTTTCTTTCAGTGAAATTTGTATGAGAGGCATAAAAGCACAACCCCCTGAACTTGCCCAATGAGTAATGAGCGCATTCTGGAGCATGTCGATGAACGTCAGCCGTAAGGTAAGATGAGACCTCGATTCTGTCCCGTTCTTTCATTTCATACACTTTCATGTGACACATTTCAAAAGTGTATGTCAACTGTCAGATGTTCAGGACTTTGAACTCATAATCTGCTAGAGTTGGTAAGTGAGAGCTTAATGTTTTACTGGACCCAGTGTGAGTGATTATTAGAAGCTGTGGTTACAGCTATCCGATACATTTCTGCGATACTTATTAGAGAAATTACTCTTTAACGATCGCACTTTCCAGGGAAATGCAGATTAAAGTAATAGTTTGGGGAAAATGTATGACTTTATGAACTACAGCAGTTTCTAAACTAGTCCTTGTCTCTACTGTTTTGTTTGTTTAGAGATCTGAGGGTGAGGAGCAGGGTGGTGCCGGCGAGCAGAAAGCAAGTCCTGCTCGTCCTCCCTTTGGAAAGAAGCAGCTCCCCTCTATACCCAAGAATGCAGTTCCAGTCACTAAAGCATCCTCACCTGCAACAGCGACGCAGGCCAACGGCACACACGCCTCCTATGGACCGTTTTACCTGGAGTATTCCCTTCTCGCCGAGTTGTACGTACCGTTTTAATTAAGTCAGATTCTTCAGTCAGTTAGAGGGTTTAATAATGCATTCCATTCAAGATTACGGGAGAAGCCGAAAGAAATTTTGTTGTTTTAATGGGAGCATTAAAAATTCTTTCCAGAGAGCATTAATTCCAGAAATTCTAAAAAAAAAAAAGTCAAATGCAAAGAAGAAAAAATAGTGTACAAATCTATTTTAGAAGTACCAGATTTTACAAAAAGCTCAAACCTTTTTATTTTTTAGCACGCTGGTGATAAAGCAGAAGCTTCCAGGGATTTACGTTCAGCCCTCTTACAGATCAGCCCTGAGTAAGTAATGAAATGTTGAATTCTTGCTTTGTGAAATAAGATGTTTAAAAAATAAATAATAATAATAATATTAATAAAGCAAGTCCTGTTTGTGCCCATGCTATCAATGGCATCATGTCTCCATAACCTGCATTAACTTATTTATATTTATTTAGTAGCTAAATGAAATCATGTGAGCTGATTAACTTCTTGAGATCATAGACACCAATCTGACTCCATTTTTATTTTTCTGCTTGCAGTGTGGTTTGGTGTCATTTTCATCAGGCACGGCTTGTACCAGGACGGTGTCTTTAAATTCACTGTGTATATTCCCGATAACTATCCCGATGGAGAGTGTCCCGTGAGTACAGCACAGATTTACACCCATGCACCGATTTTACCCCACAGCCACGTTGTTTAGGCCTGGAAGCAGGCTGAGTCTCACTAAAGTGTAAAGAGATGTTCTGGCTAGTTTGTCTTGAGGCTTCATTTGCTGTTTAGCTGTAGACTGTAGAGGTATAGGGTGTTTAAAACAAGCTGCATTCAGGCAGCGTTTAACCGTTTGTGTGACTGCCCTTGTGGTTGGCAGAAAGTGGTGTTCGATATCCCAGTGTTTCACCCACTAGTGGATCCTGTTTCTGGAGAGCTGGATGTGAGAAGAGCTTTCACCAAGTGGAGGTGAGTGTTTCTTAGTCTTTTTGTTCCAGTGATGTACGTTTGTACATAAGTAAGCCTTGAAAGATTGCCCTTTTATGCGGTCTTATTCTTCTGGTTATTCAGCCCATGATTTGCAAACATTTACAAGCACAGTGTGGGCTGAAGAATAAAAAAAATCGAGGCACTCTTATTATTATTTAATAAATAGAGCAGAAATGAATGGTGAGGGTAAAGCCTAAAAAACAAAAACAAAAAAAAAAAGTTTGACTCACTGAGACTAGATTAATAATAATGATGTTGTAGTTATTAAGTAAAACATTTATAATATATTCCTTAAATAATTATTTTTTTTTGTTTTTTGTTTTTTTTTACAAAAAAACCCTCCTTGTTTTTATAAATAAATGGGCTTTTTAAATGAGGCCCTCTTTTATTTTGCAGGCGGAACCATAACCACATCTGGCAGGTGCTGATGTACGCGAGGACTGTCTTTTACAAGATTAACACTACGGAACCATTCAACCCTGAGGCAGCTGTATTGTAAGTGTTTGTGTGTGGATGCACTTGATTTTACTGTAGTGAACAAATGTAAAAATACTGCTTTGACTATATGCTGATTCAGTATTCCTGCTTGTGCCCAATTGTCTGGTCTTAACATGGTCAAGGGGGTGAACCCCTGGCTGAAATGCTTTTTTTTTTTTTTTTTTTTTTTTTTTTTTTTTTTTTTTTTTTTTTTCCCCCCTCTCCTCCCTCTTATATAAACATTAGTAATAACCTGCGTGACTGTAAAGTGTTGTTTGTGTTTATGTAAGGGTTCTGCAGTGCTCTTTGTGTTTATTCTTCTTATTCTTGTGATTTAGATATGACAAGGATATTCAACTCTTTAAAAGTAAAGTGGTAGACAGCGTGAAACTATGCAACAGCCACCTTTTTGACCAGCCCAAGATTGATGATCCTTATGCAATAAGGCAAGTAGGCCTCATGGAATGGCAAGAGTGGAAGGTTGCGGTTTTTTGTGACTAAAGTGGCTATAAGTGTATGTGTTGATCGCCAACATGTTTAGTGCACATAATAATGAAAAAAATGATTTAAAAACTAGCTCAGAATTTAGAAACTTCTCTGTAATTGCTCTTTCTCCCCTGACCCTGATGTTTTTTCTACCCAGCTTCTCTCCATGGAATCCAGCTGTGCACGACGAAGCAAAAGAGAAGATGTTCACACACAAAGTGAGTGATGGACTACTGACTTCTTGGTTACCTTTTACTTGTCCATGTTTGTGTACTATGCTTACGCTTACCATCTTAGGACTACAATTTGCATTAACAGTTCTACATTGAAGCACTGATCTCTGAACTGCGCTCCTCAAAAATTATGACTATAATGAATGGACATTTAGTGCCACCCAGATGAGAATGAGAAAGTAACATTTTAAGTCTGGTTACTTCCTTTTTTACATCAGTGTTTTTCCCTGCCATTGTTGCCACTCGCTTGCTCATTAGGGATAAATGTATAGGGACAAAGACTTATAGGCACTAATGTATGAATACAAATCTCTTGAGCTATTGACCTCTAAAAAGCTGCTTTCCGATGATATCCATTGTTAAAGGTCCTATACAAAAAACTGACTTGAATTGAGTGGAGCCATCTACCATAGACTGGTGTGAGGAAAATTGAATAACCATTCTGTACAACTAGAGTTTGCAGAAAAGCATCAGAGAATGTACAGCTTTTCAACACTAAATACAACATTAAATCTGAAGGAAACCAATTTGGCAGTCCTCGTTTCATTTGTATACACCAACCAGGCATAACATTGACATAACCTTATGAGCGGTAAAGTGATTAACACTAATTATCTCTTCATCATGGCACCTGTTAGTAGGTGGGATATATTTATTAAGCAGAAAGTGAACATTTTGTCCTCAAAGTTGACGTGTTAGAAGCAGGAAAAATGGGCAAGCGTAAGTATTTTGAGGAAGTTTGACGACAGCCAGATTGTGACGTCTAGACGACTGGGTCAGAGCATCTCCAAAACTGCAGCTCTTGTGCTGTGTTCCTGGTCTGCAGTGGTCAGTATCTATCAAAAGTGGTCCAAGGAAGGAACAGTGGCGAACCAGCGACAAGGTCACGGGCGGCCGAGGCTCAATAATGCATGTGGTGAGCGAAGGCTGCGAGCTCCTGTAGCTCAAACTGCTAAAGATACTGATAATGCTCGATGGGTCAGAAGCGTTTTGGCAGCAAACAGGGAACCAACACAATATTAAGCAGGTGTTCATAATGTAATGCCTGATCGGCATATAACCGTTTGAAAATATTATTGTTCTCGGACGTGCATGTTTATAAAGCGCCAGTCTTCTGAATCTCAAGCTAAAATCCGTGCATCTAATACTTATTTCTTTGTTGCCAAAGAGACGACCTGAAGATCAGCCGAAAGGGCTTCAGGTGTCAGGACTGTCATGGGTGAAACCCGGATCCACACTGCCGTTTAGTAAAGAGGAGTATCCGCTCCAGACCTGAATTTTCATCGCGCCGAGGTGTTGGTGCAAGGCTCCCTCCAGTGCCACTTGGACTTGCTGTGGCTCCTTAAGTCTAGAAATCTCAAAGCATTTCCATGAACTTCCTAATTTTTCTTTCTTGCTCAGCTTTAAAGAAATTTTATATAGACCTCATTTTGCTGAAACAGCTTTAGATCATTTTAAACCAGGCTTGAGCTTTATTTGGTATAGACCTGAATGGATGTTAGTCACAATGCCAAGGTAAGAATGCAATCAAATTGCATAGAGCTGAGTATCGCCAAACTCTGCACACTGTTGCTCTTCTATTTTGGTTTCCAAATACAACAGACCACCTCACTATTTTGTCAAAGAATATTTTAACGGTTCTTGGTCGTAAATTCACAAAGAATGTTTTAAAGGTGGTTTGATGTGCAGCTTAAGGTTTTGCAGAATTATTCGATTAAAAAAATGTATATTGCAGGTTTATTGCCTACCAACAGGACTGGCTTTACATTAGTCATTTAAGTTGTAGTTGTGGTGGTACGGGCTGTTCTGAGATTGTAATGGGGCATTATCCAAAAATAGTCTACAAAATCTCTAAAATGCTATCATCAGTTCAGGTTAATTAAGAAGAAATTTGATGTGTACCTCATGACAGATATAATTTGATAAACTGGTTGTGCAGAATTCTTCGGTTATGCAAAATATAGTTTGGCTTTTATTATTCTTTTCCTTCACAATTTTTTTTTTAATGCACATTACTACATTTAGCCTTTTTAAAAAGGTAAACTGTATCACTACACTTTGGGTGGGTTGGTTGGTTTGATTTGAATTAAACTTTTTATTTTTAATTTGTCCTTTTCTGTGTAATGAAATATACTGCGTTTGAATAGTTATAATATATAAATTTAACAATGACTAAGTTATGCCTAATTTCTTTCCATACTGTATAGTTAATAAATGGATGATGAGCAGAGTTTGATGTGTAAATAGTGACATTTTGTGGAAAGGCCATCCTCCCAGAAGTTTACTAAAAAACTACCAATTTATTTATATACAAAGGTTGAAGCCTTTTTTTCTTTTTCATGCTATTCATGTTTATTTTTTTTTTGCCCTGTCCCTCTTGTTTTGATATGAAGACTGGACTGTGTAATCAATGTTAGGTTTTAAAATGCTGTCTTAAAGCAAATAAATTCAAGATTTCAATTTCGCTCCATGATTGATGTATGACCTCCGGGGGGAAGTATTTGGGTGATAGTGTTTATTTGGAAGATGCATAGTGGAGTATAGTGAAATGTTAATGGTCAATTCTGTAATGTTTAGATTTATCCAACAGCGGTGTGCTCAGGAGTGAAACCAAACCTCGTGATCAGTTTTACCTACAGATAAAAGGCGGCAGAATATAGTTTTTTGATTTGTATGATGCTTTCTCCTTGGATTATTTCTCCTAGTCTGTGATTATCCCAAGTACAATGGATATGACCTTTCTGAACTGTTCTCAATCTTGAATAGAGTTTAGAAAGGGAGCACAAATATAATAAATTGAGCTGAAATAATTGATCTGGTTAAGTTGCTTCACTTCTGTGTTTGGAGGACAGAATCATGGCTACAAAAAGCTCCCAAATTCAACTTCTTGCCAAAGTTTGACATGACTTAATTTGACTTTGATTTTGACATGATTCTTTTGGCCTTAAACTGGTAGGAATTTCCGTGTCTCATTTTTCTGTATAGTTTAAACACAGCCTCAGACAAGCAAGAGTTTTGAAATGGGTGAACGAAGTGTGTAATGTATGAACACATTTCCTCACACATCCTGGGTTGGGGATTCAACACCGACCAGTGCTGTGTTTTGCATGTTCTCCATCTGCTCAGGAGGTTTCCCCTGGTTTCCTCCCTCAGTCTGAAGAGTGACATAACTATATAGGGTGTGCTCTGGTGCCCTGTAATGAGTTGGCATTCCATGCAGGGTGTCCTCTACCTATTTCCCCCCCCAATAGAAATGTGGCGTAGAAAATACACTGATGGACAAATTGTGACATCATGATTATGATGATCCATCTGTTGTCATCATGTTTTATTTTCATCATTTATAGTCATCATTTGTATTCAGTGAATGACACAAAATAAATAACACACAGTGGTAGACAGTGACAGTACATGTCATTTGTTACTGTACATAAGGAGCGTTTTTCACATATTTGTACTTTACTAAAGTATTTCCATTTACTGGTCAAGCATGCAGCAAGCCACCAATCAGGGTAGAGCGCACGCTCCGTTATGAACTTTCGAGGGTGTCTGCTGATCAGTTCAGCAGCAAGTAGAAATTTCTTTTTTTTATTGAAGTAGTTATAAAGGTTTTGGGCTCATAATGATTTATTAGATATCAGTGTTTGACCCATCATCATTCTATTAACAGATTGTTGTGCTGAGAGTAACAGTCTTTCCACTTACTGAGTTTATCAAGCAACAGTCTTTGTCAAAAATCATAATATGAACATTATAGCCATAATAAGTCATAGTTCTTTGGGCACTTAAATACATTTAAAGGCAAGTTCTTTTGTACTTTTACTCAAGTGAAAGTTTAAAGGGAGCACTTTTACTGGAGTCATATTTTACTGAGTGTTGCTCTACTGTCACTCAAGTACAGGGTTTGTGTACATCATCTACCCCTGATAACAGAACGTACATAAAACACATTACATAAGTCTGAGCATTCATGTTATTTAGCCAAGATATTATTTAATGAATGAGCATTGAATGTTATGATTTTGGTGTGTTCTTTAAATTTAACGCTAAAGGAAGATTTGTAATTGATTTTAGGGTAAAAAAAAAAAACACGGTTCCACACCGAACAACATGCATAACACATGTTGATCAAATAGAAGAATGTATTTTAATGTCAGGGCACAACGTATGACTAAGCAGAAAGGTGTTTGGAAATGAGTGTTGTAGTGCCACTGGCAGGGGTGAGGTTAGTCTTATACATGGAGAAAATGCATGGTGACGCCCAGGTGCCAGCTTTATACAGGCTTCCTGGTGTGACATTCTTCTAAATACTATCTAAGAGGATGATGTTTTTTGTACAGTATTTCTTCACAGTAGTTCACCCAGTTCATCTATAGAGCTCGATCATTACACACAAAACTCGATGGGTCAAGTCTGTGCAAGTAAAAGGAAACCATTTGTCTTTCCACTGTGACTGATCAGCAGTCAGTGTGTTGATTGGGAAGTTACCATCCAGGCTAAATAATACTGTAGAGCATGCACCAGGTGAAATTAGGTATTCTTCTTTGTTGTGAGGTGCTTGTAAAGAATTCTGGATCCAACCTCAAGGTAACCGCAGAGTCAGGTGATCGGCACATTCAAGGTAAGGTCATCATCACAGCATTTAAATCTTCCACAAATCTTTTTTTTGCGTAGATGATCGCTGACAGAAAAATAGTGTATGTTTCTGTTAAGCTTTTTATAGAGGCTCAGAAACAAGGTCTTAAGGGAGACTACGTTCTTGGGGAATTGTGACGAATGGCCTTGCAAATAGAGCATCATAAGTTTATGAGCTCACAGAGATACACCACTCATAGTACTGTGATGTGATGCAATGGCTGCCAAAAAATATACGTACTTAACCTATGGGTTAATTTGTCTTGAAGCAGTCCTTGGAGAGAAGTTAGTATTTTGGGATTTAGGCAATGCACTAGATGCTGCTGATGGGGTGCAACTTCTTTGCAGGGCTAGCTTTCTGTGCTCTTGTTTACACTGGCCTCTGTCCTCTGTTGATGATTTTCTTCCAAACCCACAGAGACATTTGACCTGGCTAAGTATGTCAAATCTTTCCATTTATTTGGAACAGCACATCTGCTTTAAAGGAATCTATCAGCTACCACAATCGAAAGAAGAACAGAAAACCAAGGTCTTGCTAGACATAATGGGGCTACAAGCAGGGACTAGTGGCCCAGTTGCTGTATTATGTGCCATGTGAGGAGATTCAGTGTTAGAAAAATAGAGGTATCTAGTGAGACAACGGAAAGTCGTAAATCAGGGCATCCTGTCCTAGTCAACTGTTAGTTCTTCCAGAAAAAAACCCCACAAACAGCAAAGAATTGACTTGGCTTTGGTGATGAGGTCCATTTTAAACATTTTGGACAACTGTGAAGATTGTGAACAACTGACTCTCACAGCCAAATGGGCCTGTTAAACATCACATTCCAGATTTAATTCTGACTGTTATCCACTCATCTGGAAAGGCTTTTCACTACATTTCGGATCATGTGGTTCGGGATTTGTGTTCATACAGATACAAAAGCATTAGTGAGACCAGTCACTGATGTTGGGTCTGGTGTTTACTCAGTGTTCCAGGTGTTTTGTTGGGTTGAGGTCAAGAATCTGTGCAGGAAACTCAAGTTCTCTCGGTTCTTCCAAACTGAGCAAATCATATCATCATGGAGCTTGCATTGTGCACAGAGGTATTGTTACACTGAAAATGATTTAGGATTTTTAGTTCCTTTGTAATTCTGAAGAATACAATTTATTTAACATTGTATTTAATCACCTGCTTCTGACTTCTGCATATGAATGTGATGGCCAGGTGTCCACAAACCATAGTTAGCGTAGTTGAAACTGTCCAAATTTCTAAAGAAGTGTATGTTAAATCTGAATATATGCACTCTAACTTGTCATTGGCATTCAATCCAGTATGTAATCCCACCTCACATTATGTTTTACACATGTGTGTTCTCAAGACGACCCATCAGGGTAAAGCAGTGATGCGACTCCAGAAGACCCACTTAAAACTATACATTGTAAACGTTTTTTCACTAACGTTGCTTGAATATCCGATTACTAAAAGCCACAATATTTTAGATTAAAGTTTCTATGTGGTATTTAAGTCAAATTCAGCCGTATATGTGCTTATTTTAGTGTGAAAACCCAAAGACTCTTTAGAGACAGTGATGTACAATAAATGTAAAATACTACCAGTGGCCACTAGATGTCGACAAACACCATCGTCTCAAGTAAGCCCTGACCCCTTACCTAAAACAGGCATTTCATTGCATAAAATATGAAACCGAAACTCTAATGTCGTATTACTGGTACCATTTTGTATTAAAATAAACGTTTTGTTTGGAAATAGATCACCACTTGTTGGTTTTCTCTACTTTCACGTACTCCACTACAGGTCGAGTACTCCGGTGTAAGACCTAATGTGATTGGCTGATCGCTTTTCGAGGCCATTTTGTTTGGCCCGTTTTTAACACTTTGTGTTTTATTCATTTTTCTGGATTGGAATGACAAAAACAATGTATTTAATAGAGACTACTCGACATAAAGCGGTTACGCTTTTTTTCTTTTAAAAAAACGAAAGGTTTCGGCTATTTTTCTTAGTTTCTTTTTCTTTCTTCTTGCTTTTGCGATTCAAAACGAGGCGACCAATCAGAGCTCGCGGGAGCGTAGCCGGTATGCAAATGAGGCGTGTCGTCACTCCTGCGTCACCGCCTGGTGGAAGCGCTGAGGTCGCCAACAGCGATATATAAAGTACAATTTTGAAAGAGGAAAAAATCGATATTTATATTTATATTTTGTTCATTACGCCGCGGAAATTTGCCGGAGAACCAGCGAGGACCGCCGGGTGGCGTGGGTAAGTAGTGCCTTGAGAGTGTGTGTTGGGAAGGTTTAATTTAATTTTGTTTTTTTTATTTTTTAAACGAAATAACGTCGTCGAGAAGGAAAGGAGAGAGGAGGAGAGTCGAGGGGAGAGGAAACTCAGGTGGCTGGCTGTCAGTGTGGAGAGACACAGAGAAGGAAGGAAGGAAGGACAGAAGAACCGTGACAGTCACAGGGAATCCCTGCTGGATATTATAGAGAAAAAGAAATCCCACGACAGGGCTGATTCATCGTGTTTCAAACAAACCAGATAGCAAACAGCTGCCAGTGTGTGTTTTTAATGTTAGAAAGTTGTTGTCGATCAGACCTGGTCTAATCTAACGGTGAGTCCAGGTCGTGCTCCATGGCTGCATGGTTTTCTCCTCGCTTGGATTATTTCTCCTTCTACTTTGCCTACCCCCCCATCCCCCTTATCCCCCTTATCCCCCTTTCCCTTCTCTTCCTTTCCATTGCCTCCCCTCCCTCTATTGAGGTGGGTTTATCTACACACGTGTACTTCTACTTCCCCGAGCTTCACCTCCACACTCCCACAACTTCAAGTTTCTCAAACATTTGTGAGAAAAAAGTGCAGGGCCGATTAAAATCGATGTGGGTTTCGAGACCTGTTGATATCTCCGATCAGTTTTATTGATACCATCGAAGGACTTTTCCCCAGACGCCTTCAATCAGCTTTCGAAGAAATGCGTACTGATAATAACGAAGAAAACTGGAAACGGTATCGATGCTGTAAAAGTTACACTTGATGTGGAAAGTTTCCAGGGAACTAAGGATGATTTGGATTAAAAACAAACCGATTATTAATAATAATAATAACGCATCTGGAAATGCAACGCGATTTAATGTAATCGACTGTTATCAAGCTTTAAATTGGGGTTTATTTATTTTAACAGGGGTTAGAAATAATAATATACAAATAAAGACCTTCCTGTAAAACTTTATAGGATCCGTAAACTTTCACAGCAATTAATCCCTGAAAAATCACAAGAGATGCATGTTAACCTGTACGAGATCCTAATCTTTCCTAAATTGTATTTCTTTTAGACTTGAGTTATATCGGGATAATTCTCATCCTATCGACAGGTTACGATGATCAGGTTTCTGGAGATCGACAGGTTAAGATGATCAGGATTGTGGCGATCCGGCAGATGTAGTAAAGTATTAGTTTCCAGAGAAACAGGATGTTTTGGATAAAAAAAAGATCTTTATCAGCTGAGTAAGCACAATTGATACAAGGCCTTAATAAGATGTGCAAGCAAACATAGATTTATCTGCAGAAATATAATCCGATGCTGATAAAGTGCACTTCTGGAACGTTCTATTCAGAAATAGTCATCAAATGAAAGTTTTAACACAAAGTTTACAATCAGGATCATCACAAACTGTGTGTGTAAAGTGTAATGATAATAATAGCAATCAACAAGATTGATCAAAAATAAACTGGAGAGCCGTGATCTATCGCAAGGAATAAAACGCTAGGAGAAAAAAACCTGTGTCATCCTCTCCACCTGTTGATCAGATTATGATCATACCGATCTAATCCGAGTCTGAGAGAAACACACTTTAGCTATGATTTGGATCTTGTACATGATAACAAGTGATACTCCGATTTGAGATATTTCATGGATTAGTTCATGTGTAATAGCTGTTATTATATGGGATTTAAATCAGGCCTAAAGTATCTGATCTGAAAACTTGGACTTGGCGTGTTAAATATGATCGGATCAACAGGTGGAAGGCTGATAAAGCAAACCTCTTGACCTTTTGAAGACTTTCTGGAGATAATAAACAGGTATTGAACGATAATTCAGTAAGGTGAGATAAGAATAAAGTCTATTTCTGCTACTTTTACAATTGTGAAAAGATTTAAACTTTTAAGTTAACGACTAATTAATATTGTGACAGTAAGCTGTAAATTAGGATGTCACTTTAACAGACAGATTAAAATGTTAGGTTGTTTTTTTTAGACAATATAGAAACAAAGTTTTTACCTGAACTCTAAAAGTTCTCCTGCGGGGAACATTTGTAAATGGTCACCTGCTAATATGTGGGATTCAGATGTCACTGAAAGTGTTTGCGACCATCAGCAGGTTGAAGGGTGATGAAGTGCAGACCTGAAAATCTCCAGAAACAGTAATAAATAAAGCTGGAAAGTGGAACATAAAGATGCGGATTTGGGAACTGAAAGTTTTCTAAGATGTTTATCTTGATTGTGCTGTGCAAGCTGAGTGCAACACTAATAATAATAAGACAGAAGGAGAAAGAATTTGGTTTTTTTTTCTGAAGCACGGCCTCGACGTTCTTGCACGTTCTTAGACTTGTAGAAATACAATCTGATCAACAGGTGGTTGTCCGCATTCTGATAAACCGCTGTCCAGTCATGGCATCGTTGTCTGAAGAATGTCACGATCATGGAGCTCCCTCCAGAAATAAGATCAAAACAACGGACAGCTGGGCAGATTTGTGCGTCATTGCGGTGCATATTTACAAAAAAAGATGGCGAGGGGGTCAGTTTACGGATTTAGGATTCTTATTTTTGCATCAATTGCATTTTTCTTGCCAACAAAATAGAAACTAGAGAAGTTGAGATAATAAATTTGAGAGACATCCAACGATAGACGTATCTGATTTGTAAACGTGGCCTCTGGAAAATTAAAAACAGAAAGGTTTTATGACCACTGAGCGTAACCACCCGATAACAAGATGAGACGGAGAGTTCGTTGTAAATGCGGATTCACGAGCCAGGAGAACTAACAATTTAAAACTCTTCAGTTTACACGCTGTTACTGGTAGTCCTCTACTTACGATGGAGAGACGTTACGACGACCCCATCGTAAGTAAAAAATATAAGTCGAAGACGGTGCTATGACTGTGACGGTCTTTCCTGCTTCGTAGTGATTTATCATTTCCATTTCCTATGAAAACTTTGGGTTGAAAGAGGCAGATGTAGAGGACAGAGGGGTGTGGAGACCGCTTTGGTGATCCCTAATGGAAGAAGCCGAAAGAAGAAGAAGATCTTCGGATGAAAACTGATGGCTTTTTACTACAAGCAGGAGACATACTTGGGCAATTGGAAGACGTGCTTTTAACACTAAAATTGCTGTTTGAAACAGAAAAAAAAATACACACTGAGACTTTTTACTCCGTCGACCACTTGCGAGAGTGGGTTATCTCCCAGGGCGAGAGCTACGCTCATCCCAGCTGCGCGCTGTTGCACGAAAGTTAAACATTTTTGCAATTTTGTCGCTCTAAAACCGAAAAATCTTAAGTCGAACCATCGTAACTTGGAGACCATCTGTATATGGAATTTCTGTGGACGTGCGAGTTAAATCGTTTTTTCCCCATTTGGAGTCTGTCCTTAGGTCTTAATTGAAACTTCTTCCTTTGACAGCAAATCAGAAGTCAGCATGTCTTTTTTTTTTTTTTTTTTTTTTATCCTTTTCAGGACTTCAAAAGAAAAGAACACCTTTGACAATAATAATGAAATGTCCTGAATCACTGGTAATTATGTTTGCTGAAGACAGGAAACACGTCAGGGTGGCATTACTGTTGTTCTTGTTCTCGGCATGATGATGTCATAAGGTGTGATTCTGCAAAGTAGCAGTACTCGAACATTTTCAGCTGTAGTTTCTCCTCCATTCGTTTCTCGAGCCACACTGGACTACTGCATATAGAGCTGTGAATGTGCTAGACATATGAGGTGGGCACGGTTTGTGACTTTCGACCATCCAGATAAGTGATTAGTAGACTCTAAGAAGGGTGATGGCTTACTGGGGAAGCACACTTGACCGGGCGCGTGTGGGCGGGTGATAATGGAGCGCACAAGCCGGGATTGAGATAAAACTAGAGTGCGGCACCGTGACCTGCAGAAACTGGAAACTTTCCAACACTGATAACACTAGTAACAACAACAACAACAACATGTTGCTGCAGTCGAGTAACTAAAATAAATATATAAAAAAAAAAGCGATTTTGATGAATGAACGTCTGTGGTGGATTTATATACGAGTCTACGTAGAGAGTTTGAAATGTCAGAAACCTCCGGACTGTTTTTAAGTATAATGACTCTAAGGCTGATTTATAAAAGCATATTTTCAAAGCAGAGCCAAGACAATTTCCTTTTTTTTTAGCCTTTATTAGAATGAAAGATTCTAAATAGAAGTGCAGCTTCCACCTTCCAGTCCCAGGTCTCCATTATCATTCGACATGGTAAATAAGTAATCTGCTTGTTTTGGGACACACGAAGCCAAGCGACTGCTGCACATGCCGTTAGCCCTCTTCCGCATACATGCACGTACATTTCGCAGATCGACAAGAACGAGTACGTCATCAGTCCTTTTCAGGCCAGTTTTGCACACTTGACACCTGGCCAAGGATGTGAGGCTTTGAGGATTCGATCCTAGTAACATAACTCCAGAACTCCACTCTGAAGCCTATTGAGTCTGCTGAATTCGAAAATGTTGGATTTCTGATCTTAAGTTTAAATCCCAGAATCACCAAGCCGCTGCTTGACCCTCATCGAATCATTTGTATATAAAAAAAAAAATAATTTCAGTTGATTTGGATAAGGACACAACAACACATCTTGATATTGAAACCGATGCTGATCAAAGATGCGACGAACCATTGAATTCAGCTTTTATCTAAATGCATGTGCTCGTCATGCCGCGTCTTATGTTCAGATGTAATCTTGTTTAAGCGACAACATGCTGGCGGGTGATTATTAAAAAGCATCATTGAGCGTGCCGGTTTAAAATGAGCACAAGCTGTTGTGAATTGCACTTGCCCCCTCGGAGCAGAGCGTAGACCCCGGCTGAACTTCTCACTCTCACAGTTTCTCTGCATGCTCATTTCATGTCCTTAAATATTTTTGTGGATCATTAACAGATGGTTGTGGTCATTTTTTTTTTTTTTTTATGACCATGCTAATTGATATGGGTTTTTGCACTTTCTATTAAAGGCTGTAGGAAGATGCTGGAGTTGCTCCCTGAAATATTACCACACACTCCGCTTTGCTTTGAAAGCCATCGAAGTGCATAAATACATGAATCAAAACATGATGGGTTTCAATGACTAGGAGTACGATAACGACCCCAGTTTTCAGCCGGATACGTTTGTTCTTGAAGAATGAAACAGTTCCCGTCATTTGGCATTAAATGAGCATTAGATAAAAGCTGTCGCACCATTCCATGAATCAAGCAAAAGGATCAGTTTGTTTCGCCCACTTAAAAAACCTTTACACTATTTTTCACGTTAATACGTTTTGTCACGTTGCGTTTTGCATCGTCAGCTTCTCGTTCACTACTTGCTGAAGAAAAGAACTGAGGTGGGGGAGAAAGTCTTTTTCTATAGTGGCCTTTTCTCAAAGATCTCATATCTCGGTTTAACAAAGAGGTTAAACGATGTTCTGGGATCAGATCTTTCATGGAGTCTTGTAGACAAACGAGGGCATTTCTTTTCAGCGTCGGCTGTCACTCAGTGTTGGCAAAAAAAGCTGTCGATTTAGCATCAGGAATGTCTATTATCGAAGTGCTTCAATGATGATAATGCGTGAAATTCAGTTCTCGGCTCTCCACAAAGTGGTCAGGAAGGCCGAGAGGAAGCAGCAAGTTTATATTAGATTTATATTAGAGAACAAGATATCAACCCTTTTTTTAGTGGAGGCTGCTGAAATTCAATATACCTTTCTCAGTTTGAGGAACCTTGTGATATACGTCAAATGTCATGTTTTATATACACAGTCAGGTCTCATTAGCGATCGCAATACTTTTTCTGTAGCCCTCAGCAATCATGAAGAACTTTTCCAATACAGGATTTTGTGCTGTCGGTTTTAGGTTGGTGTCTATGTCTCTGAAATTCTGTTAAAAATGTAGTTTTTCAGCATACAAACGTTTTCAGACGATTCTGAAGCGTGTGGCCAGAAAAGTGTACATCAGACTCTCTGTATTGTCCGAGGCGGAGACTAAGGAAATCAACCAGATAACCACATTACCTGGAAACCCGCCGTGCAGTGTAACATAACATGATGTATAGTGTACAGGTAATGTGTTTTTTTTTTTGTTATTAAGTGGTCAGACTGAACGCAATTGAAACTGAAACTCGTAATGTGCGAGTTACTTATGTTTCCCAGCTCCCTGCGTTCAATGTACAAAGTGGGGTGGGAAAAAAAATCACGCCGACTTCCCAAAAGTGTGCCTTTCGTTTGCTTATTTAGAGCACTGTGGATATTAGTTCTGTTCTACTTTACTGAACTCTACACAGTCACAGTTCATTTTGTAGTGAAATTGCAGCACAGCAAAAACAGACCGTATTTAAACAGCGAGGCAAGAAGCTCGCTGGCTAACGATAATAAGGACTTTAATTTTGATGATTCTCAAAGCATTGATCATAACAGTCAGCGTTAAAGATTTTACCCAGCATACCCGGGTCTGCGCTCTCACCGCTGCGGCCCGGGTTCGATCCTCTGTCTGGGAACCGACCCCAGCCATTAGGGTTGCACAAGCCAGTGCACTCTTAGTGCCGGTCCCAAGCCCGTAAAAAAACGTGCCAAATCAAACATGCGGATGATCCGCTGCGGCGACCCCTAATGGGAGAAGCCGAAAGAAAGTTATACCCAGGTCTGCATATCAACTGGTCTAAAAACCAGTACAGAGGAACCTCGTAACTTGTGACATTTACACTCGCGACCTCGATAGCGACTTTTCATTTGGAACCGGACTAAAAACTGCGAGCGGCTCAAAACATTTCAAAACAGAGTTTGTACAAATTACATAAAAATGTTTGGAAAACTATTGTATTATTGATTTAAAGTAGCAAATGAAACATCTATGAGAAGTAATTCACATTTTCTGTTGAGTTGACAGTACAGTACAGTACATGTACAATTCCCATTGAAAAAGGAACCATCAAAAGTATACTGTTAAAATGGTCATTACTGCCGTGGCCATATTGACTTGATGCCAGTTTGTAAACGGGGAAGGAACTGCTGGTTGAGAAGACCATCCTGAGTCGATGAGTTGAAAGTGCAAGTTGGAGTGTTTTTGGTGGTTGTTACCGGTTGTTGATGGGGGAATTTGCCAGACGTTCCTTTATGTTCATTTTGAAACAGAAGTTTTTTGTGTTTAAATTTTTTAAATTGTATTTTTTTTTATGTGTATAGCAAAGTTTTTTCTTACTAATTTAACAAGGCTATATTTAAAAGGTGGCTTCTTGATCTGAAAAAAAAAAAAAGATAAATCTGTACAAAAAGTCTCTATATCAATTTGCATGTGCATTATATAAATAGGACATTAATTCAATATATATATATATATATATATATATATATATATATATATATTTTTTTTTTTTTTTCTCACCTATGTAATATTTGTGATGATACACAGTCGTCCTAAACTACAGAGTAAATGCTACATTATAAGGTAGAGTTATATACAGAAGAGGTTGCAAAATCAAAATATTCAGGAATTAATAATCTAAAGACAAAATAAAAATGACACAGAAATAAGTTTTATAGCAGAAAGGCATTTTTACGTTCATAACTGTTAGTATTGTGTATTTGAAACTAAGCTGTAAGATTAAAAGCTGGAAATCACAGTAGGTCCCATTTACTTAAGTTACAGTAGCAGTAGTAACCTAGTTATAAAATGTAGCATGCATGGGGGATCATCTCACCTCTTTGGTAGTCTAGTGAGACTTTGTTCACTTTATTAGATACCTCACAAAGTAGCATGTATCCAGTAATGAGGAGAATGACAAACTATTACAAATAAGAAAATCTGCATCGAACATTTAGAAACGCCGTAGACAGGAAAAACAGACTGGTATGGCTAATGGGTTTTCTGTTAGAACCATGAACAAACTAACAAAGTAAAAATGTTAAGAACAAACATATTTTGTACATTATAAAAATGCATTTGGCTGATTGTAGGCGGTCGTTGCTGTGGAATCCCCTTATGTTAGGAAACTGGTTACCTTTTGTATGTCATTATGAATTTGGGCAAGTTATTATTTCGAATGTGGCAGTTCAATCATGCCACAGCGATTTAAGTTCCGACCCTTCTAATAGGATTTCACATTTTTCAAAAATTCTCCAGCACATTGATGTCAATCGAAGAAACATTGTGCTTTTTAAACACTCTTGCTTCTTCGCATTTACCCACGTTGCATCACGGGGCAGTGTACCTTTATAGCGACGTTAACTAGGTTACGTTTGTTGTGCAGAATGCTTCCTGGAAAGCGCGACAGATAGGGGGTGTCTCATATGCGTGTAAGCGCGGGCGCGCGCGCGCGTGTGTGTGTGTGTGTGTGTGTGTGAGAGAGAAAGAGAGTGTGATTTTTACAGAGTTGGTGACAGGCTTAGTCCCACACCTGCACATGGAGGAAAGATCCCTCGGCAAAACGTCATGCGTCATACAGGTTTTTTTTTTCTTCCGTTTTTTCTCGTCTCTAAGAAATGCTCGCGCACTCGATGACTTTTAGATCGTTTCGTTTCTAGAGTTTTTGCGTTCTGAGCCAAACATTGTTTGTTTACCTGTTCTCTTTCAAACATGGAAAATCGCTATCGGGTTTTGCTTAGATGGAAAGTACGTTCTTTGTAATCCTGTAAAACATTAACTGTCCAATAGTTCACCTCCAAATGATTTGACATTTGATCAGTATCAGAAGTGTAGTATCAGAAGAAGTAAACAGAAAATTATAAACAAAGGTTAAGTAATGTTATGCAAAACCTTTTTGCATTGTGTGTTAGGTGGATTTGCCTGGTGGATGTGTTTGTGCTTGTGTTTTTGTGTGTGTGTGTGTGTGTGTGTGTGTGTGTGTGTGTGTGTGTGTGTGTGGTGAGTCAGCAGGTCGTGACTGACCTCTTCCGCAGCTAGTGTTGGTCAGGACAGCCTTTCTGTCACTGTGCCTGCTTGTGTTTTTTGTGTGTGCGTCTGTACACACCGCACCGATGCCTGTTTTGTATATGCGCTGCTCTGCCAAAGGTGTTTGGACACCCTCGTTTTTCCACCCATATGTGAGTCTTCCACAAACTGTTACCACCAAGTTGGAGGCACACAATTTTAAATTACTTCCTCGGATAGAGTTGCATTAGATTTCCTCTTCACTTAAACATAGTAGACCCCAACCTGTTGCAGCTTCACAGTGCACAAAGCCAGCTCCAGGAACATATGGTTTACATGGTTTGGAGCGGAAGATCTCGAGTGGCCTGCTATAGAGCTCCGACCGCATCAAACACTTTGAGATGAATTGGAACACCGACTGCACCCCAGACCTAATCACCCTCCATTATTGCTTGATCTTTCGAATGTTCTTGTGGTTGAATAAATACACTTTCAAAATCTAGAGAAACATCTTATTAGAAGAATGGTGACTGAATATGGAATGGGATGTTCAAAAAAAGCACATTGCAGACAGTTATGTGCACATTATGGTCAGGTGTCCACAAACTTTTGTCCAAATAGTGTATGCTTAGTGTGGGCTTTTAACCCAAATTCATAGTCTTTATCCAATTGATATCGTTTATAATATGCAAAATAAGTGGAATATTTGATTGAACATTTTTAAGAGGAATAGGAGCCTGTAGCTACACTTTTCTTAGTTGTTTTCGCGTCTAGCTGGAAGATTTATTGGAGGGATCTTGTTTCCACAGCCTGGTTGTTTACTGTCAATTGTATAATAAAGTTGAACGTTTATTTACATATATAGTCTACGAAAAGTTTAAAGATGGCATCCTAGAAGCAAAAGGTTGTGGTGGCAAATGTGCTAATATAATATGTATTGTTTATTCTAGGATTGTATTGAAGCAGATTTTTCGACTCGGATTTATTTGAAGGTATTGATTAATTTTCTATATGTAGAAAGTAGAATGTGTAGCATTATGAAAGGCAAATCAAAGGGAATATTACTTTATCTCTTTTCCAATATATTACATTTTTTTTCCATCTGATACCGGTGAGAATAATGAAACCTCAAGTATTGGCTGATAATTATTACTTAAACACTACTAAGCTTTTAGAGCACTTTGCAGTAAAACTCTCTGACACAAAAAAGTACTTACGAATTTGATAAATATAATACAATTTGATAAAATTTTACCTTTGGGAAAAAAACAATATATATTTTCTCGGAAATCTGATTTACCAGATTTTCCAGGTACTCAGTGGGTATCAGATCCGTGTCATCCCTAGTTTCTAAAGTTGCACCTAATTCTTAAAAACTGGAACTTGGTTGACACACCAATGATAAACATAGCCAGTCTGAGGTAAAGCGTTTTCTTTAGGTTTTTCACCACGAGAGAGAATTTTGTGACAGGAGTTTTGCTTTGCTTTTTTCGACATTTGTTTTTGTCATAATGGCTTCAAAAGAACGTGAGGGAGCAAATGTTAGTAGCTGTTTTAAAGTTTCTGATAACAGGAGCTAACTTTTGTGTAGACTATAAATTGCTAAGAAAAAAGTAACCTATTGTTGTTGTTAATAAAGAAAAATGCACATCACTGACACATTGTTGGTGACGCAAGTGGAATAAAAGTTTTTTATTTTATTTTTTTTTTTTAAATGAAGAATAAAATATAAAATGTAGTTGTGAGAATAAAAAAAAAAAAAGTTTGTCTGGATAAAAAAAATAAAATAATAAAAGAACACGTTCAAAATATTTTAGCCATGAAGCTGTTAAGAAAACTGAAAGTAAAACTTTCTTTTTTCTGATTTTTATCTTAAGGATTTGTAGTTCATAATCAGTACAAACAAATTAGGCTATCTGTCTATGTGCTGCTTCACTTGTTTTTGTCATAGTCATAGTGTAAACAGAATGAGTACATGTCTGACCTTCACAGGGGATGAGAAAACACACCAGTCAGTCTTGGGACCATTGTGCTACGTGAAGTTGAAATACACATACGGTTGTTTTCATTGATGGGGTGTTTTGAATGTAATGCTGAGTCATAGCAGAGGTACTATGAAAATTTCCTTTGACTCATTGACGGGGTTCCCAGCCGCTCAAGCGTGGGTTAAACCGTGTAGGTTAAATCTCACTGTCGCCTGGTTGTAGGATGGTTGGCTAAGTGCTGCGTTTAACTTTTAACACCATCTTTAGTTGACTCATTGTCAAAGGAATCGATTTTAGTAGTTAGTAGTATACATTTAAAAATGTCCCGCCATCTTATCAATAGCAGTATATTTAACATAATTAGGTTGCCACATGAAATACATATGTGCCTTTGCTTATAATTACACGTTTTTTGTTTTTTCTCCTTAAAAGTATACGATTTTTTGGGGGGACACCAGAATCTTTTTTTGCATATTCAAAATATTTTAGTTTCAGCAATACTTTTTTTTGTCTCTTTGCAGAAACGGATTTGCAATGGACACGTCCTGAAGTTTACAGAAGGACTGTGAATTTGGCTGTCCTGTTACATGGACACATATAGAAGCCAAATCTCTATGCAACACTTACAGCTGATTGCATAATGGACTATTTTGGTGACCCCAACATTTTCGAGGATTGTTTTACCTCAGTCCATGTTTCTTTGGCGGATGAGCTGGACCTTGGCTCAGGGTTTGGCACACTGCAACTTAATGCAGTGGATGCCGAGAAACACCCTGGAATGGAGGCAAGTACTTTGCCATCTGCTAACCAGCATGGGGTAGACTACCATCAACGAATAGGGCAGTTTGATGGGATGAAAGTCCAGACGTCCATGGCACAGTCCTTTCCTAGCCAAGGAGGAAACGGCAGTGTCGGAGGCGTTTTCATCAACGAGCAGTCTCATTTTCAAGACCCAACCATGAATCAAGCACCTCAGACCAACGGACTGTATCCCAACAGCAGTCCTATATGGGGGGAACAGAGAGCCAATGCCTACCACCATCAGCAGCTGCAGCATCAGCATCAGCAGCTTCAACAGCATCAGCAGCTTCAGCAGCAGCGGCATAAACAACATATGTGTCAGCAGCCTTTTCCAGAACAATTTCAGCATCGTCAAGGCCAACAACGTCATCAACATCAGTTCAATCATCAACATTCACACCTTCAGCAGGGTCAGCAAGTTTTGAGACAGCATCTGCTGTCGGCTCAGCATCCGATGCCCCACCAACAAATTAACCCCCAGATTTTACATCGACATGCAAAGAGCTACCCGGACCATACCAACGTCTACTACCAAGAAAATGTTGCATCCCACCAAGGCCACCACAGTGCGATTAATTCAGAGCGAAGCCCTTTTCATTCAGGAGTTGATCCACAGGCTAAGTCTTACCTCGAAGTACATCTGATTGCCGCAACATCTCAGCAACAAAGTGGATTTGAGATGGCTCAAACGGTACAAGGGTTCCCCGGTGTTCCTGACACTGAGGACAATAATCTAGGGTACCATGTACAGTCTTCCCCTGCAGCCTATGCAATGTCTTCCTGTTCAGCTAATATTGCATCTTCCTATCCCTCTTCTCAGTATTCCTTTCCTGGTCAACCTTCTCCCGTCGTAACTTCATCACAGCATCACAGCAACATCCCACTTGCTACTCGTAATTCCAGCTGCTTATACATGGCAGATCCAATAATGGAACAACAACCAAAGGGGAGTCAAATCCAGGTTCCTGGAAATCATCCTCAGGAGTGTCCTTTTCGTGCTCTACCAACTAAACAAGTCCAGGATGCTTATGGTGCTTCTGAGGTGTTCTCTGAAGGCCTAGGTCCTTTCTCTACATCAAACGGTCCTTTCTCTCATGAGATAGAAGATGACCACAGTGGAAGTGGGTTTCAGGGTCTGGATGAAGTCGCGTTGATGGATCATCAGCATGGAGGCATTGGGGCGATAGGAGCAGGACATAATATTCTGGAAGAAGACCTGCTGCCTGAGCTGGAAGCTTTTGTTCAGGAGGACACATCCAGCTGGAACAATACAAGACATAATGAAGTTCCTCGAGAGAACTTGTTAAATGATTCGCAAGGTGTGGATTTTACGGATTCACTAACTTTGCGATTTAAAGCCCAGGTAAGGTCATCTGTACTTCTATATCTACTGTATTTTTATGTTCAAAGTAAATCTGGAAGAGTTTTGGATTTTCCTCATTGTAACCAGGCTGGAATTGTTTTATTGTAGGGTGTTTGATATCCATGAAATATCCACAATTTAATTATGCATTACTTTTCATGTCACGGTACTTGAAGACATTTCTGTGAATAATACTGATTACTCATCATGGCACCTATATATATTTATTAGGCAGCAAGTGAACATTTTGTCCTTAAAGTTGACGTGTTAGAAGCAGGAAAAATGGGCAAGCGTAAGGATTTGAGGGAGTTTGATGACGGCCAGTTTGTGACGTCTAGATGACTGGGTCAGAGCATCTCCAAAACTGCAGCTCTTGTACTGTGTTCCTGGTCTGCAGTGGTCAGTATCTATCAAAAGTGGTCCAAGGATGGAACAGTGGTAAACCGGCGTCAGGGTCACGGGTGGCCAAGGCTCATTAATGCATGTAGGGAGCGAAGGCTGGCGGTGTGGTCCGGTCCAACAGACGAGCTCCTGTAGCTCAAACTGCTAAAGAAGTTAATGCTGTTAATGTTTGACAGGTCAGAACTGTTTTGTCAGCAAAGGGGGGACCAACACAATATTAGGCAGGTGGTCATGAAGTTATGTCTGATCAGTGTATTATAATACAGACAACATTTCAGAAAAAAGTGATGTCATTTATTATATAGCAATTGTTCTGTTCTTTTTCTATTCTATTCTATTCTATTCTATTCTATTCTATTCTATTCTATTCTATTCTATTCTATTCTATTTTATTCTCTGTCATGTGCCGAATTTTCTTTTTAGTGTGTTACATTTTAGGAAAAAACTATTTCTGAAAGGTACATGCCATTTTGACATCATGATTCCCTAGATGGACAAAATAATGATATTTTAATAGGAGACAAATACTTTTTTAATAGGGGACAAAAAAAAATGTAAGAGAAAAATCTGTCTCAGGATGTCGACTGGAAGATTCCAACCTGGTTGTGATGAAAGGATTTAACTGCATTTCATTTCTTATTCTATAAAGGTTAAGGCAAGCCATAAATTAAACTGACAGGCAGGCAATGGTAAGTGACAAGGACGAAGAAAGAAAAGGAAATGAACTCCTGTGAGTCCTGGCGCGTGAGTATTGAAATATTGGGGATTTTTAGCGAGGAGTCCAGCTAGCAGCTGATTAAGAGTGGCAGCAGTGGGCTCAGGACTTACCCAGGTTAAGCATGCTTAAGGCTATAACAAGATGTCGGTCAGGCCGGCCAAGGGCTACCACAACAACATGCACTCCACATGAGGGCTGGAGCGCGGGGGTGGATGTTCGGCTTGTTTGTATTAGTGTTTATGCGGCTGAATGTTTGTTCGCGTTTGTGGGTGGTGGACTTGTCTGGTGGACTTGGGGGGGGGGGGGAGTGGAGAGAATGAGGAATGAGTGAAGACAGAGGATGAAGTGGAGAGAGAAAGAGGAAGGTGGGGGTGGAAGGAAATGCTGTTAACCAGCCCTGCTGGAGGCAATCCTTAGTTCTAGTGTCAGAAGAGTCTACAGCTTGCCGCCTCCCCCCCTCCCCCAACCTCTCTCTCTCTCTCTCTCTCTCTCTCTCTCTCTCTCTCTCTCTCTCTCTCTCTCTGATGATGCAACAGCCTCAGTTTCCCCACAGGCTTGTGCTTGACACAGGGAGCCAAGGCTCAGAGGTTCAGCTGCCACACACACACACACACACACACAGACACACACAGTGCTTGCCAGGTTTACCACACACACACAGGGTGCTCTCAATTTGCCAGTACACATAACCAGCCTTGCACTCATACATGCACACCTTGTCCTTTTGCCCACACCACAAGTTCCAAGACCTACACATACATCTACTTACTCTTAGTCCAATATCACATCATGTACTTTACTTTTCTCTGCCAATTAAAATGGGGGGGGGGGGGGGGTAATTTATTGACTTAATATTTGTAATTTTTGCAGTACACAGTACACAAATTCTCACCGGTTAAAACGTTGGACTGCTGGTCAGAAGATTGAGAGTTTAAAATCACAGCTCTGCCAGGCTCCCATTCCCATTCAAGACCCTCAACCTTAACTGCTCAGGGAAAATGTATTACAGAATTAGATCAAGCTTCTTTTTTATTTTTTTTTATTTTCCTAAAATATTCAATCTATTATTTTTCCTGATACTGATTATGGGGATCGTCTCAGTGTCGCCTGTAACTACTGCTGATACTACAACTAAAAGTAATGATGCATTTATTGATACTGATGATTTATTGACGAGGATATATGACGATATATAGGGATGAATGTTGAAGTTTATACGTCATTAGTGGGAGCAGATAAATGGGTGTAGGTAAATACAGACACTCGGAGAGCAGACCGACACATAAGCAGAAGGCCTGCTGAGTTAATTTGTTTGTCCTCACGGGTCCTTAATTAAAGCTTAGGCAGGATGTACGGATTGTGTGACTTCCTGTAGAGAGAGGGAGACGTAGAGTAAAAAGAGTGGATGAAGGTTAGACGGAGCTATTCATGCGCAGTAGAGGGTGGAGAGCCGACAGATGCACAATGTGAGTCAGTTACACTCAAATGAGCAAAGAGGGAAAGAGATAGGGAGAGAGAGAGAGAGAGAGAGAGAGAGAGAGGGGATGGTGACTTTTTTTTTTTTCCCCTGGCACTTTAGTTATGAAGTTCGTACCTTCAAGCTTCTAGTTTTAGGGTTAAATGAATCACACGGAACTGTTGCCACGTCTTTCTGATAATATCTGTATTATAATACCACATGAACGGTCCACTTGCGACACTCACCACATACTGTAGTTGAAATATTCTCCTGTTTGTGCATCAGTATTGATGTTTATGACTAAATGTCTGGAGAGCCCAAAGACTAGGTGTATTTACAGTGTCAGTATACAGTATCAGTCATACAAACGTTTTTCTTTGTAATTTACCAATATGTCTGAGAGAAACGTCGATAATTCTGACATTTTCTACTCATTTCCACTGTAAAAGAGTTTAAAACACTTGAAAGTCTTTATGCTAACTGGATTCATTGGCAGCCTCGGTTAGATGCTTGCATTTGGTCAAAGTCTAAGCAAAAAGAATCATCACACGCAAACCCACAGATAGAGGAAATGCCGATACCGTGTTAGCCACTGTTGCTACTTTCATGTTGTGATGCCGTAGCCACATTAGCAGATGTGTGAAGTGCTCGTAAGCTCGTAAATGCAAGTCCACGTAGACGAGGCGCTACTTTGGTAAATTCGGCTCCAACGCACTTTACGTCCAACCGTTAAAAAAAGAAGAAGAAAGAATTTGTGAATTTTCGCTGCTTTTGTACATGTAAATAAGTACACGCCCTTTTTATGCAGTTTTCAATAAATATTCATTTAATGTTGTGTTCCCAAAACGAGAGAGTTCCTGTTATCACATATTTATAACACTGTAATGCTACTGTATAGCGGCTAATCGGTCATTCCGACATCAAGCTTACGTATATTTTATTTATTTATTTAGCTTCTATATTTTATATTAAGCAATGTTGAGCTCGTTTGTCTTTTCTCACGTTGGGAAACGTGAAGAGGACACAAAGTTGTGGCATTAAAAACTCCTTCTTTATAATGTAAAAGAAACGTGACTTCTCAGAAAATGTCCCTATATCAACCATCATCAGACTTGTCTTGTACAATATCGCATTATTCCTGACTCTAAAAGGGAGATGAAATATAGAGAGAGTGCTGACACCCAAACACGACTGCATGTCAACGTGTGATCAATGCGTGGGAACTTTTACTGACCGCGAGTGTCAACAGCACGTTCTCTCATTGGTCAAACTCAATCCGTTTCAATTGACATCACCGTGCGACAAAATATAGCATTCGCAGTGAGCTGTGGGAGGTGGAAATAGGTTTTCGAAAATATATATGACAGAAGATAGATTATATTTGTAGTCCGCTTATTTAAAAATAAGCGGAAAACTCCATCAGTAATATCGGATACCACCCTACTCTGTGTAATGAGCATGTTCTAAATGGCAAGTCAGCTAGTTCCGTGAGTGGAGGGCGGAGCTGGACTGAAACAAAGGGCACTGATTGGTCTCCTCTGCTGCTGGTGTATGCTTACCGCACGTTTCGTCTGACTCCGTCCTCCAATTGCGAACCACCGCACAACTACTGTATTTTTCGGACTATAAGCCGCTACTTTTTTCCCACGTTTTGAACCCCGCGGCTTAAACAACGAAGCGGCTAATTTATAATTTTTTCCTGGGTTTTTCCCGGTTTTACAAACTTCAAGCCAAAAAACTGACCCCCATAACATTAGACCAATAAAATTTCAGAACAGAAACGAAAAAACGCACCTCACCTGTGTTCTGAGCTGCACGGCATCGGGAGAAAAAAAGTTTTTCTTAAACGCACGACGATGCCAAAAGATAACCTCCCGAGAGAAATAGTTGTGAAAGGAAGGAGAAAGACAGTGAACAATGACTTTCTTGGTCGGCTACTGTTTAGATACAAGCCGTTGTAATGCGTTGAGTCAGGGTGAAGGGAGAGCTCGCTTCTGGCATGCTATTCCCAAAATACCGCTATGCTCCTAAAGGAAGCGCAACATATTTCACCCGTTACACCGTGTGTAACGTGTCTTTCGTTAAAGCCTGTGTAAAGTACATTAGTGCTTATTTATGTTGAAAATAAAAATATTTGTAAAATTCAGTGCGGCTTATATATGGGTGCGCTTTATAGTCCGGAAATTACTGTACATGTCTATGCACCGATCGGTGTATACACTATATATTGCCAAAAGTATTGGGTCACCTGGTCATAAGTATGGGATGGGATTTATTTTGTCCCAATTTGCTCTTATAATTCCCTCCACTCTTCTGGGAAGATGTTCCACTAGATTTTGCAGTGTGCTTATGGATATCCGGGTTATCAGCCACAAGGGTGTAATGAAAGGCAGGTGAGGAGGCCTGGGGTGCAGTCAGCGTTCACATTCATCCCAAAGGTGTTCGGTAAGGATGAGATCAGAGCTCTATAGCAGTCCACTCAAGATCTTCCTCTCCAAAGCATGTAAACTATAATCTTCATGGAGCTCACTTTGTGCACAGAGGCATCACCATGCTGGAGCAGGTTTGGGTTTCCGAGTCAAAGTGAATGCAAAATGTTATATATATATATATATATATATATATATATATATATATATATATATATATATATATATATATATATATATATATATATATTTTTTTTTTTTTTGAACATAAATAAGCCGCACCTGTCTAAATGTCTACATTGAAACTAATGAACTTTACGCTCCTTCCTTTCACAACTATTTCTCTCTGGAGTTTTTCTTTTGACATCGTCGTGCGTTTAAAAATCACCATTGGTAAATCTTTTCTCCCGATGCCGTGCAGCTCAGAACACAGGTGAAGTGCGTTTTTTTCATGCCCGGTTGTTTTCAGCATGACGAATGATTCACATTTCCTGTAGACAGTCCGAGTGAGCGGCAGGTCAAACGTCAGAGGAACCTCATCCATATTTATGGTGTGGTGCGGCCCGATTCATTGGGAGCGCATCTGATTTAATATAAAGAATTTCATTGGTTTACCTGAACCCGTGCCGCAATTTCATTGGTCTAATGTTATGGGGGTCAGTTTTTTGGCTTGAAGTTGGTGAAACCGGGAAAATTAGCCGCTTCGTTGTTTAAGCTGCAGGGATCAAAGCGTGGGAAAAAAGTAGCGGCTTAAAGTCCGGAAAATACGGTGTATATATATATATATATATATATATATATATATATATATATATATATATATATATATATATATATATATATATATATAAATAAATATAAATATGTTATAATCTTTGTGGTAACAGTTTGGAAAAGAACCACATATAGCAGGAAAGGTCAGGCGACCTTTTGGCAATATAGTGTATGCTAAACTAAATTGATTATCCAAACATTAGTCTGTGACGGATGTGTAGAAGTTTTCTGTTGTTGGTTAGTGCTTTTTTTTGTTTCGGTCATGTCTACATATTTAGCCTAACTAAATATGTAGTATGTAGTTTATGTAGTACTAAATAGTCAGAAAGAGCATCGATTTAATGACAGATTTTACCTTTTATGCTGAGGATGGAGCCACCAGGAAGGAGGAAAAGTGAAAGACCAAGGAGGAGGTTTGTGGATGTGGTGAGGGAAGACATGCAGGTTGGTTTGAAAGAGGCAGGTGTAGACGAAAGGGGGTATGGAGACGGATGATCCACTGTGGTGGCCCCTAATGGGAGAAGCCGATAGAAGATGTAATGTAACATATAACATCGATTTAATGTTCTTTGGGACACTTTATCTTGTTTTGCTTGTGTTGCTAGAGGCTAAAGTCCTCAGATGTCCTCTCGCTGATGCATGATGACGGATTGTGGATTGAAATCTGATTAAAATCTTCAAATTGTATTTTTTTCCTGCTGTTGCTCATCAATATATTAGCCAGTGGAAATAAATCATGTTACTAAACAGATCAATGCTTGCCATCAGCTGTTTTAGGGAAGGCAATGACATTTATCATTCTCATAAGCAGTTAAGTGCTGCAGGTGTACCACTGCTGTGGGTTTACCCCTGCCACATCATGTGTAGAGTTGACATCATCTTTTATCATCCCCTAAGTGAAATGTCTTTCACACTCAAGACCAGAGTCGTGTTTTGATTTTTAGACCATGCGGGTCTGCGGAGCGAGGGCCAGTGTTTGTCTCTTTATCTGTTGTAGATGTAAAAATATCACGCCGCCCTATCGGCGTTATTATGCAACAGTCTGATTGTTTGCTGCGATTAGCGAAAAAGGGGGTCAAACACTTTCTGACCCCGCCCCTTATTGACGGGGAAGGCTCAGGAGCCAATGAAACATCAGTTAGAAATGAGCTGAAATCTTGGATAGTTGATAATTTTCCAAAGATAAGCCATTCTAACTATCGTACATTCTAAAATGGGTTATTCCTCCTAAAGGTCACGAATTTGCTGATCATTATTCATTAGTTTGTTCGTTTATGGATCATGGATGTGATGATCCTAAATGTGAGTTTATGACCGTCATCCATTTTTAGACGTAATCAATAAGATAATCACAATATGACTAATACCAACTTATAAAAAATCATAACCATAATTTGATTCAAAAATACCCTGCTTGTTTACGTGCAGTGAAATTCGAAAGACGTTTCATTATCGGGAAATGCACCGTCCCATTGTACACCTTCTGTAAACGCTACGAATCTCCTTCAAGAAACATCCTCACGTCAACGTTTTTATGTCACGTTTAATAAGAGCGCATCAATATAAACCTGTGATTTGTCTCTGCTGTAGTGTTTCGCATCATTGAAGGATTATATTGTCAAGGCGGTATTTATGCTGATTGTCATCGGTGTCATCTAATGCTGTCCATCATACGAGCACTGGATGAGTTTAAACCTACATCACTGACGTACTGGCGTCGTTCTGAGGTGGAAAATGTGAGTCATCAAATTAAGATACCAGATTGTAGATTATGTTCATACCCCACTTTTTTATGACAGGTGTGTCAGAGAGAGAGAGAGAGAGAGAGAGAAAGAGAGAGCTAAAGGTGAAAAAAAAAAGTCCCTATTTTTTTTACGCTTGAAGGATTTTAAGTTCATTCCCCCTCCACCTTACAGCAGTGTGAAGTGTGGAGAACTTGTTGAGTGCATGAGATCTGGATGTGTATGTGCCTGTTGATGTTTGTCTGTGTTTGTTTGTGTGTGTGTGTGTGTGTGTGTGTGTGAGAGAGAGAGAGAGAGAGAGAGGGAGGCTTGTGTTGAATCGCTGGCTTTGTTGCTTCCTGACCCTGTCACAGTGAGGTTTATATAACTCACTCAGCCTGACAGGCGAAGACCAGAGAGCAGAACTGTAACTCGACACTCTGTCTGTCACACACACAGGCACCTACTGCTGTGAGTGTGTGTGAGGGTGCGTGCGAATGTGCGTGCGAGTGTGTGTGTTCCTGCGCATGCGTGTGTGTGTTTGTGTGTTTGGTTCTTAGATAGTAATTTGTGATAGGTGATCTAAGATCTGTTGTAGGAACGTTGGGAGGAGCTTTCAGGGTTAACAGGAAGTGGTGTAGAAAAGTGTTGGGAACGGAAGAGGAGGGAGGAAGACAGAAAGAGATAGAGAAAGGGGAGAAGGAGGGGCAAGTTGACTTGGCATTGGACCACACTAGGGCACGTGGGAAGGGAGCCAGATCAAACTGAACAGTAGGTTAAATTTTAACACTTCTCTCCCCCCCCCCCCCCAATAATGCAAAACACTTTTTTTTCTCTTTCTCAGGGACTGTTTCAACAACTTTATATTAGGTTGTTTTTTTTTTTTGTTGTTTTTTTTTAAAAGGTATTTTTTTTTTACAGTGTGTCTGTTGTGTGCGCACACACATTGCGCCTGAGCGTGTTAGCCAGCCGGATTTAGTCCATTGGGGGGGCAGACGTTTTGGGCGATGACACAACTTGGCCTCATTCAACCACAGCATGTTAACTCTTTACACACCAGAGCAGTAATAGACAGAAGGCAGCAACTTTGCTCTGAGTGTTTAACATTTTTTATATATATATATATATATATATATATATATATATATATATATATATATATATATATATATATATATATATTGGTGTATGTTGTGATGCAAGTTGATCATATACCGTATATTACGGCTGTCATATTTTTTTTTTGGCATTTGTGTGCTGTTTTCCGAATCTTTGTGTCATTTACCTGTTACTAAAGTGAGCTTGTTGTATGTGTGTTTTCGTGTGCATGAGATTTGCTCACCGATTGGTCACGCAGTTGACAGGTTTTTCAGGTATTCGCCGAGTTTTTGGTGGTTGCTGAACTTCTTGTCATGGCTCTGGATTTTGTTTACAGAAATTAACAATACACTTTTTAACAAACTCGTTTAACACATGTAGCACATTCATGCTTAACGCTGTCGTCTCTCCATCCTGTCGTCCTACTTGTTCTTCCAGTGTTTTCCACTTTGTTATATTACTCAATTTGAGGCACAGAATGGAGGGTGGTTTTTTTTTAACCCAAAGATTTAAAAAGAAAGCAGTTTGTTAATATCAGGACTGTATATTAATTCCATGGTAACTCTGATGCGTGTGAGAGTGACTGTGCGTGCGAGAGTGACTATGCGTGCGGGGGAGACTGTGCGTGCGAGAGCGACTGTGCGTGCGGGAGAGACTGTGTGTGCGAGAGTGACCGTGGTGCGAGAGTGACCGTGGTGCGAGAGTGACCGTGGTGCGAGAGTGACCGTGCGTGCGGGAGTGACCGTGCGTGCGGGAGAGACCGTGCCTGCGAGAGTGACTGCGTGCGAGAGTGACTCTGCGTGCCAGAGTGTGCGTGCCAGAGTGTGCGGTAGTGAGAGTGTGAGTGAGCGTGAGTGTGATTGTGCGCGAGAGTGTGATTGTGCGCGGGAGTGTGTGTGTGAGTGAGTGTGTGTGAAAGTGCGATTGTGTATGAGATTGTGTAAGATTGTGATTGTGCAGTGTGTGTGTGAGCGAGTGTGTGTGTGTGCTGGAGTGTGTGAGCAAAAGTGTGTGTGTGTGTGTGTGTGTGTGTGTGTGTGTGTGTGTGTGTGTGTGTGTGTGTGTGTGTGTGTGTGTGTGTGTGTGTGTGTGTGAGAGCAAGAGTGTGTGTGCGTGTGTGAGCGAGTGTGTGTGCGCGTGTGTGCTGGAGTGTGTGTGTGTGTGTGAGTGTGTGTGTGTGTGTGAGAACCCAACATGAATTTTCAGGACACAGCCCCCTAATAATTAAACCAGTATCTGCTTTCACTCTGAATCAGAGCGTAGACATCGTTATGTTTTATGAATTTTGAAGCCTTTCCATCCAAACTACTTGGCATTTGCATCAGCATTCAAACCACTTTATATTCTGGAAGCTTTGCCTTTTTTATTCCTTTCATGCTTAAATGTAAAAGTAAAAAAATAAATAGATTATACACCTGTAGGAATACTAAGTAATAAACGAACAATCAAACTGACCACTTATACCCAAATAATAACATATAAAATAGCACAGGTATCCGAACTATTTTATATTATTACAGAAAATTAATTTAAAGTTGTTGAACAAAACAGCAATATTCTTGACTCTACAAACTTGAGACGGTTTAGAAAGCCTGTGTGATAGTTGATTGCTGAGATAAAACAAAACATTTGTTGTTCGTGTGTGTTTTTTTATGTGTAATATATATTCACAAAAATCCCCAAAAAACAATAATCCTTTAAAACAGCGTATTTAATTAAGTTCTTCAAATCAACCTATTTAAATTATAATCCTTCAAATGGATGCGTTTCGTTTGTAATCCGTCTTTAAATTAAGGGCAGTATATGTACTAACATAAAACGTAAATGATCCCACGTTTTTTTTTTGTTGTTAAATATGCACATTCACAAACGTAATATATTGCAGTCAGAGGGACGTATCGATGTATTAAAGCTACATGAGGCCTTAGTTACTGAGGGTGCAGTTGAGCACAAGCCGCCATGTTTATCCACCAAACTAGTTCCTGTGAAAGCAGTTCTATTAACACTAAACGACAGTATGAGCTGCAGAGAAGCTTCTCTAAACTAATCAGAATCATACTTTCACTTGTGGTATAAAATAGTTTCTAGAAGGTCAGGGAAGGTCACAGGTGGGTGAACATGCCCTGTGGAAAAAAAAAAGAACAAGCACCGCTTTCAGTACGGCTCCACCGCATATGACTGAAATACGTTTTGGGCGCCCGTGTGACTCGGTACATTTGCATGCGTGGTCAGAAACTCCTGCAAGTGGAGAGCGTGATGGTGATCTCACTGTGATAAGTGGAGCGTGGGGTGTGTGCCTGCATGTAGATCCCGCCTGTTTGCTCTCACCGCAGGAAGTGTAAAAAAAAAAAATCAAATAGGCAAACATGCCAGGCTGCTATTTGAGTCTGTCTGTAAGTGGCGTTGAGAAATATCGGCACGCTTGAATGTAGAAAACAAACTATAACACATACGTGATATTTTTCAGCTAGTAGTGTATTCAATTTTTTTTTATATCGCTTCTTTCTAATCGAGGTGGATGCAGCAGAAATTGACTAAGGATGGAAAGATCTTAGTGGTCATATTCCAGGACCACCAAGCTGCCCCTGTTAGACACGTGAACAAGGTATAATGGTAAATGTAAAAAGATCACTTTATAAGGCTGCAGCTCTCGATTATTTGAGTGATCGAAGATTTTGCCGATTATTTCGTTCGATTAATCGAGTAATTGGATAAGAAGTACTTTTTCTTTATTAAAAAGCAATACTTAATATAGAAGAGAAAATAAGACGGGTCTCTTGAAATGAACACGTGATTTTGTTTCCTTTTTAGAAAGAAGTTGACATTTTTATTGCTGAAATTGTGGGAAGTCAATACCAGTCAATAGCGTGCGTCAGTAATAATGGTCCGTGGGGAAACAAGGTGCTCTGTGTGTAGTTAAATGGACTAATCAAAATATTTCATATTTGTATTCTAATTACTCGAGGTATCGTTTCAACCCTATAACTGAAATATCGCACACTTTGTGGCACTGGTATATTGGTACATGTGGAAAACTTACCAATCAGAATAGAATTTGTCTTCGGTGGTACTTAATGCAAATAATTTAGGGTTTCAGTTGAGAAAACATGGTTGAGGACCCATTTCTGTCACCAAAAAAAAACAAAAAAAAAAACAGAAACATAGTGATTTCGCCGATTAATTGCTCCCCAGAAAGGTCAAGTCAAGTCAAGTCAAGAAGCTTTTATTGTCATTTCAACCATATATAGCTGATGCAGTACACAGTGAAATGAAACAATGTTCCTCCTGAACACAGGTGCTACATAGAACAACATAAAACAACAGTACAGGACAGAAGAACACAGGGCCGAGAACTAAGATCCTCGCCACATAAAGTGCATGTGTGCAGCTGGTGCAAACAGTGCAAAAGACAACACAAGACAGTGCAAGACAACACAGGACAGTGCAGGACAATACACAATACACAATACACAAAATATAAAATTAAAAATAGAAATAGCTCCGCCAGTAAAACCTGTCGTAACAGAATAAGGTGCAGTGTAAACAGAAAAATGTAAACAGAATTTGTGCAATTCAGCAGTAGCAGCAATCAAAAATAGAGTTAACAGTAACCAAAGGATTTGGACAGAATATTGTGCAAAATAACAAGTCCCGGAATCAGCAACAGACGGCATGTAAACATTTTGCGATCGTGAAAAATGTGATTGGTATTGAAAACCTGGGTGAACGAAGTGTATGATGGGTGTTGAGTCCGGTTTGTGCGGATCAGTCACACAGTTGTGTGTAAGTGTGTGTGTGTGTGTGTGTGTGTGTGTGTGTGTGTGTGTGTGTGAGAGAGAGAGTTCAGTTCAGTTCTTTGTTGAGGAGCCTGATGGCTTGCGGGAAAAAACTGTTGCACAGTCTGGATGTGGCGGCCCGAATGCTTCGGAACCGTTTCCCTGATGGTAGAAGTGTGAAAAGTGTGTGTGACGGGTGTGTGTGATCGTCCACAATGCTGTATGCTTTGCGGATGCAGCGTGTAGTGTAGATGTCCATGATAGAGGGGAGAGAGATTCCGATAATCTTCTCAGCTGTCCTCACTATCCTCTGTAGGGTCTTGCGGTCCGAGACGGTGCAGTTCCCAAACCAGGCAGTGATGCAGCTGCTCAGGATGCTCTCAATGGTCCCTCTGTAGAACATGGACAGGATGGGGGGAGGAAGATGAGCTTTCCTCAGCCTTCTCAGGAAGTAGAGACCCTGCTGGGCTTTCTTGGTGATGGAGCTGGTGTTAAGTGACCAGGTGAGCTTGTCCGCCAGATGAACACCAAGGAATTTGGTGCTCTTGACTATCTTCACCGAGGATCCAGCGATGATCAGTGGAGAATAGTCACTCTGTGTCCTGCCCCCTAGAGGGGGGGGGAGTATTCCCCATTTTCACCAATGCTTGGTGAAGGAAAAATGTGGAATATTCTTATTTTTTCATGGTTAGCAACCATTAGGTTTGGCAGAGAGGGTGCTGTATCTCGAACGCTTTTTCTTTCATGTGAATTAGTCAGAGCAGTTCAGCATGATGTCACTCTTGATTTCCCTGTTTAAAAGAGAGACTTAAAATGTATGTTGGAGGGACAGAGTGTATCCGCAGGTCTTCTCTTTGTGCCTCACGCTTACTTCTCACCATTTTTCATCCTCTTACCTCCCCATAGCTGCCTTAATGACTCAAACTTGCCCCGGGTGTGTGAATGAATGTCCCGTTCAGACAGGGGTGTAACGGTACGTAATTCACGGTTTGGTTCAGTTTCGTTGTGGGTAACGGGAAGAAATGCAAAACAAAAATTTTTATTAATTTTGTTTTAATTGACATTTATGAATATTTTTTTTATAATTTTAAATAAAATCCCTGCTTGGCTCAAATAATATATCAAATATTATTTTAGATTCATTCATGAAAGTAAAATATGTAAACATAAAAACAGGAATCAATTTTATATTTATTACATTGAGCATACGATTAAATTGGCACAAATTGAATTGATGAAATAAAAATCAATAAATGGAAAACTTTTATTAAATAGTTTACTAAAGATATAAATGTGTGTGTGATTTACATTTTAAATTTAATTTTTCCAAAGATATGATCTTCTTAACTGTTCTACTTATTTCAGCAGACTTTTAACAAATGTGTTCATTCCTTCCATCCTTCATTCATTCCCTCCCTCGATATGCGGAATTGTCAGGATTTTCTCCTTTTAAGAAAAATTCTTGGAGCTGGACATAAAACGAAAAGGAATCCATATGGCGAGACTTGCGTAAAAACATCGGCGATGACAGGAAGTGAAGGCGGAGATTAAATAAACTTGTGATCCGCCACTTAATATGTTTGTGAGGAAACTCGGATTTGAACTATGTTCCACACGTAACAAGGATTAAATGCTGTACACACGTGCACCGTACCGAATGTGTGTATCGTTTCACCCCTAATAAACAGTGACCAGGTTAAAGCGGTTTCTAAAAAAATTCATTAAAACACTTTTCGAATTATACTGAACTATTCAGAATTTAAACAATGGATCTCTGGAAAGTGTGTGAATGAACCGCTCCTTCAGATATCTTCTTAGACCCAGCATGATTTCCACCTGATGGTATTGCGAATCAGTTGGTGAGATGAATACAGCGTGTTAAATGCCAGGCAAAGCGGTGCTGTAGTCTTCTGAAACCCTTGCTTTGACTTGTTGAAGATTTGTGTGTGTGTGTGTTTGCGTGTGACTGAGCGAGTGTCTTCAGGGGGGGCCGAGCTAGCCGATGTGCTACTCGTGTGCATGTGCATCTGTTGGAAAGGCCTCTCAAGAGAACGGTGCACTGTGCCTACTTGTACTCTGTGGTGTGTGTGTGTGTGTGTGTGTGTGTGTGTCTGTGTGTGTATGTAGCCGTAAGAACCAAATGTCCCCACAAGCTGAGAAGTCGAGGAGAATGTCTTCACAAAACTGTAGCTTTTGTTGTCATTTTTTTTTGTTACCATGAAATAAATAAAAACGCATCAAATATTTTATTTGGGTTCAGGTTTGAATTAGCAGTAGTTCCCTGCGTTCATACATTTATAAGTGATTGTGTCTCACAAAGATGGTAAGACCACCATGTGTCTGTGTCCATATGTTAGAAAGGTCCTCTCTGGAGAGATGTGCTAGCACTGTGTGTGTGTGTGTGTGTGTGTGTGTGTGTGTGTGTGTTGTGTGTGTGTGATGGAAAGGAGGCTTGCGTTGCCAGTGTTCTGTCGTCTACGGGTCATTAATAGCTGCTGCCATGTTAAATGGGTTCAGGAAACACTGCTACACATCATGTCCTGTTTCATTAATCAGATTGTGCTCATCTCCCTCCCTTTCCCTCTCTCTCTCTCTCTCTCTCTCTCTCTCTCTCTCTCTCTCTCTCTCTCTCTCTCTCTCTCTCTCTCTCTCTCTCTCTCTCTCTCTCTCTCTCTCTCTCTCTCTCTCTCTCTCTCTCTCTCTCTCTCTCTCTCTCTCTCTCTCTCTCTCTCTCTCTCTCTCTCTCTCTCTCTCTCTCTCTCTCTCTCTCTCTCTCTCTCTCTCTCTCTCGGTACACCGTAACTCCACATTAGCCCACAGCTCCAGTCCTCATTATGTAGTCTAATCTTTTTTCTGCAGCCCGTGACACTCTAATCTATATTAGGTTAACTAGCACACCTTATATCCTTAGCTAACACCAGTGTTGTATGTATCACGTTCCTATCGGTGTGAGTCTTTGTAGCGGAAACGCGTGAACTCGTGTGAACCGTGTGTAATATTCATGTACATTTATTCTTTGGCTAAGCTCTCTTATTATTATAATACTATTAATGCAAACTATACATTAATAAGCCACATGTCTTTGACGTGTGTGTGCGTGTGTGTGTGTGTGTGTGTGCGCTGTAATCTTTTTGTTAATGGATCAAACTGAGCAGAGATTTTGTGATGATGTGATTGATTTGTCAGTTTATTATTTTCTAATCAACTTCAGACAACTGGAAAGTGAAAGCAAGATATGAAATTCTCTCTCTCTCTCTCTCTCTCTCTCTCTCTCTCTTTCTCTCTCTCTCTCTCTCTCTTTCTCTCTCTCTGTCATTCTCTGTTTCACTCATTGACTTCGTCACCTTTTTTTCCCCTCTATCATGCTCTCTTTCTCGCTCTCTCGTTTTCACTGTCTGGTTCTTTCTTTCTCAATCTCTCTGGCCAGATTACTATTCAGATTTTGAGACAGCCCCGCCCCCTTTCAGCCTAACCCCTCCCCCTTTCCCCAGCACTTCTACTTCATCTCATTTCCATATTAACTGTTTGGTTGCCATGGAGCCTGTGCCATTCAGGCCACGTGATCATGTCAGCATGTGTTTGTTCCCCCTGCTGCTCACTGCCAGCACATTACTGCCACACACACACACACACTCTTTTTCCCTGTGTTCATCGCATTTGTTTCAGAGTTGGGTCTGGGGTCCCCCCCCCCCCCCCACTCCATAGTGAACACGTTTTTTCTATTTCCATTTTTGTTCTTTCCATTTCTCATTTTTATGTCATGTTTGAGATGTTGATAGTTACACATAACACCACACACTCCGCACGCGTTTTTTCGATTCAGACGTGTGCGTTAGTTTTTATATTATCCTGTCTGTAAAATATAATTCTATGTACAGATGTCATTCTCTATGCTTCTGCCACTAGGTGGTGAAGGCTTTGTGTTCAGGATGTCTCCGCTTCCATCTACCCATCTGTGTGTCCGTCCACTATACATGTTACATATCGCAAAAACAAGACGATATCGGTTTGTAGAATTAATGAAATCATCGTTGTAAATAGCAATTTTTTTTATCCTGATTCAAGCAAGGTCAAGGTCATAGCAAAGGCAAATGTCTAAAATCTTTTTTTTTTTTTTTTGCATAGCTGCTGCCCAGTTTGAAATATATTCTAAGGGTATTTCAGACCAGAACATCTGTAACAAGAAGGACCAGACTTTCGAAAGCATAACTCTCTAAAAGCTGTAACTCTGTAACACTCATTTCTCTGTAGTGCATCTAGAGCTTATAATTTCCCTGAATATGCTCCTTAAATGTTCTTCTTTCTAACCAAAACAGACAGAGCCATCATGATGTACTTCTGAATTTAGTGCACAAACAGAACATTAATTTCCACCAAGACCATTATTTTTTTTTTTTCCGGAAAATGGCCTACTTGAATATAAACTGCCTGAGCATGTTATCTGTTCAGAGCCTACAGATTTTTAACCCCCACAATGCTAAAAACAACAACAAAAAAAGACTGATATTTAGATGATTTCCAACACCAAAGTTGGAGAGATATTGGCTTTATTGTCTATTTGTACACCTACAGTGTGATACAACAAGGCAGTGTGTGTGTGTGTGTGTGTGTGTGTGTGGCATAGTTTATAATTCTGCATCTGTGCTTTTGTAAATATGTCTGCCTTCATACTCGAGTGTAACATGGTCATGTCTGCTCACAGGCAGAACATTGAGAAAACTGCACTATTTAAGTATATAAACAGAATGAATGTTTCTAAAATGCAGTTCTTATATAAAAAACCTGTTAACCTTTTCCCATGCACAGCTAAGCATATTAACTTTAAGGTACACTGATCAGTATTATCATGCGTATCATTGCATGGCAAAAGATCTCATGCTGCATCACATGGCAGTGTAACACTAGGAGGCATTGCTGTTTGCCCTCTTCCACATCCCTGAGCTCACAAACACTGTTAATTGGAGTCCAAAAAAGTCCAGTGTCAAATCTTACAGTTTACAAATATTCTGAATGGTAATTAGAAAGTGATGTAAACATTTGGTGCTCTTTTATAGTAGCCAGAAATATGGCTCAAAAGACGTGGGTTTCCCAAGAAACCGCAGCCTTGCGTATGAAACATTTCGCTTCGGGTAGACGGTTAATTGGTTTTCATTGGGACGGCGTATCCCTCAAATCAAATTTGAATCAAATAATCAAATTATTTGTCACATACACATACAGAGTACGACACGCAGTGAAATGCTTATTATGACTGTCCGGCATGAGGGAATGAATCCCGTTATCTCACTGCGTTTGTCCTCATGCACCAGGTGTTTGTTTAAGACCAGAGTTTTGTCTGTATTGAAGATGCACAGCATTTTTTATTTTTTTTCCCCAGGCCACCACAAATCGGTTCCGAGGTGGTCCGACAGAACGGGACAGGGTAGAGAGAGAGAGAGAGAGAGAGAGAGAGAGCTGACAGGCTGTAGCTCAAGCAACAGATGAGCTACAACAGATGAGCTGCAGTCATGTAGTAACCGTAGATGGAGGGATGGAGGTGATGAGATTCAGTAATGATCTCATGCTGGGTGAAATGCACGCATTTAGATGCAGTGCAGGATGTATAGGGTTAATATGTGGACGGTAATCTTATAACGGCGATGCGAGCCCCCTCTGCTGGCCCACGCGCTCTCCGAGAGAGAGAGAGAGAGAGAGAGAGAGACGGTATTTTTAACGACATCTCTAATATTCACGCTGATGCATTTTGATGCGTCGCCTTTTTTTCCGCCTCGCTCCGGTCTCCGCGCGCGCCGCAGCTCTCCACACAGGACAGGAACGGCGGAGGAAACGGAGGAGGAGGAGGAAGAAGAAAACACGTTTCTTTTGCGTGTAAAAAAAAAAAAAAGGTGGAGCAGAGATCCGGTGGTTTTTTTCTCACCCTTATTCGGGATGTGAAGTAAAAAAAAAAGGGAGGAAGAAGTGACTGGTTGTAAAAGTGCGGGCCTTGTTTGAGGGCGAGGAAGAAAGAAAAAAAGAGAGAGAGAGAGAGAGAACGGGAGAAGCGCGAGACGGAGCGGAGCGCGCGCACGCGTGGGGAAGAATGAAAGAGCGGCGGATGCGCGCGACGGCGGCCGCGTTGTTGTTGTTCCTCTCCGTTCATCCGGTCACTTCTCGGCGGCTGTGAAGGAGTGTTGAGTGCACGGAGGCCGGCTAGAGTAGGAGGAGAGAAAGAAGAAAGGAAGAGGTGAAGAGACCTGCTGGGGGGGGGAGGGAGGGAAGGAAAGAGAGAGAGAAAAGGAAGAGAGGGGGCGCGAGCGAGCGCGTGTAGCGGAGAGACAAAAAAAAAAAAAAAAAAACCCGGCGGAAGGACAAGAGTTTTTTTTTTTTCCGCGAGGCGCCTGGAAGATAGAAGGAAGGAGGAAAAAATAGACCGGGAAGGACAAGATGTCGGCGGTGAAGAGACCAAGAGGACGGGTGAGTCTTTGCTCGTCACATGCAGCGGCGAACGCGATTGTGATAGGACGGAGCGTGAGCGCGACGGCCGCCATCTTGCGCCTGCACAGGGTTCCGTTCCGCGCCTGCACGGGGTTAGCATGGCGGCTCGTCAACGTTAGCATCGGCGTTACTAGCGTTAGCGTTTAGCCAGGCCGCGGGGTGGCAGGCTAAGAGGTGCACGGGGTGAGTTTTTACACCCCCCCCTCTCCTCTCTCACACACCTTCCTCTTCTCCCCCCCCTCACTACTTCCTTCGGTTATCCTCCTTTCTTCTTCTTTCTATATATATATATTTATATATTATAAACCCTGTGTTTGTATAGACATGTATTCCTGTTAGCCAGTGTGCTAATGTAAAGTGATAGCCGTGTATAATTTATCCCAGAACCCCGCGTGCCTGTACAATCCCGGGTCTTTATAACGGGTTATCGTTTTTTTTTTTTTTTTTTTTTTTTTTTTTGGGTTTTTTTCCTTTCACAGGCCGTATTTGGAGTAGGAGGAGAGAGAGAGAAAGAGAGAGAGAGAGAGAGAGAGGTTGAAATCACTGCAGTGCTGGCAGCCTGTAATTTCAGTTATTTATAGATGTATTACACAGCTGCAGTGCTCCCACTTTAGTGCATTCTCTCTATCTCCGTCCCATTCCCTTTTTCATTTTCCAGTTAACTCCCTCACTTCCTCCGTCCCTCTCTCTCTCTCTCTCTCTCTCTCTCTCTCTCTCTCTCTCCCTCCCTCCCTCCCTCCCTCCCTCCCTCTCTCTCTCTCTCCCTCCCTCCCTCCCTCTCTCTCTTGCTATTGCATATCCCATTTTATCCTTGCTTTCCTGCTCATATTTTTTTCCCCTGAAATGAATTAATGAGTCTCTCGGTCACGTGACTCGCTCTATGCAGGCCATGTTTATCCTCCACATGAATTAGTGTTTATTTCCTCTCCTCCTCCTCCCCCTCTTATTGTTTCCCTGCTTCTAGGTAAGTCCCTTTATTTTAACGTGCAGGAAGAAAAGAAAAAAAAAGCACGAATCAGAACCAGGCCATGGCTCAGACGTGTGTGTGTGTGTGTGTGTGTGTGTGTGTGTGTGTGTGTGTGTGTGTGTGTGTGTGTTTATTGGTTCTCCCCTGGTCTCTCACTCTCTTCCCATTTCTAAGCTCTGGAACTCTGTGTGTGTGTGTGTGTTTGTGTGTGTGTGTAATGAAATAAAGGCAGTCATGTATAATTCATGTTATGATCGTGTAGCAGGCCGGGGCATGTTGCAGACTGTATTATTCATGCTGGAATGGCTGACGTGCCGTCTGTCCGTATGTTTTATTCTTTATTTTTTCCCTCTCCTCTTTTCTATTTAACCCCCCCCCCAATCACAAACAAAGTCATACTAACGAACGCAAAATTCAGGCAATTATTTGCTTTTCGATGCGCACGCGTCCATGGTATGTTACGTTTTGTTTTGTTTATTATATTCTTTCCTTTAGCGTTTTTTAATTTTGTTGGCTTGTCATTTAAAAAAAAAAAAAAATGTCCGGCTAATGTATTCGGGTCTTTTCACACACAGGCTGTCCTCATAATTTCTCTAGATCTCGTAACAGCGGTCCGGGCCACGTCAACTCCCCGGGTTGTGTTTCCACTTAAACGAATGGCTGTTAAATTCTCATAAATGTGTGTGTAAAAGTTGTTGTCGAATGAACAGGATAAAGCAAGTTCAAGCCAGTTTTGTTTTTGGGATTTAATGATTGAATCAAATCGATATTGTGATAAATCTTATAATCTTCGATCTGTTTGGTGGACTTTGAGAATAAGAGGTAGCTGGATGGACGTTCTTGTTTTACATGTTTTATTTCTCCTTTTTTTAATCTTGTAAAAAATTTATTTGTGTAAATAACATTGGCACCATCTTCCTGTACTTTTCTATGGGTTTTATTTTATTATTATTTTAAGTAGATATAATTATTGAGCTGAATAACCCTTTCCTATCTCCTCTGTGTGGAATTGAATACTTGATTTGGTGTCTGGTGGTCAACGATTCAAAAGTTAATGGATCTGTTTGTGGTTCCCACAGGTGTGTGTTTGAGTTGTGTGCATTGGGGTTGTAATGGTTTAATGGGTTATTTACGATGTTTGATTGGACAGTATCCATACCATTTCAAAAGATATTGCAGAGAGAGAGAAAGAGAGAGTGAGTTTGAGGATTTCTGTCTATAATGCCCCAAAATACTCGTCTGTACTTCATACTGTACTACATCCTCCTTTTCTTCTTAAGACCTGTTCAGATTAAATTATCACCATCTAGAAAAAAAGAATTTTCACTCATCTCTCCAGTAAAAAAGCTCTCGTGTTCATAAAAATGACCACAAAAGGAGCAGCGAGTGTCTGACAGGTTGTATTTTCTACGACTCCGGATGTTTATATTCACAACATCTCCTTCGAGGGTTTTGAAGAGGTTCTAAAGTACACAAGAAATCCGAAGCCGATGTCCGAGGCAGATCAAGGTTCAAAATAAATATAATAAATAAATATAATTTTTTTTTCTTTGTATGTATTTAATGAATATTAATTTTGAAGTTTTATATCAAAGTAATTTATTTATATATATATATATATATATATATATATATATATATATATATATATATATATATATATATATATATATATATAATATATTTGAAATCAAATTCACAATGTTGGCATTTAAAAATGGACATCATACCTTTCCTTGCAGGCATGTACGCTTTCGGCCTAATGGCAAAGTAAAAACGCATTTTTTAATGCATGTTTATAAATGCATGTCTACTCGTGTAAAAATTTATTTATTTATTTATTTTTAAACGTGCATTTTTATTCTGGCATATTTTTTTTAGTATGGCTTAACACAGCGAAACCACAGATCTGTAATATTTTTTTTTTATCATGTGAAAATCTCAACGCTCTAAAACAAATAGTGAGTGTGTGTGCGTGTACAAGTTATTCTCGCTACAACATGCACAGGCTTAGCAGTATCACTTGACCTAGAGAAAACCTGGGTTTCCCTTGTTTTTTTAAGGCGGAAAGTGTGTGTGCAAGTGGCATCCTATTAGCTTCACTGCAGGAGTGAGTGTGGCCTTGAATTTACACTCCTCCGTGGCAGGACGGCGTTGCACCATGGAGTTTTGTAATCCGAGTTAGACCGAGTCTAGATTAGACAGGAAGTTTAAAATCTGAATCCAACGATGATTTATCCTTGGACTGCGTGGGCCTGAGCACCGCAACAAGTGCCTGTTACTCCAAATGCATGCTGGGAACGTAAAGATAATACCTGAATTTGATTTGCAGCATGGCGTATAAAGCATACCTGATTGGGTCTGTCGTTTCTGTACTGTTGTACATCGTAATTATACGACCTTTATCAGATTCCCTTACAAGAACGTGTTTTTGTGTAAACCCTGATTACGTACACTACAGCTGACTTGAGTTTGATTGGTGTGAGGAACATCATGTACCTCCTCAGTTGTTCTCTGCAGGTGGGAAAATGCCGATATCTCTGTATGGTGCACTGTTAATAGCAATGTGACGATATGTTACTGATCCCGCAATTGTGCATGTGTGCGTTTCAACACAGGCTTTAAATTATTCTAATGGTAGTCTCATAGTTCCTTTTCTGGTTAATAACTGTATTCTTTTCTCCCCTTTCCTTTCTATTTCCCCTCTCTTCTCTTCCTGTTTCATTTATTTCATGTCCCTTTTCTTTTTGTTTCATTCCTTTCTCATGTTCCTTTCTTTTAAATGACCTTATTTTGTCTTTCCCTTTCTATTCCCCTTCTTTACTATTTCTAATTTCTCTCTTTTTTGAAACAATTATTTCTTCTTTCCTTCTCTACTTATTCCCTTCCCCATCCTATTTTATTCTCCTCCCACCCTTTCACATATTTCCCCTCCCCCTTTTCTATACTTCAATCTCTGTTTCGTTATTTTCATTTTTTCGTTCCAGTTTCCTTTTCTTTTCCAGTGTACTATAAATTACGCAGGACACAATTTTGTTGTTTCGCCCCGTGTTTTAAAAGTTTATGAACATATGGAGTTTGTTTCTGAGGATGCCATATCATTTATAACACACTGACTTTCCCCTACACACAACAATAATCAACATTATAAATGGTACATGTGAACGTTATTTGAATGAAGTCATTGGATGCATTTAAACACATTCACTCATTCTGCTTTCCTCTTTATTTTTTTTCCCTCAAGCCTCCGAAAAACACTAATGGTTCGAGCAGCCAGGCCCGGTTGCTCAGCCCGCCGATGAAAAGCAGCTCCTCCTCTTCTTCCTCCTCGTCTTCCTCGTCTTCGTCCTCGCACTCGTCCTCCTCGGAGAAGCGTATCCCCAAGCGGCCACAGCAGATGGAGTCGTTTTCGCTGGAAGACAAACAGCAGAAGGCCAACCGCATCATCTCTGAGGCCATCGCCAGGGCACGCGAGCGGGGCGAGAAGAACATCCCGCGTGTAATGAGCCCAGAGAGTTTCCCCAGCTCCTCCGAGCTGCACAAGCACAGAGCGGGATCTTCTAAATCCAGAACGAAGAAAGGTTGTAAAAGTGCTCGCATCATCAAACCTTCCAGAGAAAAGCAGAAGAGTCTGATCAAGTAAGACCTTCTCTTTGATTCATTTCACTGTAATCTAATGTTTACTTTTTGTTTCAAGGTTTGTCTCGTTCAGCTTTCACTCATTCTAGTACATTTGCCCACTTTAAATAAGATGGGATTGGATGGGCTTCACATTGCAAATAATCGACGCATCCCATAAGTAGGAGTGAAAGCGTTCACCAGTGGGTGTGAAACGTCTTTTAAATGTCTTCAGTACATTAATAAGACATGTAGGTGCTGTAAATTGGGGGAAAAAAATGGTTCAAGTGCTCAAACACTGCACCTGAGCATGGAGGCATAATCTTTTTAGTTGTGTGTCGTTTTTATTGTAGTTTCATGAATACCTCGTAAATACCTCCCCCCCCCCCCCCCCCCCTTGTGCACACCGGCCTAGAGTTCTAGTTAGAACTAGTCTGAGACCCCATTGCCCAGATGTTTGTGACGCTGTTGCTTTGGTTCCAAGAAAGTGTGAATCGTCAGAACAACCACCACCACAAGTGCTGGAACGCTCCATGGTTCACTTCAGAGACTGAACTTTGCATACATAAAAGCATTGTGACTAAATTATGACTGACGTTTGTTTTGGAGACTGCTGTTTATTCCCTTTTATCTGTTTATATTATTTACATGTTTTGCTCTGTAACGTTTGCAGCAAATTTGAACCAAATCCGAATATGAAAATCTGAATAACAGGAAACTGTTAATGGGTAATTGATAGGAACCGAAGGCCGTCTGCGGTCAAATCGGAGATGAGGTTTTTTTTTTTCCCCTTCTAAATTCGCCTGGTAGTCTTTCAGCAAGTCTGTATAAGAGACTGTTGTTGCCAAGATGGTAGGAGCAAAGTTCAGGTCTATTTACTGTCTGCTTACTTGATGCCTGGGAGCTGTTAAACAAAAGAGAACAAAAAAGAATATGGAGAAAGAAAGAGAGGCAGTATGAATTTTAAGTCACTGAAATCAGTAGATTGCAAATGAGTTCCATTCTGTTTATCTGATATATACCCCCCCACCCCCCCACCCCCTTGAATATGTGTGTGTTGCCTTTATGGGGGTGTGTAAGTTCTCTGGTCACTGAAGTGAGTTCTTCAAAAGATTTTAGTTTAGTATTTTAAACCACAAACCTCTCCAAAGGTTCAGTCTGCACATAGTCAGTCAGTCTGTCCAGTGTAAGACAACGGAGCTGTGGTGAGTAAATGGTGTTCTGGAGAAGGTTTATTCGTCTTTCTTTAAAGGAGGGATTAAACCGGCATGTCTAATATTTCTCTCGTCCATATAAAATTATAAAGTGCAGCACTTGAGGGAAGCGAGCAGAGTGAAGTGAGCAGTGCGGGGTTACGTAATATTTGAAAACAATGCACTCTACATGCACAATGGTTTATGGAGTTAAAAGAAAAAAAAGGTTTTATACCTTTTAAGTAGCACTTTAATATTTACTTTTTCTTACCTCTACTTTCTTTGTTTTTTTTCTTTAATTATTTCTTTATTCTTTTCTGTTGCTTTCCTTTCTGTTTAAATTGTTTATTTCTCTTTCCTTACCTTTTGCTTTTCTTTCAAATTCCTTCACATTTCTTTTCATTATCGTTTCACTTTTCTCCCATTTCCTTTCCTGTCTTCTTTATTTTCCCTCTTTCTTTGTTCCTCTTCGCTGTTTGCTTTCTGTTTTTATTCTTTCTTTCCTTTTACTTCAGTGACAGTGTTGATGTTTTTATATAAAAATTTGACCTGCATTAGAACAGAACACTGATATTGGTTGTACATAAGATAAAGCGAGTGATGTAAGTGCTGGATGAGTGTAAAGCAGGACAGATAGAGGATTAGAGAAGGAAGTTGTGAGAGTAAAGAAGTTCCCAGTCCCTGTGAGAGACATTGGACTGTACTGGAGGCTGCATGAGAGCGTGTCTCTGAACAGCAGCGATGAACGTTTTACTGTTTAACTTCTTTACAGTCATTATTACAGGAAGGACAAAACCCGATCTTAAATCAGCACTAACATACCGACATTATTCACAAACCGAGATGCACCTGCTAGGAGAAACAGCAAACGTGTGCTCCAGCCTCTAATTACTACCATTATTCTCATTTTACAGGTTTTCTGATGGATCTGTGCTGCAAAATTATTTTTTTTTCTTCTCCATTTTCTCCCCCGCTGTGTAATATGACCGTAAGCTGCGCAGCAGTGTAGGAGAATCAAGTTTGACACAAATGGCTTAGCTTTGTGTTCGAGCTGCTCGGAAAGCTAACGCTGAAAAGTCTAGCACTTATCACTTACCTCATCTGGAGGCTCTCTGTGATATTAAAGTAGCATTTGTATAGAATGGTGTTAGATTATGTTCATGATCTCAGACTCTGAGGCACAACCAAGGAATGTTAGAAAGACTATTTTAGCCACAGTCTTGAGGCAGCTTAGCCATACACGTGTTTTATTTGCGCAGCATGAATTATAAGACACCTGAAGCTCCTCGTCCACATGAAAAGCTTATTTAGCAACCACGTGGATCATGGAGCTGAACAGTTATTCAGACTTTCTGCACAGAATCCAGGACAGGATACAGAGACCAGTTACGCTGCTAGCATTTGTGTTCCCTGTTCTTCTGAGGAGATGGTTGTCCATTAAGGCTGCACTGTATTTGTTTGTAACGTGTTCACAGGTTTGATGCTCCAACCCTGTTTTGTTTTTTAGTCAGTTCTGTTTAGATATTTTAGATCTGTGTTTTCTGGTTTGGTAAATACTTAAAATTTACATCCTTTTTTTGTTTTTGTTATACTCTGGTCAGAATTCGTGATTTGTGACTCCAATGACTACAATTACAACGAGAGCAAAAGGTTTAAGCGTAGCTTTTGTGTTAGTGTGTTTTAATATTGCTGTGCATGAAATCGCTAACTATAGCAAGCTAGTTAGATACTTGTGGATGTTAATACAGATTAGAATATTAAGGGTAGAGGTGCATTCGAAATGTATTCATTCTAACTTGCATCATTTATTTTCTTGATTATTTGTAACTGTATGGTGAGTTATAGGAGGTTTGTGTTTACAATGTACTTGTAGCTCAGGTGGGATTCAAAACTAGTTTGCAAGGTAAATTATTTCTGTTTACGTTGGACTGAAAACTGCATCTTGGACATTAAATCTGCTCGTTTTGCCAGCCATCCTGTCCTGCTGCTCTGTTTGTCTGCTCTTGTATCTCAGAGGATGCTGCATCCTGCACTGTATCACAAGGCCATGTATGAACATATTCAACATTCCAGCCCATCCAGGAAAAAAGCAGCGGGTGTGAAATTTCTGCACAGACTTGCCAGCTATGGTAAACAAATTAGCCGTGTGACTGACCCAAATACTTCAGCTGCAAGCTGCACAAAAGCCGAGCAGAATGCGTGCTCTTGTTGCAAAAGACGAGCTTTTTATTTTTAGATAGACGTGTTTTAATTTACTCCCCCAGACTCGGAAAAGCGTCAGAACATGTTCCGCCCGTTAGTTACATATACAAGACATTTTTTTTTTTTTATAAAATACAGTAAAATATTGAGGGAAAAGTACAGAAGTAGAGGTCATACCAGTGTGCTTGCATTTAGACACATGGTGCTTTAAAAGAAGAACGAACAGAATGTTGTAATCCAGTTTCCTGTTGCAGCTGTAGCACTGTGCCCATGTTAAGGGTTTGTTGGTATCAGTTTTTAATTTAAATTTTTTTATTTTAGTCATTTGCTTGGAATCAAACATTAGGCTTTATAACCGGGGGAATAGATTTATTCTGAAGTGTTCAAGCAGTGCAGTTTTATATGAGACCTCTCCATTCTTTATGCACTTGTTATGCAATAGTGAGGACCAGGAAGTAAATTCTTTCTCTCTCTCTCTTTTTTGCCATGGAGAGTCGTATTTTTAGCTTGGATTTTTAATATTATTTAAATAAACATATCAGTCATGACACAACGCACTTTTTCTTTTTTGATACTGATCCGGAAACCTTAAGCACCGACTAATGTCGAGTCGTTTTTTTTTCTTTAAAAATTATTGCTTTATTTTTAAACTGTTCTAAATGCGAAGGGAAAAAAGTCCTTAAGGACAAAATGCAGCTTTCAAAGCAAATATCTTAATGTATAAATATTAAATATTGTATGCAAAATATATGGTACTTTACCACAAGGTAAGGAAACAAGAAAAATTTGAATCAAATCAGTATTTGGTGCAACCACTCTTTCTTTTAATTCTTACACTTGTACACTTTGTACACATGCACAAAGTCAGGGTTTTTGTAGGGACCAGAGTCCGGTGTATGATTAACCAATTATGCTAAGCAGGTGCTAATAATCATTTCGTATGTACTTTGAAACATAGTTATTAATTGAAATTGGTCGGTTGGCTTTCGTTTTTCCCCGCATCGCCCTTATTGTTTTAGCTGTTTTTCGGCTGAATCAGCATGTAGAATTGGCAGCGGCGCTCGCTGGCGAGAAAAAGTGCTCAGATTGGCTAATTGACTTTTGCGGCATTCGTAGCAGACGTGATTGAAAAATGCTACACAATTTTGCTAGTAATGATCGCAGCTGGTCTAATCGCTGCTTGCTTTATATATTTAAATTTTTAATGCTTCCGGTTTTACGGTTTGCATGCTGAATACATACTACTGCCACCTGCTTGTATGGGAGTGTTATGTTCTCTCAAGCAAGCACAGAACGTGTACGCGCGGTTTGGTGCGTCAGATGCGCCTGCCTAATAACCGGCCTGATTTGCTGCACAATCAGCCGATGCCGATTAATTAAAAAATGCCATAAAAAACCCTCTAATAAAGAGTGTCTAAAGGCAACAGTAAAACAGTGAAGGTTTCCTGCAAGTTTGGGGCTGCAGTTCTGCAACTGAAGCTGGAAATTGTTCGGTATTAATGGTGTCCTCAATGCCGGGAAAATACATTGATACTTTATTCATCATGCAATACGCTCAGAGAAGCATCTGATTACCCCAAAATCATTCTGCAGCAGAGCAATGACCTCAAACATACAGCTAATGTCAGTAAGTACCATCTTAAGTGTAGAGAAGAGCAAGGAGTCCTGGTAGTAATACTTTTGGCCCGCACAGGGACCTGATCTCAACATGAAATCTGATCGGTTTTTTTTGCCTTTGTCGGCCATCTCATAGAAGGAAAGATCAGCATACAGCGAAATCGACTAATGAAAGGCCATTAATGTAACCATGGAAACAGATTGTCTTGGGTTATGGGACAGATCCACCATTGGTTGAACATCCCTTTTTTTATAAAAACTACAAGGCTAATAATAATAATAATAATAAGTCGTCTGATGAAACGTTATTTCACCGGTTGGTAGAAACAGTGTATTGTGGGTACTGTAGAGAAATCATTATTCTCCTTGGAAATCACTTCTGTGAGAACTGGATTTGTATCTCACAGCCTTTTTTAAATAATATTTTGATGAAACATAAAACAGCCGAGTTCCTTGATTCTACTTGCTTTAAACTCTATTAAATAATTACCTGGGAAATTCTGTGGAGATTTGGAGCAGATGCAAAGGATGTTGTTTCTTATTTTCTTGTAGCTGGTGTTTTTAGCTTGGCTGTTGGGTTTCAGTCAAAACCTTCTGCAGTCGGGGACCATGTTATCTGCAGCTTCTCAGCCCACTGGGGTGTTTCATTCAGTTACTTTTGTCCATAAAATATCATCATTTCACAGTTTGTATAGTTGTGAAGCAGGAACCAAGGATGGGGTCAACCAGTCTAAACCCCAGTCTAAACCCCAGAATTTCCTTTTTCAGTCAGCTTCGTTTCCTGTCGTACTTTGGTCAGAGACAGTATAACAAATATAAACACTGACAAGATTACTAATGAGAATGGGTGTAAATAAAATAAAAGAAATTGAACCTGGCTTGCGATTAAGAGGAGATCTGTGTAAAACACTTCTCTGAGAGACTGTTGAACTACTCTTTTAACTCAACGTTTAAACACCGCCCTTTTAAAGCAACTGTTGGTTTTCACATCTATTGTCTAAAAGCAGAACTGTGCAACAAAGGCAAGGTAGTGTTGGGTTTTCATTCATACATTTATTTTTCACTTCTTACATCAAATTGCTTTATAAATCAAGCCAAAGTTAACGTGTTGAACTATTGATCGAAGGGGCGTTGTTGCCAGATTAGCCCCGGCCTCGTAGCTTTCTGGTCTGCGTCACACTGCGGTGTCACTGTCAATTAGGGCTGAAGCTCTCAATTATTTTAATAATCAAGTATTGGTCTTTATGGTATAAGAACTTTTTCTTTATTAAAGAGAAACTCTAAATATACAAGAGAAGATAAGACGGATCTCTTAAAATGAACAAGTAATTAGTTTCCTGCACATGAATATCTGTGAAAATCTAAAACCATTTAGTGCATTTAATTGCCATATTACTTCAAAATGCAAATATACACACACACACACACACACACATTAAATATAAATGTCTAGAAATATGAAGTTTGAACTGATCCCAAAATAAAATAAATGTAATTTGCTTTGGCTCGAATCCTCTCCTTCCCCCTTGCTATTTTCTCCCTGTTTCTCCATTTCTCTTCTGCACCGTCCTTTGTGTTTACCTGTCCAGAGCGTCCAGAGATTTCCGGGTGGTGCGTCAATAATAACGGTCCGTGGGGAAATGCAATGCTCCAGGTGTAGTTAAATGGACAAAAGGAAGCATTTTTTTTATTCGAGTAACTCGAGGAATCGTTTCAGCCCTACTGTCAACAGCACTGAGCTTAATCCTTCCCCTGAACCAGTAAGACAGATCAGACATGGAGTGGGGACGATGAGATTGATGTTTGTGCTAGTGAAAATGTGAGGGTGTGTGAGACTTTGAAATGCTTTAGAGGGAGAGGATGTGTGTTTGTAAGGTGGTGTGTGTGTGTGTGTGTAAGGCTGCTTTTGTCCGATGAATGTACAGTGGATATAAAAAGTCTACACGCCCATATGAAATTGCAGGTTTTAAAAATATAAAGACAGAAATAAAAACATAAATGTTAGACATGTTAGCATCATGAAATCAGAAAAAGTTTGAGGGAAAACTTTTTATATTTAATTATTGGGAATATTTTAAATACTGAAAAACCTACAACACCCTGATTGCATAAGTCTAAATGCCCCTTCCAACTAATACTTTGTGGAAGCAGTCTTTAACTTCACACATCTTGACTTTAGAATTTGATCCCACTCTTTTTTGCAAAAAACATTATCCTCTTGTAAAGCCGTGTCTTTGTTGATTTTTGTGTTCTTAGGATCATTAAGTTGAAATGTTAAATTCCTCTTCATTTCCAGCTCTTTGACAGAGGACAGAAGCTTTTGTGCTAAAATATCTTGCCATTCATTTACCCATCTATTTTGACAAGTGCCCCTGACCCTCTTCACTGTCTGTGTGGTGTTCCTTGGGTGATGGTCTGCTTTGCGCCAACCATACTGTTTAAAATGATGGCCAAAAAGTTCAACCTTTTGTCACATCAGACCATACCACAGTTTAAATTTTCTTCTAGTCCTCTCATCAAATATGCAGGGTGTTGCTGATCTTTGCAATGTCTCAGTGGTACCATGTTTTCTCCACTTATTGATGATGGTTTTGGCAGTGTTTCATGGTCAGGGATTCTACACATTTTGGCAAAGTCTGAAAAAGTATGGAATTTGATTCGTGATTTCCAGGTCTGGATTTGTATAAAAAAAAAAAAAAAAAAAAAAAAAAAAAAAACACGAACACTAGGTATAGAAAAATATTTGTTTCCATACTATTGTCCTATTCAGTTTACTAAAATATAAAATTAGGAAAACGCTTACATCTACACTACTGTTTTTCAATCGTTTCCAAAAGTTTTTATTGGTGAATTGCACATGTTCAATTCTTCTGTTGCTGTAGGATTGAAGGTTTACAGTTAAAAAAATTTATTTGTGTGATACATTTAAAATGATTGAACTTTAAATTAATGTCAGATGTTAAATATGGTCTTAACGATCTTTAGGGAAGTCTGCATATTTGAGTCTGGAAAAGTGTGGAGTTTTGAAATGAAAAATGTGTAGGAACCCTGCATGGTGCTTTCAGTGCCTTTTGATATATACATATATTTTTTATTCCTTTCAAATATGTCTCGTAGTTTTTTGGAAGCTCTTCGTGGCCCATGGATCGTGGTAGATTGCAGCCTCAAACATTCAAGCAAATACTACAGCAACAGCTGACTGTTATCTGGTTGTAATCAGAATCACTTTAGACTTTACACTTTTACGTGTGTGCCATTAACTTACAGGCCTAATATTGAATGTGACTCTGGGAACATGTATTTTCTACGGATCTGAAGATTTGAAGCTGTAATGGGTAGCGTTTGCATGGTTACCAAATCAATCGATAAACCTTAAATGTTAAATGCTGCTGAACATGCAGGCACAGTAATAATGCTTGTGTTCTGTCTGTCTTTTTTTCCTGTGTTAAAATCATAAAAACTATACCACATTTTGCGCTTAACATTAGACCTGAAAATAAAAGCGTTGCTGCAACAAAAATCTTGACTAACAGCCCGACTTTCGGCTTGTAGAGTGAGTTTCTGTGAAATCTTTGAGTATGTATTTGCTGAGTAGAGCAGTTCCATATTGTATACTCTGCATACTTGGGGTGGGGGGACGCATACATTAAATGCGTCCGTATGCAGCGTTGGGTGGAGTTCAATATTGCAGTGTGAGGGTTAGTGCAGCAGGATTCACTGCTCTGTGGATGAAAAGAGAAGTCTTGAAGAAAAGACAATGTCTGGAACACGACTGTAAGCTGTGGAATTTAGGTTTCTTTTTATAAGAAAATGAGCATCAAACCTGTTTCAGTGTGGCCGTGCCCGTGTACACAATGCAAGCTCTATGAAGGTCAGCCATGTGCATTAGTGTTAGGAAAGAAGACCGGCTTTCAAAGTGACACTGAAAAATTAAGGGAGATCACGAGTATGAATTACGATGATGTCACGGACATGCTTGTTCTCTTTCTCTTTCCCTTTCTCAGTTGTAAGTCGACACAATCCTGTAAGTCTGAGCTTGTGTCTCTAAGGCCATGTCCAAACTAATACGTTTTCGTTTGAAAATGCATGTTCCCCCCCCCCCCCCTTTTTTTTTTCTTCATTCAATGAAAACGTAGCTTTTTGAAAACAAAAGTGGATAACTGAGGCTTTCAAAGAACGATGACACATTTTAGTCATTAACGTTTCAAAGAGCCGGAAATAAAATAAACGGCAGGCGGAAACGATGCAGTTCGACGTGTCTTAGGTTCTGCTTATGCGCACTACAGAAACATATGCGTTCGTAGACGTTTCGTTGTGGATGAGTAACTTGGAAACGATTTAAAACAAAAATGTGGATGCTGAGCGTTTTTAGATAAACACTTTTTCAAATGTAACCGTAATGTATATTAGTGTAGACGTATACTAAAGAAGCATGTGTTGAATCAGTAGATGGAGTACGAAAATCAAGAGCATGCCAATGCCTGAGAATTGGCAGGTGAAGAAATTTAGGAGGAAAAAGCAGTAAATAATATTCTAGCACAATATGAAAACTTGATCCTGGATTTTGTTTAAAAACGATACACTTTAACCTGTAAGATTAATTTTGCATTTGATGCACTTTTCATAAATATCAGATTTTTTTTTAATAAAATTGCATGCTACAGTATTCACTTTTGTGAATGTTTTTTTATTTTTTTATTCCCTCACAGTTGATCTGGTTCTTTTTAATTATTGTATTAAGGAGGAAGTTGTATATAATCACTACTTTTTTCGGCTGCTCCCATTAGGGGTCGCCACAGCGGATCATCTGTCTAAATACCCCACTGTCCTCTACATCTGCCTCTTTCAACCCAACTACCTGCATGTCTTCCCTCACCACATCCATAAACCTCCTCCTTGGTTTTCCTCTTTTCCTCCTTCTTGCTAGCTCCATCCTCAGCATTCTCCTACCGATATACCCCATGTACCTCCCCTGCACGTGTCCAAACCATCTCAATCTTGCCTCCCTCACCTTGTCTCCAAAACGACTTACAATCGCTGTCCCTCTAATAATCACTATCTTTTACAAAATTACAGGAAAAAATAAGCACAGTCAACAGGGTGATTATTTGTGAAGGAGATTCATGTTGTCATGTTCTGCCTCAAATTTCAGTTGATTTTGTGAACATGAGTAATAATTGAGAATTATTTTTAATTAGTACCCAGATTTTGGGAGTTTTGAGTAAGTGTGAGGCGTCGAGGCTTTTTTCTCTCTAGGTTTAGATTAGCATTTTAACACCAGATTTTCACATCTCAAAACTATTTAGGTTTTATTATTCTGGCCTGCTCGTCCCAGCTGCTGTGGAGATAATATCTCACTCAGGAAGTGATGTCACCCATGTCACCCACGTGCCCTCTCTGCTCGATGCTGTCTTTCAGTTGCTAGGTAACCTGAGTGTCATATTGTCCTGGTGATTTAGTGTAATGCCATCACTATAAAACTGCCATCAGTGTGTCTCTGCGTGTGCCTTTGCAAATTCACAGCTGAGCGAAGAAAAAGAGACAAGACGGACAATTTGACTAGCAAACAAGAAAGGGTTTGACTTGAAAGTGTTGATTCAGCCACAGCACTGCTCTGATGTGGCTGTCGTGTTTCTGGTTCAGTGGATACGTATTCATTCACTGTTGATTGGCTTTACTGCTTTCACATTACAGCTGTATAATAAGACTTGATTTAGCTCTTGTTTGGGTTGCATGAAGTCAACCTGCTAAAAACCTATTAGTATTATGTAATATATTACAATACTGTAATATAAATAATAATAATAATAATAATGGGGGTGTAACTTTACATGTTTTTGTACCGAAAATGTTTCACTACACGTGCACCAAATGCAGTCCTTTCTACATGTGGAATTAAGTTAAAATCTGAGTTCCTCAGGAACGTGGTGGACCGCAAGTTTGTTTGGTCTCTGACTTGTACATTGAGTGATTTTTTTTTTTTTAGATTATTATTAGATTTTAAAACACACACAACTATGGCAGGAGTGTCACTGAGGCTACACACACCGTACCAAAAATACGATTTGTTTTGAACCTGCTTGTCCTCCGGGCAACTGCGAATAAGAAGCGAAGAGCTTACACATGAGAACTTCACCACACGATCTTTTCTTCATTTCGTAGTAAACGGCCGTGTTTCTCAGCCGGCAGTGACGACGTACACAAATACTCCTCCTATAACTGTACTAGTTTCTAAACTCTACAGAAAGAGCAAAATTATGTTGTTTGTAATAAAAAAATAATTTAAATGTTCAAGTGGAAATACTTTCTCTAAGAAGCATAGGGAAGGAGTCTCCAGTGTTAGAGCTTTGTAAAGTCTTTGGTGCCCAGAAAATATTTTTTATTTATGATTATAATTTTTTTTAAAGATAGACATGCCTTTAATGTTTATACACGTTAGAACTTAAGTGGACGGAATTCTTTTTTTGAACATTAATCAAAGTGACAAACATTATAATAGTCAGATTGTTGTGGTACAAGAGGAATAAAGCACATGACATTTTATTCCTTACATAAGAAATAAGCAGCCATTTGTTTTGTGTTCTAATTTGTCTCCTGATAAAATTCACCAGCTCATCTGTAATAACTGTGTACTACTTTGTTCTGTTCAAAATAATTTTCACGAGTTGACCGCTCACACATGGTCATTCTTATAGACGGATTCTCGATTCCTCCTTTAAAGTGTGACTTGATCGAGTTGTGCTAGACCGACAAATTATTCAAAAAGAGATTTTCATTTTATTCCGTTGGGGTTCATTTTTCTTCAAGTTGTTGAACCTGCTTGTCCTCCGGGCATCTGCGAATAAGAAGGGAAGAGCTTACACATGAGAACTGCGCCATCTTATTTTTTATGTTTCATTTCATAGCAAAACGTCTGCGTTTCTCAGCCGACGGTGCTCACGTACACAAGTACTCCTCCTATAACTGTACTAGTTTCTAAGCTCTCCAGAAAGAACATATTGTTCTCCCTCTGGCATGAAGCGCAAGCAGAACAAATCGCCGTGTGGAAGTTGGAGTGGATAAAGAAGGAAATGCGCGCACACACACACACGAAAGGATCAGGCCTCGGGCATTGCTTTAGCTCTGATCTGCTTTTGTTCGACTTGTGGTGTTGTGGTAGCAGACTCGGCCCGTTGCCATCACATTCCTTCTTGCAGACACAGTGGAATGTTCATTATTAATGCGTTATTATAGTTGAGGTCGAGATTTTGTTCCATTTGGCGTTTTCTTTTTTTTAATCATTGCTGTGATTCCCATTTGCGAAACACGGCCAGTAGGAATAATTTACGGTGCTGCTTTGCAAATGGCTTCATTTATCGTGTGTGTGTGTGTGTGTGTGTGTGTGTGTGTGTGTGTGTGTGTGTGTGTGTGTGTGTGTGTGTGTGTGTGTGTGTGTGTGTGTGTGTGTGTGTGTGTGTGTGTGTGTGTGTGTGCGTGCACACTGTAATAGCATAAAGTGAACAGGTGCTTCACGATAACAGGGAATTTACAAATGGCAAGTGACAAATGGAAAGGAAGTTTACGTCATTGTGTTGCACTACATGTTATGTTTCATGATCATGTTTTTGGAGGAGACTTGGGCCAGGTTTCTCGTTCTCTCTGAAATTCATTCTGCACGAAGTTCGGATTTAATCCTTCTGAGAAATGTCTTCAGGTTATGCTCAATTTATTTTAGTGCCACTTAGAACGGCTTCCCTCCCTTTTTCACGTCTTTTAGCGAGGTGTGTTAGTGAAACGACGAAAAAATAAATAAATTGTGTATTATAACAAAAATGAAGTGAAAATACAGTTGTTAATGGCATCAAAGAGAGAAAAAAATGAAAAATTCACATTAAAATATTTGATTCGAATAGTTGCATATTTCCTTAATTATTAAAAAATATTAGTTTTTTTATAAAATGCTAACAGAGATAAAGGTGGCATTAAAGTAAAGTGTGAAGAATCTGATTTCTTAAGTGTTTTTCGTCGTGATCATCAGATGCACAATGTTTACCTGAAGAAAAATGCTCTTTTTTTTTTTTTTTTTTTTTTTTTTTTTTTTACTTCTTCCAGTAAAATAGTCATAAAGATCGGAAAGAAGAAGAAACGCAAGACAGAATCTTCAGATGACCTCTCGGATGACGAGCCGCCGCCTCGACGACCCTCTAAAGATGATGATTCGGTGAGCAGTTGTTTGTTTATGTGTTCAAGAGTCAGGAGTTTCAGACTGCACACACTGGTGCCTACACTGGCGCTTGTCTCTCTCTTTCTCTGTCTCTTTTATCTAACTTTCTCTTTTATTCTTTCGATCTAATTCCATCTCTTTTTTTATTCAAGTACCCATTTGTCTTCATTTCAATCTCTGCAGTCCTGTCTCAATCAAACATCTGTCTGTCTGCCTACTTACCTTGATCTTAATTAATATTTTTACTCTCCCTTCTCTTTTGTTCCCATCTTTCTTTTGTCTGTCTGTCTGTCTCTCTCTCTCTTTCTCTCTGTGTCTCTCTCCCACACACACACACACACACACACACACACACACACACACACACACACACACAGTCCAGATCTAATTATCCACGTTCGAGCCCTGAGTGTTAATTAAGGCAGTGTGCTGCTGATGACTCAGTTACCCTGTTGGAGATAAAGCCATGGCCGTGTCACTCTGACGTGTTTTGGAAAGCATTGAGGGCTGATAGCGACAGCGTCGAGGTCCTTTAGTTGGGCACGTTGAAAGATTCTCTCTTTTTATTAGCTTTCACTCTGACATTTAGGCCATAGATATATTTAGGGCACTCAGGCACACTGTACTAGTTTATTAGAGAGGCCTCTTCGGGTGAACACACTGATTGGATGGCACACACACATACATACATTGAGTTGTACTCGACGCTCTCAGACAGTTTAAAATAGAAATATAAATTATTTTTATTGATCGGTCACACTGCATATTAACAATTACTTAATATTTGAACATTATAACTGTTGTTTAGGCAGATGTGAATGGGTCTGAGGGTGGGGAAAAAAGGCGACATGACTGCATCAGGTGTCATTTACACTTTACTTTATTACAGAGAGAAAAAGTCTTTGAGTCTGGTTGTTATTTGACTGCAGCTGCTGGCTGCAAGGTCAGTGATTCTGCAAAGCTGAAAGAACTGTAAATAAAACCTTAAGTAATCGGCTTTAATGAAGCTCCTCATGAAATGTCTTGTGAATGTTGTCTTCACTGAACAGCAGAAGAGATGCTTATTGAATTATTTCATAGTGTTGTCCATCTGATCAACAACCTGCTGTTTCAGTCTTATCATTTAAATGGTTTGTGAGTGATGACATTCATGACTTTATCAGTCATGCTGCATGGGTTAGAGAAGCTGACATCGAGTTATTGTGATTTGGTATACAAGTCGAAACAGACAGGAGGGAATCAAAAAGGTTGTATTAAACATTTCACTGACGCTGCTATCATGACCTGAACTATTCGTCTTTGCAGCTTCCTCATAAACGAAAGGTAAATGTTGCGATATTGTGAGCACGATTGTTCTTTATTTTATTTTTTCCCCACACCATAGAAGCGTCGGTCAAACAGACAGATAAAGAGGAAGAAGTATGCTGAGGAGCAGGAGGCCCGGATGTCTGATGAGGAAACTAAAGTCATAGCCAAAGCCAAGAAGATCAATGTGAACACTCAGAAACAGCCTGCTGTACAGCTGTTTGTGGTGAGAACACACAAAGCACACATGCCCAAAACACACTTCTGATGATGAGCTCTCCTTATCTATCTTGGTGGCCATTCACAGATTGCATCGGATAAGTCCTGCATCAGAAACTCAGGCCTGGGTGATATTTTACTGCCATATCGATATTAAGTTGTTCACAATACAGTTTAGTTAAATTAGTTCCCGACTTTTCGTACTCTGTGTACTTTAGTTTTTGTTCTACAGTGTCAAATGTAACTACAAACAGTAAAATAAATATAAACTGTTGTTCTAAAATAAAAACTTTGTAATACATTGCTGTGGTAAAAGAATGCAACACCTCAGGTGTTTGCTGTTAACAGAAAATAGTTGGTGTTAATATTAACAATTGGTTCCATTGATTAGTTTCCTTATTATTGCATCTCCCCAAGTGTGTTATGTCTTTCTCTTTATTTAGTGTTGTTCAGTTTGGTGGAAGTAAAGAGCTTTTTGTTGTTATTTATTTCTCAGGAGAATCCCAGCGAGGAGGACGGAGCTGTGGTAGATAAAATCATGGCCTCTCGTGTAGTGAAGAAGGAGGTAACATTCAACCTGCAACATTTAATTAATTTAAAAAAAGATGGAACTTGTATAGTGTTGGTATTTAGTTTCCATGCATTTATGCTTAAGTGAAATCATTTGTGTATTTGTACAACAGGTGTCTCCTGGAGTTGTGGTTGAAGTGGAGGAGTTTTTTGTAAAATACAAAAACTAGTGAGTCTCAGTTTTTTTCGCTCCCTTTCATGATAAGAATGATGACTACTTCACTTCTCTTTGCCTCTGAAGTCCTTAAACACAAAAGACGTTCCTTACTCTGTTATTAAGTAAAGAATGGGCTGAACTGCATTTCTGTGGAAATCCACAAAGGCACTACTTTCATATCTAAATTGCTGTTAACTGTTGTGGATGTTCTCGCCTCTGATTAACTCATTCCTAATTAAAGCAAATTAAATTCATCACTGTTTTAATGTCAGTAACGTAACGTGATCCGCTTGCACAAGCTTGTTGTTTCCGAGTTGGCGTGTTTACGCATTAAAATGTCATTGCGATTTTTGTAATTGCGTGTAGCTCTTACCTGCATTGCGAGTGGGCTACAGAGCAACATTTGGAGAAGGACAAGAGGATCCAGCAGAAAATCAAGCGCTTCAAGATTAAACAGGCACAGAGAGCACACTTCTTTGCCAATGTAAGTGTTTGTTTTTTCGTTTGCTCTCTTTTCATTATTGCTTTTAGTGTGTGTGTGTGTGTGTGTGTGTGTGTGTGTGTGTGTGTGTGTGTGTGTGTGTGTGTGTGTGTGTGTGTGTGTGTGTGTGTGTGTGTGTGTGTGTGTGTGTGTGTGTGTGTGTGTGTGTGGGGTCATAGCAGTGGCCAACATCCCTGCAGAGTTTAAATGACAACCATCACTCTGTTGCTTCTAAATCATTAAAAACATCCTAGTTGGGTCCAAAACTGTTCCCCGATTACTATAAAATGCACTTTTTTCAGGATACTTTGTGAAAATCTACGGTTTTTGGTTTGCAAACAATTTGATTTGTAGTTGACATGGTGGCATAAATTTATAAAAACCTACAACAATAAAGATATAATTAATTGCGTGGAACCCTCAGGTGATGCAGCAGGAAAGCATCATGCGGTGTTGAGTCATCTGACCCCACGGTTACTGTCTAATTATAATCTCGAATCTGACATGTTTATGCAAATATTGTTGGAACAGTCGTCATCATTATGAGTTGTGAAGGAAAAGACAGTTGATGGTTTCAGTGTTATTTTACACTTCTCTATTTTTTTTTTTTTGCTTTTAAAAAATTGCCCAACAAGGTGCGTACGCCGTCTGCTATGTTGTGACAGAGGTGGAGTTGGAGAACATTTTTTAAACAAGTTACATAAAATATATAATTTTTTAAATAATTTTTAAATGAATTCTAAACTTGAGGAAAACCTGACCCCTACCTGCAAATACAAGGTACAATATTTGTGCATCGCAGTGTTTTAGGCATCATGTAGTAAGTGTGTGTGTGTGTGGGGGGGTGGGGGTGTGTTATAGATGGAGGAAGATCCATTTAATCCTGATTATGTAGAAGTGGACAGAGTCCTGGAGGTGTCTTATTGTAAGGACAAGGACACTGGAGAGGTAACATTTATTTATTTATTTATTTAGGTGAGACTGCAGCTCTGTTGTGCCACATAGCATTTTTACACACTTGGTTTGTTGAGTTGATAAATGTATATTTTTACATGGTTTAGAATACAAGACAATGCAATTAATGTTATTTGTATAGCACTTTTAACAATGAAAAGCTTTACACAGATCATGTGGTGATAAAAATGAATATTCTTTATAAGTGTAAGTTTGTCCCTGTTAAACAAGCCGGTGGCGAACTGTTAAGCTGGATATGAACCAATGTATTTGTAAAAACTTTGTAGGATTTTTTACATTTTTTTATTTTACATAAAGTCCTCCCACGCCATGAGGCGCATTGGGCGGCAAGGGCCTAATGTCTTACTTGCCATTTCCATAGTGGCTTTAGTTACATGTTCGGGTTGCTAGCCCAACGCCCACACCCCCTCTTTTTGCAGCCGGGCTTGTGATCGTCCATGGCGGAGTGGGAGCCTGGTATGGCTGGGACTTGAACCCACAACCCCCAGATCCAATGTCTAATACCTTAACCGAAATCCATTTAATCGAGAAGAAATGCCAATGTGTAAAAGGAAGGCAGGCTGCAGTGGCTCAGATGGTTTGCGTGTCAGTTCAGTTTGCAGCAGCAGCATCTTGTACTTTAATTAGAGCCAGCACCATGTGAACAATAATGGCTGATCCGGTATGTCATATATCAAGCTGCAGCATCATCCGCTTCTTCTTTGACATTTATACCATCCTGATTTCCCAAACACTGTATCGGATTTGTGAGAGATTTCAGCTGAGATGCATCACTTTGGAAAAAAGAAAAAAGTGCAGTCACCTAGGTACAACAGATGTATTTTTCTCCATTCCTTTTTTTCCACCTTAATCATCACCTTTCATATTTAATTCACTCTCTGTAATCTTGGACCAGATTTAAAATGTTTAGAAGTTGTTGAATAGCATATTTGTATTGGTCTCTACTATAAATCTTCTTTCGGCTGCTCCCACAGTGGATCTTCTGCCTCCATACCCCCCTGTCCTCTACATCTGCCTCTTTTAAACCAACAACTTGCATGTCTTCCCTCACCACATCTATAAACCTCCTCCTTGGTCTTCCTCGTTTCCTCCTTTCTGGCGGCTCCATCCTCAGTCTCATCCCTCATGTTGTCTCCAAAACGTCCTACATGCGCTGTCCCTCTAATAAACTCATTTCTAATCCTGTCCATCGTCGTCACTCCTAATGAAAATCTCAGCATCTTCAGCTCTGCTACATCCAGCTCCACCTCCTGTCTTTTACTCAATGCTGCTGTCTCTAAACCATACATCGCAGGTCTCACCACAGTTCTATAAACTATAATACCCTTCTATCACAAATCACTCCTGCCACTTTTCTTCATTAACACACTCTCCATTACTTTGCACTGTTGACCCCAGGTACCTAAACCCCTCCACCCCCTTCTCCCTGCAACCACACCACCCCACTGCCCTCCCTCTCATTCACACACATGTACTCCGCCTTACTCCTACTCACTTTCATTCCCCTTCTCTCCAGCGCATACCTCCACCTATCCAGGCTCTTCTAAACCTGCTCCCTTCTCTCACCACAAATCACAATATCATCCGCAAACATCATGGTCCACGGAGACTCCTGTCAACCTGTCCAACATCACTGCAAACAGGAAAGGGCTCAGAGCCGATTCTTGATGCATTCCCACCTCCACCTTAAACCAGTCTGTCATTCCTACTGCACACTTCACTGCTGTCACACTGTCCACATACATGTCTTGCACCACCCTCACATACTTCTCTGACACCTTTTCCTCATACAGTCCCACAACTCCTCTCTTGGCAACCTGTTGTGTGCTTTCTCCAAATCCACAAACACAATGCAACTCCTTCTGACCTTCTCTATACTTCACCAACATTCTCAAAGCAAATAATGCATCTGTGGTGCTCTTCTTTGGCATAAAACCATACTGTTGCTCACAGATGGTCACCTCTTCTCTCAGTCTGGCTTCCGCTACTCTTTTCCATAACTTCATGGTGTGAATGATCAACTTTATTCCCCTGTAGTTACCGTCCCCCACCCCAATCACCTTCGACTCGTTAGTTAAGTACCGCAAGTGAGTTTTACCTTCTAGTTCCTAAAAAAAATCTTGCTGAAGTGTTTTTTGTTTGTTTTTTCTTTTTTAAGCTTTTGCGCTTGTTTTTTTTTTTATATATATATTTTGTTTCTAATGGATTGATTAAATAAGGTGCACGCTTTTATTAAAAATTAAGTACACTTGCTGTCAGTGCGGTATTAAATCACTTTAGGAGCAGGTGTAAGAGACTCGAGAAATGTTGCAGACACTGAAGCAAATTCACATTTGTGCAGCAGAAGTGAGCCATGATCCTTTTATAGCTGTTCCTCTCTGAAACTGTTATATTGCAGTTCAAGTCACTTAGATATTATTGCCTACTGCTGGTGTAACATTCACGTATGTGGGTGATGTCAGGAATGAACTAAGCATTTCTACAATTTATAATCTGTATCACAATAACAAGGTAAACCTTTTGAAGTAAGACACTTAGTGTTAAAAAACAAATTACATTAACATATATAAAGGATCAGTAATAATTTATAACATTAAATTGCTGTTTTTAAGCTTTCAGTTTTTTTGTAATTAGAATTTTTTTTTTTTTAACACAAACGAGTCTAGCAGCGTAAATTTTCATTTCATTATTTCATGAGGATGTTACGTGAATGTTTTTTTTCCGTGCAACGTTGCCATGTTATACATTGAATTATATATAAAAAAGTATTATTTTTTAAATGCTGATGTTAGTTCCTGTATAACAAGAGGGTGTGTGTGTGTGTGTGTGTGGGTTGTAGCCGGTGGTGTATTACCTGGTGAAGTGGTGTTCTTTGCCGTATGAGGACAGCACGTGGGAGCTAAAGGAAGATGTTGATCAGAGTAAGATTGTGGAGTTTGAACAGCTGCAGGCAGCGAAACCAGACTCCAGAAGAATCGTAAGATTTTCTCTCACACACTCTCATTGTGTTGCAATTTTCATACTTTGTTTGTTCCACATTTTATTTTGCCAAACACTTATTTAACCAGGGTTTGTGTTATTTATGTATTTATATATATATATATATATATATATATATAACAACAAACAATTTTTCCCCCCAATCTATAAACCTTGACCTTGTGAGTATGAAGCGTTAGAACTGTTAAATGAACCCAGAGCTGCTGCAGCTGTAACAACAGACTCTTTCAAACCCATCTACTGCTCTGTGTCTTCAGGAGCGCCCTCCAGCGAGTCACTGGAAGAAGTTGGAGCAGTCGAGGGATTATCGGAATGGGAACAGTCTCAGGGAATACCAGCTTGAGGGCGTCAACTGGCTGCTCTTCAACTGGTACAACAGGTCAGTGATGTTTTTCTTCTCTAATAGAGGGTGTACATGCTATAAAGGTGTATCATGTCCCAGAGATCTAAAATAGAACAGTACAACTGTCTCAAGTTTCTCAGATTTTTATTAATTTTTTCCAAACCAGATATGAACCAGACCAAAATGAGAAATGCATACAGGTGAATAGTTAGCTTTCTGTAGCAGTGTTTTTAAATATATTCCACAAAAATCAAACGAATGTAAAGGCACATTGATTTAGTCAGGAGAACACAATTTCCAAGCTTTTTGGTTAAGCTACACTAGTCAATGCGATGTTGTCTGATGCAAACAGATATGTAAACAGGGTCATAGGCACACACAGTTTGTGTTTATTATAGCTATTATTTTCTGTAGAATGATTGAGTAGCTGATGCTCTGCAGGAAGCATATAGATGTATGTTTTGGTTACAGTAGTAAGCACTAAATGTTTTGTCATTTAAATGCAGATTTTGCTGAGGTGTTCTAGTTGTCAAAATGGTTTGTGTGTGTCAGGCCGGGCAGAGGGTTTTATATACACACACACACACACACACACACACACACACACACACACACAGAGAGAGAGAGATAGACATGGATTCGGGTGCCAGATTAAGTAGTGCAGACGAGGATCCAGTTGAGCCTGCTGCTTGGCGGCATGTCTAAGCCCACATACCACACACACACACACAAAACTGCATAGACATAAGCACATGCCTCATTTTACACATATATACTTGGTGAATGTGATTTAAAAAAAAACTGAAAACTGTAAACTGGACCTCACATAATATTAATACAAAACGAATTTCATATGTTGTTTAGGTTTTATAGGTTGTATAGGTTTTTTTGAACTACATTGTTCTGTTTGTATTCTCCCCTGGGTATAGTTTTTACATTTCTCCTTACACAGTACTGTATAATCAAGTATACAGCAGGTTTACTAGTCGGCTCTATACTTGTTTTTTTGTCTTTTGTCTTGTCTTGTGTTGTCTGTCTGCACTGTCTGTCTGTACTGTTTTTTGTTTGCACCAGGTTGCACTCGATGCACTTTGTTTGTGTTGTAGCTCTATGCTGTTGTTGTTATGTTGTTTAGTGTAGCACCAGGGTTCCGGAGGAACGTTGTTTCGTTTTTACTGTGTACTGTGTACCACTGTGTATAGTAAAAATGACAATAAAAGCCTCTTGACTTGACTTGTTACCTAATGAATGTATCCAGGCTGAACAACCACAATATAGAACACAAGCAGGGAAAGGATGATGATGATCAGGAATGTCTCTGTCCTCAGTCATGTTTACATCACTGACTCCTTGTGTCTTATCCACATTAGCCCCAAACTTCTTGTTGCCTTCTGTCTTGCTCGTTATCTCTGTAAACTAGCCTCCGTCTGTGTTGTGAGAGAGTCAGGAAATTATATACCAGTGGTAGATTGAAAAAGTAAATAGGAAATAGGTTGATGGGCTGAAAACGGTGCGCAGTGAGAAGAAAAAATATTGGCATTTCACCAAATAGATTAAAACTAAAGTAACGAGTCTGTTTGAAAAATGTAAGTAGAAAGTACAGGTTGTCCAAAAAAAAAAATATAGTGAATGAGGTAATGAAGTCGGGTGGTAACAGTACAGTGACTCTTACCACATAGCACTTGTTGATTATTTTCCAATACATGCAATTAATTTTAATCCTCAATTTTGATAAACCCATTTTCTTATGGGCACACTTATGAGACATCAATTTAAGGCTGATTTTCGGATAATACAAGAAAAAACTTTTTTTTTCCTTATCTTTTGTTACAGCTATTTTTATTTTTTTGGTTGTGACTTGAAAATAGTTGCATAAATGTGCTATATTGTTAGGGAAAATGTCAGGAACTTCTTACGTTACATATACGAGTAATGGATTTCATCACCTGAGATTTTTAAATCATGTAAATCCTTTCGAGAATCAATGTTTTAGTTTACACTTGATAAACAGTTGAGAATCATCCTCTTTTCTCTCTTAGACGTAACTGTATCTTGGCTGATGAGATGGGTTTGGGGAAAACCATCCAGTCCATCACTTTTCTGGACGAGATTCAATCTACTGGGATCAAAAGGCCGTTCCTGATCATCGCCCCACTCTCCACTATTGCTAACTGGGAGCGCGAGTTCCGCACGTGGACCCACCTCAACATCATCGTCTATCACGGCAGCGCGCTCAGCCGGCAGATGCTCCAGCAGTACGAGATGTACTTCCGAGATGCTCAGGTTGGAAAAGACACACACACTTAATCATTGTGCAAATGTGTGAGTCATAAAAAAGGTGATGGTGAAGCTTGTACAGTCAGGAATGTCATGTGTTAATGTGCCCTTTGTGGGTAAAAGGGTGAACTGTTACAACGAATGACAGGAGTGATATGACTTTGAACTTAAGTGATGCATCCAGGGGTTTTATAAAATTGTAGTTTGAGGTCTAGGTATAAAATCACACAATGTTGACATAAACAACATTTTGTTCTACTTGCACCTATCGAGTGGTGGGATATTAGCCAGCAAGTGAACAGTCAGTTATTGTAGTTGGTGAATTGGAAGCAAAAACAAAAAAAAGGCTATGTGTAAGAATCGGAGGGAAATTTTTAACAAGAGCCTAATTGTGACTGCTAGACGACTGGGTCAGCATGTCTGACTGATCACAGGTTAATGAAACAGCAGGTCATGTGGAGTTTCCAGTATTTAATACTCAGCACTTAGCAAAAGTTTAATGAAGGACAACAGGTGAACCAGCAACATGGCCATGGGGCCCAAAAGTCATTGAAGCTTGAGGGGGAAAAAGCTCAGCCCATCTGTTCCAATCCCACAGTAGAGTACATAATTCTGAAAATTTTAATGTTGCCTTCGATAGAAAGGTGTCCAAAAACACCAGGCATCACAGCTTGTTTCTCCAGGGGTCTACAAAGCACCTACAATGGGCACATGAGCATCAGATCTGGACCCTGAAGGATGGTGGTCTGGTCCAATGAATCACAGTCTCTGGTGTATCTCTTATTCTGCATGTCTCCCTGTTTTTTCCATAATCTCTTTTTCTGACTCATTCCCTTCCTCTCCACTCTGATGCTTTACTTCTCATACTCTGCTTCTCTTTGACTGTTACTTTTTTGTTCCTTTTTTAAATCACTAATCTCTCTCTCTCTCTCAGGGCCGTGTGATTAAAGGCGCATACAAGTTTCAGGCAGTTATCACCACATTTGAGATGATTTTAGGAGGCTGTCCAGAGCTCAACGCCATCGATTGGCGGTGTGTGATCATCGATGAAGCTCATCGTCTGAAAAACAAGAACTGCAAGCTGCTGGAGGGCTTCAGACTCATGCGCCTGGTACACAAATAAAATCATACTCTCAGTTCTGGCATTTTGAACTTTTTTTTTTTTTTTTTTGGTTTGTACTTTCAATTTAATGACGTGCTGCATTTTGATCTTTAGGAGCATAAAGTGTTGTTAACTGGCACACCGCTGCAGAACACTGTGGAGGAGCTGTTTAGTCTGCTGCATTTCTTAGAACCTGCACGATTCCCTTCGGAGACTACCTTCATGCAGGAGTTTGGAGACTTAAAGACTGAAGAACAGGTGTGTGGTGAGGCTGTTTCTGTGCGTGGTTAACTGATGTAATGCATTCGTGAGGTGCTAAAGATCATTGTTTATGTGAGTAGGTACAGAAGCTGCAGGCCATACTAAAGCCGATGATGCTTCGCCGCCTTAAGGAGGACGTTGAAAAGAAGCTGGCTCCTAAAGAAGAGACTATTATTGAGGTGGAGCTCACGAACATTCAGAAGAAATACTACCGCGCCATTTTGGAGAGGAACTTCTCTTTTCTGGCCAAAGGAGCCGGTCAAGCCAACGTCCCCAATCTTGTCAACACCATGATGGAGCTGAGGAAATGCTGCAACCACCCCTACCTCATCAAAGGTAATTCACAGGATCAGGCTCTATGGTTATATGCATGTTCAAGGGCCCAGTAGTGGCAGCTTAGTGCTGCTTTGTTGTTTGAACTCTCAAATTGCCAAATAGTCATGGAAACCTCTGTGTGTCCAGAATACGCTATCATTTATTACAGTTTTTCACAAATAGCAGATTTTTGGTGTAAAAATATAAATTTTGTTTTTAATGCATGATTTAACCTTTTTTGATGTAACTCATGAAATAACACCATGTAATTACTTAGTTATGCCAGAGTTCTTATAAAAAAATCTTATTACAAAACTGTTAAACTTGTGAACACTTGTGCGTGATCCCCGTTAGGTGCAGAGGAGAAGATTTTGGAGGATTTTCGCGAGGTGTGCAGCCCCTCGGCTTCTGACTTCCACCTGCAGGCCATGGTGCAGTCTGCGGGCAAACTCGTCCTCATCGACAAGCTGCTTCCTAAAATGAAGGCCGGCGGCCACAAAGTGCTCATCTTTTCTCAGATGGTGCGCTGCCTCGACATCCTCGAAGACTACCTCATCCAGAGACGGTGCGTAGATCATTTATATGCTGGTCCTCACAGTGTGGGAAAGTGCCTCCTGGTGGATTTGACTAGAAGTGCATGAACCTGATGTGTGTTGTCTTGGGAGATCTAAGAGTAAAACATTTCTGGAATGTAGAATAGATATTGTGTGTGTGTGTGTGTGTGTGTGTGTGTGTGTGTGTGTGTGTGTGTGTGTGTGTGTGTGTGTGTGTGTGTGTGTGTGTGTGTGTGTGTGTATGCCTCTAGAGAGTTGATTGGCAGGTGTAGCTATGGTTCAGTCAGAGGGTACGGACACCTAGAACTTGCATCATACATGGAAAATGCCTGGGGCATTGAACAGCCTAAAGTAGGTCAAAGGGAGAGAGAGAAAACTGGGGGCAATGGAATGGCAGAGTTACTGAAATGAGAGCAAGAGAATAGAGGGGTTTTGTTTTTGTTTTGTTTTTTTAAGTTGTGCTTGATTGAAATAAAGGATTGTGTTCTGTAATTTTTTTTCTCATTTATGAATCTCTGTTTGGTATTTTATTGCCCAAACTGTAAAATGAATACTGTTCTGTAATTCAAATATTACTTTCATTATTTAAATGTGACAGGAACAATTTGTTTCTTTTGTCTGAGCTGTTTATTCCTAGACTTTTTTTACTGACAGACCACTTAATATCCAGGTCAATGCTATTTATAACTCCTCTTGTTTTTAAGTTATTGATTAATTTATTTCAAGCAACCTGCCCAACAGGCTAATAACTAAAAGAGCTCCATCAGCTCCCACAGTTTTTATGATCATACACTATAGAGCTATGACACTATAATAAGCTCCACTCTCCTGGGTAGTCTTTCCGCTAGATTTTGAAGTGTGCCTCAGGGATTTGTGTTCATTCAGCCAAAAGAGCATTAGTGAGATCAGGTGCTGATGTTTGGTGAGATGGTCTGGGGTTCAGTGTGTTTCAGTTCATCCCGAAGGTGTTGAGTTCAAGGCTCTGTGAAGCACATTTGGGTTCTTTCAGTCCAAACACACCATGTCTTCATGGAGCCCCTTTTGTGTACATTTTCTTGTTGAAACCGGTTTGAGCCTTTTAATTTCAGCAAAGTGAAATGTCAATGCTAAAGCAATCAAAAAGTAAAAACGCATCCAAACGTGTGCTTCCAATGATTTCTGGATACAGTTTGGGGAATATGGCTGTGGTGGTCAGGTCTACATTGACTTTTGGCCATATAGTGCAGGTTTTGGAGGGGGAGGCGGTAGTTGTGGGTGGATTTTCGTGACGTGTCCATGCTTGACACTTATTTTTAACTTGTATTTTCAAATCTAAATGTATTTTGTGGCAAATAAATGACTAATTAGATTCCCAGTTATCAATAGATTTGCATTCTTTAAAACCCTACAGCCTAATTTGTAAAAAGCAAACATTATTTGTACAGACTATCTATTGATTTGCCATGTAATGTTTGTAGATAATTGCTGGGATGAAAATTGTCTGAAAGCTATTAATATTCTATTTGCGTGTGTTGTAGATACCTCTATGAGCGGATAGACGGGCGTGTGCGTGGAAACCTTCGCCAGGCTGCGATAGACCGTTTCAGTAAGCCCGACTCGGACCGCTTCGTCTTCCTTTTGTGCACAAGAGCAGGAGGACTGGGCATTAACCTCACTGCTGCAGATACCTGCATCATCTTTGACTCTGACTGGAATCCTCAAAATGACCTGCAGGTAAACCCACACACACACTAGAGAAACACATGCAAACTGAAAGAGTTAATTTAGTTACCTTCCATCTAGATAGTCCATTATCCACCCTGTATCTACTATCCAGAGAAAGCTGAATATTTGGCCTCCTTAAAGTCTACAAGTGTACAGTGTTGCTATGTCTAAGTTGTTTGTTTATTCGCTTCACTCTATTTTACTACACTCATGTCATTCAATATATTTTTTATAATTTTTTTAAAGGCCCAGGCTCGATGCCACAGAATTGGCCAGAACAAGGCGGTGAAGGTGTACCGACTTATTACACGCAATTCGTATGAGCGCGAGATGTTTGACAGGGCCAGTCTCAAACTGGGATTGGACAAAGCGGTGCTGCAGAGTATGAGTGGTCGGGACAACAGTCTCGGAGGAGGAGGGGTAAGGAAGCATGTTCAGCAATACATCTGGTTTTTTTATTCCCCCTAATGCAATGTTCAGGTTTTTGATCTTATGACGCAATGACGTGGGATGAACAGTTTTTCATAGCGGTGTTTACAAAAAAAAAATGAAATTTGCAATGCTGATAGAAGTTTAATGAGAAGAGCTTCCCTGTCATCTTAAAAAAAAAAAAAATAATTTACTTATTTTTACTTTGTCTTCTTCCTGTAGACAAGCCAGCAGCAGCTTTCTAAGAAAGAGATTGAGGACCTCTTAAGGCGTGGTGCATATGGTGCGCTTATGGATGAGGAAGACGAGGGTGCCAAATTCTGTGAGGAAGATATCGACCAGATCCTGCAGCGCAGAACCAAAACTATCACCATTGAGTCAGAGGGACGAGGGTCCACCTTTGCCAAGGTGTGTGTGTGTTTTTGGACTCGTTTTTCATAAATTTTTCTTGCTTTTACTTTGTGTTTGAGCTTTTAGATATTGCTGGAAAAATATACAGCGCTTTAATAATGCAATTAAACTTTCATCATCGCAGGAAATTTGTAGCTGGTTGATATCATAATGTGCTTTTGAAATGTGAATCTCTTTAATTAGCATTCTGAGAACTATTTCTTTTTTAGTTCGTTTATTGATCTGAGCCAATACATTAAATCCACCTGCAAAGGTGAGAGATCTCCAAGATTGGTGGGTGGCAGGTGCAAGTTTTTCACCCCTACTTATAAGACAGACAGGAGGGGAACACCTGCTCATGAATACTCATAAATATTACGTCTCTCATTTGGTATACACTTAGTTTAATTTTACACTGAAACTTTACAATTTGAAACACATATATGATTTAATGATACAAAAAAAGAATACAATGTAAAAAGTATTGACTCCATTAAATTCATAAATACTGCACATGTCATGATTACAAAACTGAAAAAGTTTATTAATACTTTTAATAATTCTTTTAATTTATGGTGCATGCATAAAAAATGCAGATCTGCATGGAGCTGTACCATGGAGCACTTCAGAAGTACCACCGTGCAGTAGTTTTTAATGAACCCTGTTTAAACACAAGTAAAAAGGGTTTTCTTTGTAATAAACAAAAAACAGCCAATCATCAATTCACTTGCAAAACTTTGGCTACTTGCTTAAACCTGAAGTTTAAACGAGCGAGAGACGTTTAAACAGAGCGACGTCAACTCGTTTGAATATGAACCCACACTGTGAAGTTTATAAAGGGATTTGCTTCAGTTTTGATTTAGCTGATTTTCTGTAGGTGAAAATTAGCCATAAGAATGTATAAACCCAAAGCCTGTGTTGGAGTTTTGTGGTCTCTTGTTTCTCAGGAACACACAAAAATGGGAGAAGTGCTCAAACTTAATATGAAAAGTTACATTCAATAATAAATGTGACTGTTTATAACATCACAATAGTATATTTTATATACAGGTTTCCCCACACTTCTCAAGTGCACTCGTTATCTGAATATTGCCAATAGGGCTGCAACTAACGATTATGTATAAAATGTACTTAAAAATGCAAACGCCACATTTTGACATTTTAAAGCTCACAATAGTGACTTGTTGAGGAGCGCGTGCAGTATTTCTCCTTTTTCTAATTCACTTACATTTACTGAAAACCACAATGTTAACTGAAAAATTTAATCTGATTTCAGCTTTATTGTTCGTTCGCACCGTTTTAATTGAATCTGTTACTATGTTGCGATGATTACGCAACCTTATTGGATATACAGTTTCTGCTTACTGTCTTGATGTTTTGCCTTCATTCTTGATACCAGTGTGGTATCCTGTGGTACTTTATGCCGCACAAGCTTCGCTTTGCATAGTTTGCCTCCCATTGCCTTTGATTACTCATACTTTTTCCTGCTGCTGGTTGACCTTTACTCTGAGGGATTTTGCAAGCGGCTGTGTTATCTTAGTCACGCTAACCTGTAACTTGAGCAGCCCAACTTTATCATTATTAGTTGTTGCAGCCTTTATTATTTTTTTCTTAAGCACTTTTCACAACAGACATTGTCTCAAAGCAGTTTTACAAATACCAGTATGTACTCCATCAACTTCAATGGATTGAATTCAATAAATGGATTGAATAATTTAAATCAAATAATTTAATTTAAATTTAATACACATTCAAAACTTCAATATTGATACGAAAAATTTAATTTAAATGTTAAGTGGAATGTAAAGTTTAATTACATGGCAATATATATGTTGGGGTGTGAATTTGATAGGTGCTTGATATAAAATAATGAATAAAAGGTCCTTGAATCTGGAGTTCATGAAAGAGTGGGAATCCTGTTTATAAACGTTTACAATAAAAAAAAATAAAAATACCATTTTCTTTTTTGTGTGTGTGTCTTTCTTCTATGTTAAACACTTACTGTTCTAATTTCAGGCCAGTTTTGTTGCCTCTGGGAATCGCACAGACATTTCATTGGATGATCCAAACTTCTGGGATAAATGGGCAAAGAAGGCTGAGATTGATCTGGACACTGCCAATGGCAGAGTAAGTGGAAACCTTGAAAAACCTTGGGCTTTGCTTAAAAAAAATGAAGTATATCAACTTTCTTAATATTAATTTATATTTAGTATCTTGAAGGATTTTTTTGTATTTAATATTCATTATAATTTTTATTTACAATTATGAATATTTTAAGACTGATTTCCTCGTTTCAAGCTTGTAAGTGTCTGTTTGGCTGGCAATTGTTCATTTAAAAATTTTATTATAACATTATTACCTGAAATATAAAACGTAATTAAGTATTTGATCTTGTGTGTTGTATCTTATTAAAAAAAATATATATATCTTTTTTTGCAACAGAATAGCTTGGTGATCGACACACCGAGGGTAAGGAAACAGACCCGGCCGTTCAGTGCCACTAAAGATGAACTAGCCGAACTCTCAGAAGGTGAAAGCAGCGGTGACGATAAGCCCAAACTGCGGCGGCCGCACGACCGCCTCAATAGTTATGGCCGCACAGAGTGCTTCAGGGTAGAAAAGAACCTCTTAGTCTATGGGTGAGTGCTGTTATACACCTTTCTGTTGCTGTTGGTCACTTTGAGAAGGTATAAAACTTAGGGGTGAGCAAGATGAAGAAAAATTGTAAGGCTATGTGTAATATCCAAATAAACTGTATGAAGGAAATGTGAAGAGGAAATACATAATCAGTGGGTAAATATTAGTAATATATGTACATATTTATCAGAAAGCAATAATTAGTCATGCCTTATAGTGGTATGATTTAATATTTGAGCTTTGAAGCTGATTTCAGAATGCATGTTGTATAAGAAAAGGCAATAAGTGGGTTTGATTTTCAATTGAATGCTTTTGCTAGTTTAAAGTTGAACATGAAACTTTCCCAAAGCGGTAACAGAGCTGCTATGTGTTCAGGTGGGGCCGCTGGAAGGACATCCTGCAGCATGGCCGCTTTAAAAAGCAGCTAACCGAGAGAGACGTAGAGTGGATCTGTAGAGCGCTACTCGCCTACTGCTTAGTGCACTACAGAGGCGATGACAAGATCAAGAGTTTTATGTGGGACCTGATTGGTCCGACTGAGGACGGCAGAACCAAAGAACTTCAGAACCACTTAGGTACCCGAGCTCTTTACACTAGGATTCCACTGCTAACAGAGAAAAACAGTCGAGTGATAAATAACAATGGTGATATTTTCTACTTCAGGACTCTCCACGCCGGTTCCTCGTGGTCGGAAGGGGAAGAAGATGAAGACTCAGTCTAGCGGGTTTGACATTCAGAAAGCTGAGTGGCTCAGGAAGCACAACCCTGAACACATGCTGTCTGATGATGGATACAAGAAGCATCTTAAGCATCACTGTAACAAGTATGTTTGTTTTCAGTGTTGTGGGGTTTTTTTTTTTTTTTTTTTTTTTTTTGCTCTGCAGTATTTTATTTTGCAAAAAGCATGCAAATAAAATACTTTATTACAGACCCAGTGATTTTGTTTGAGACGTTTTAAGAAGCATGTTTTGAGAGCGTTATTCTGCCATCTAGTGGCTGAGGTTTCTATATATAGTATATTGAATTAATGCAATTATATATATATATATATATATATATATATATATATATATATATATATATATATATATATATATATATATATATATATATAAATAAAATAATATTAGTGAAATATTATATATAAGTGAAAGAGAGTTCATGGTGGCCACCATTATGCATATGCACCATTTATTAATTCAGATCCCCAAGAAATGTAACTTTTCATGTCATGTATGTTTGTAAAAAACAATAGAAAATTAAACAAACTTTGTTTAAATGTTACATTTCAGTAATTGCCGTACGTCTTTAATACCTCCATTGAACACGAATAAAGCATTATCAAGCATTTATTGGTCAGAGGCATGTGTAGCATCGGCGTATAGTTTTGATTTTGCTTCTGGAGTTGTCTAGCTTTGATCATGTTGGAGACTTTTTTTTTTTATTATTGGCTGTGGCAATTTAATGCATAGAATGTATTTTATTGTTTTTTCCCAGGACACAAGCACTAGATCTGCTTGCGTTAGTGTTTTCCCTCAGGGCTGGAATGCCACTAATGTAAGACTCTGCAGTTTAGTTTAGTTTTTTGTGCGCGTGTGCGCTTTTGTTAGTACTTGTGTATAGGTGTTTGTTTGCAAGTTGGCCTCTTTTTCATTACAGAACAATGCTGGTGAATAATTGATTCTGATTGGGCAAAAGTGTTGATTAATTTACTATACCAGCAGCTTTGACAGTAGTTTAAGCTTCATGGGAAGTCAAATGTGTAAGAAATGAAGAATCATCATCTCATACAGTATGAAAAACACACCATTTCTTACATTTCTTCATATGAAGTATATTGGGATTGGTGTGTGTGTGAGAGAGAAGGGCATTGAAGGCAGCAAAGCTGCTTGCTCTTTTTCACTCTCTCTCCCTTTCTTACTTTCTCTTTCTCTGTTTTTGTTTTTGTTTTTTTATGTGTAGGGTGTTGTTGAGAGTGAGAATGCTATACTACCTGAAACAGGAGCTTATTGGTTCTCAGTGTCAGAAAGTGCTGGATGGAGTTGAATCAAGGTGAGTCTTGATCTTTCACCTCACCTTTGCAAAGCAAATACTTTGTTGCTTAGGCAGTGTGTTTGTTTGTTTTTAATAACACAATGTAAGCACAGGATTTGTTTTTAAATAAATGTACACATTATTGTAATTAGATGATTAATACATTCATTTTTTTTTTAAATATAATTATTTCAAACACACATTTAAATTAAAGTGAGTGAAATAATTAATAGTGTATGTATTTATTTCATTCATATTTAAGACTACTGTGGTGTTGGGCATTAAGAAGTCAGAGTTTGATATATGCTGTTTGTAAACACAACTACAGCTCAATCATAAGTTCCACACAAAAAAGAAAATTTGCTCTTGATCTGGTGGTGTAAGACAAACACATTTATTGTATCATTGTAGATGAAATTGTTTATTATGTAGGTATTATAAAGTGTGCATGGGCTTGTACTGTGTCCTGTATCTCTTCCAGCTCTGTCCTGCAGCAGGTTTTTATATCACAGTTGCAGCAACAACTGATACGACTGAGCTACTATTCGAATGTCAGATTAGCTTAAGCCTCTTTTTGATGATGACGCGTTAAGTTTTAGCCTCTAACCATCTGTTTGCTTTGGTCTTATAGTGCGATAGAAATCTGGGTTCCTGAGCCGGATAATTCCGAGTTGCCTGTTATGTGGTGGGACATGCTTGCAGACAAGTGTCTGCTGATAGGAGTTTACAAACATGGTGAGGATGTAGACATTTGCACAATTGCACACTCACACGCACACTCTTAAAGTGGCAAACGCATCGGATTCTTGCTATGATTGTGTATTAGGTAATGTAACAACAATGAAAAGACACATTTCACAATATTTTCTTATCAATTTATTGGCTACTGTTTAAATACTAATTAAGTTCTAAAACTTAAGAAATCCGTATTTGTTTTTCAGTTTGTTCCGAATTGCTAAGAGAGGGTTCACCGCGATTAATTGGCATGTATGTATTTTTCAGGTTATGAGAAGTACAACACTATACGTGCAGATCCTGCTCTGTGCTTCCTAGAGCGGGTTGGCAGACCGGATGAGAAGGCCATCGCTGCTGAACAGAGAGCAAATGACTTTATTGATGGGTAAGACACACATACATTGAATATATAGGAAAAGTCTGAGTTGAGTGTCTGACTTTTAGTCACCTTGTATGTGCGTCTGCAGGGATGGCGACGATCCAGAATACAAACCTGCGCCCACTTTGCTTAAAGATGATATGGAGGTAAGACAGTTTCAAGAAGTATTAACACCTAACAGGTTGAAGATTTAAGGGTTTAACAAAAATTTTATTTAACACGGTACTAAAAATAGATTTTTCCTGTAGGATGATGCGTCTTCTCCTGGTGAGCTGGTCATAACAGACACAGGAGGTATGTGAATGTCTGCTACACTTCTGCAGCATATTTCTGCTTGTTGCCATGTTAAACCTAAATACAATCGGAAGAAAAGTGTTTTCTGAGGCAGTTTCTTTTTTTTTTTCTTTTTACTTTAAAATGTATAGAATAGTTTGCCAGATCTGGAAATCACCTGTGAGTTGAGCAATGGTGATATCAAGTTGGTCAGATTTTCCTGTCAGCGGACACAATCGCAAGAGCTTTTCTCATGACTTTAATGTTCTATATGCAGAAGGTGGCTCCATGCTGGATGGTGGATGCAGTTCACTGGGAGTCGTCACTGGAGCATACTGGCCATCTTCATCTGCCTTAACAGCTCGGCTGCGGCGCCTGATCACCGCATCACAGCGCTTCACCAAGAGTAGACAGATCCTGCAGATCCACCAGACGCAGCAGATTATCACCCCTGACATTTGCGCTTTGCCTCCCATGCTTACGGATGCGATCAATCCCAAAATGGCTGCCAAGATCGAGCGACAACAAAGGTGAGATGCCAGAAGCTTTCCAACAAAATTAATCGATATTATTTAAATATACTCTCGTTTAATGTACTCAACATTTACTTCTACACTTTTTTTCTCTCTCTGTTAAACAGGTGGACCAGGAGAGAAGAGGCGGATTTCTACCGCGTGGTGTCAACGTTCGGCGTCGTGTTTGATCCGGAAATGGGCCGCTTCGACTGGACCAAATTCAGAGCCATGGCTCGCCTGCACAAGAAGACAGACGAGAGTCTCCACAAATACCTCTGTGCTTTTACTGCCATGTGCAGGCGGGTCTGCCGCCTACCACCGAGGGAGGGCGGTGAGTTTGGTGCACATACATCCGTCAGAGGCCCATATGCACATACAGTTTCTAGTTTATTGGGTACAGGTACCATATGTATGGATGACGTTATTGACTGTAGTAAACGTTTTATTTTGGTGAATGAAATCAGGCTGATTTTAATTACAAATTTCTTTATAAATGAACATAATTCCACTAGTGGGTTTGGTCAAGTTCATTAGTTGGATTTTCAAGTGTTCACAGGAGTGGGCAGATTGAGTCAAGTGGTCTGAATTCTTTGGGAATCGGAGAGAGTGGGGACTTGAATATGCAAAAGGATTGAGAAATTGGCTACAGTTTTTAATGAAAAAAAAAGCCCACGTACACACCCGGTAAAATTAATATTGAACACCTTACCATTTTTCGCAGTAAATGTTTCTAAAGGTGCTATTGACATTGAATTTTTACCAGATGTTGGTAAAAACCCATGCAACCCACACATACAGACATCAAAACATACATGTCCATAAATGAAGTTCATCATCCTGGTAGATGGCAGCAGATTTATCAAGAATGTCTCAGTAGATTTTCCCACTCATCCTTCCTTTAATTATATGAAGTTTGCCAGTACTGTATGCTTAAAAAAAAAAAAAGCCCCACACCATTATGTTCCCAAACTTTACTGTATGGTGTTTTTGGGGTGATGTGCAGTGCCATTTGTCCTCCAAGCATGGTGTGTATTATGGCATCCAAAGAGTTCCATTTTGGTCACATCTGACCAGACTATATCCTCCCAGTATTTCACAAGCTTGTCCAAATATTGTACAGCAACCTTTAAACAAGCTTCAACATACTTTTTCTTCAGAAATGGAGACTTGCATGGTGAGCGTGGACAGTTGGGAAGTTGAGTGCATTACTTATTTTCTTGAAAACAATTGTACCTGCTAATTGCAGGTCTTTCTGAAGCTTTCCACAAGTGGTTCTTGGCTTTTGGAGCTCTTTTGATATTCTTGTCACTCCTCTGTCAGAAATTTTGTGAGTAGCACCTGGTTGTGGCTGGTTTATGGTGAGATGATGTTCTTTCCACTTCTGTATTATGGCCCAAACAGTGCTCACTGAAACATTTCAGAAGTTTTTGAAATCCTTCTGTAACGAATGCCATCAGTATGTTTTGCAACAATTCAGTTGCAAAGGTCTTGAGCTTCTCTTTGCTTTTGCCCATTATGAGATGTTTCTTATGTGACACCCTGGTAATGGGACACCTTTAAATAGGCCATTGCTTTGGACTGAACCAGCAGATAATAATTTGCATTGACGAGAGTGAGAATTCTAATTACTAATTGATTTCCGCTGGTGTCCTGGAATTTCATGCCTTTTTTCACCTCCCTTCATGTTTAATACTTTTTCATCACCATTTCACATTACACTTAACTTTATAATTCGACATGTTTGGTTTGATTTCTTAATTTCTTCTATATCAGTGGGTTGCATGGGTTGTAACCAACATCTGGTAAAGATTTTATGTCAATAGCACCTTTAGAAATATATTTACTGAGAAAAATTGTGACTTGTTCAATACTTATTTTAACCAATGTATACATGTAGTCCTTGACTTCAATGGAGATGTATTCAAATGACCCCATCGTAACTGGAAAATATGGAGACATGGCCTAGTTTACCCTGGAGTCTTAAAGAATGGTTATCCGTATGGGGTAGTAAACTCTAATTTTTGATGTATGAAATTTAAAGTATATATGTATGTTTCTGTGGGCACTTTGTTGAGGGTTGATTCATCAGTGGAGGGTGGAGCCGGGCACTTTGTTTTAGTTTAGTTTTGTCCGGTGACGCCGACAAAAAGGAAAGAGACGTAAGGCACCTCACAAGGCGGGAGATGTGTACATCCTGGCAAAATCCCAACGTATCGTGTGTGAATAAACATATAATTTTGTAAAAAAATAATTATTGCTACTGTAAGATCAAAACCCTACGTACTTAATTAACTGGTGTTTAATTTAATGTCTTAATCAAAATTTCACAGACTACAAAATATTTTCTCAAACTCTTTGTAATTAACTATTTATAAATGTGGTCTATATCACTATATCAAGCTTCCTTTCTTTCTTTTTCTGTCTTTTTGTCTTTACAGACGTTGTGGATCCGTCACTCTCCATCCAGCCAATCACCGAAGAGCGTGCTTCACGTACACTGTACAGAGTGGAACTGCTCCGGCAGATTCGGGAACAGGTTTTGCGCCACCCTCAGCTCTTCGAGCGACTGTCACTGTGCCAGCCTGGCTCAGATCTGCCTGTGTGGTGGGAGCCAGGCACTCATGACCGAGACTTGCTAATCGGTGCGGCCAAGCACGGAGTGAGCCGGACAGACTACCACATCCTCAGAGATCCTGAGCTTAGCTTCATGACAGCTCAGAGGAACTACAGCCAAAACAAGGGTGCACCCGCACAAAGCCAAGCCCCTAATCAGGCTCTGCTGCTTGGACAGACACGCACCCCAACCCCATTAGCGCAGATCCAGACTCCTGGAGCTCCACCTTCACCGCTTACTAACTCCACCCCTCGGGAGGTTACACCCAAGGAGGAGCTGCTTTTAGATGGAGAGGAGGAGGCAGGGACAAAGAGCTGGCAATCGCTAAGGCCTTCCACACCTACAGGAGAGGAGCTAAAAGAAGAGGAGAAAGAAGCAGAGAATGAGAAAAGGATGGAGGCCGCCCGAACGAAGCCACTTGTGCCCAACCCTGAACACCGGAAGCAGAAAAAACTAAGTAAAAGAAGTCGCAAGGAGGCAAGGAGGAAGTCCGGGTCAGAGACGGATTCAGACGCGTCTTCCTCAAGCTCCTCATCCAGCTCTTCAACAAGATCTTCATCTTCATCGTCGTCTTCATCAGGGTCTGGGTCCTCATCCTCGTCGTCTTCCTGCTCTTCCGGCTCGTCATCTTCGTCGTCTTCATCCTCGTCTTCTGAGGACAGTGATGGTGAAGCTGTTTCAAAGAACAGTAAGTGGCTCTTACTGTGTTTCCTGTAGTTTAATAGTGATAAGCCTAATAAATGAAGTACATGGTGCATCATGCAAGATTAAGTTAACTTCTTTTTATGTGCATGTTATGTGTTTTCAAGATGATGTATTAGATTTATATTGATTTGTCTGTACCTGTATTTGTGTAGATGCAGTGGTGTCTGGCGTTAAAGGCTTTGACGAGGACAGCATTGCATCTCATAGCACTACACACGACGACATGCAAGACAGTCACGTGACCAACGGCATCACTAGCCTCTCTCATCCCTTCCTTGGTGGAGGCTACATGCTCGCTGCTTCCTACTGGCCGAAGGTAAGTTCACACCACTCAAAGCCAGTTTTATATTTTATATTGGCTTTTATATTGGCATTATATAAACCATTTTCTATTCTATTTGACTTTACAGGACCGTGTAATGATAAACCGATTGGATAGTATTTGTCAGGCAGTATTGAAGGGCAAGTGGCCTGTGTCTCGGCGTGTGTACGAGGGTAGTGCTGCAGTATCCTCGTTTTATACCACCAAGCTCATGGACAGCGCAGCCAACTTGATTGATGACCCTGCAGCCTCTCCTCAGGGTTCAAAGGTGAAGAAGCATGATGCAGACAGAGAAAAGGAGTTCTCAGTCAAAATAAATGACGTATGTTCTTTTAAGTTCTCCCACCTCCCAGACTCTTTCCCCTCTTCCAAAAATGCCAAGCCACAGTGGCTGTTGCCGAGCTAGGCATGCTTCTGCTTTTTTATTTATTTATATATGTTTTTATTTGAGCTTTTTTTGCTTTGGCACCAATTGATTTCACCCTGTTTAAGTTTCAGAAATTGTACTTATTTTCCTCTTTTTGCTTTTTGATCTTGGCCTGCTGGTAGTTACAAAATAATGCTTTATTTTTTTCATATTTTAATATTGACCTCTTAATGTCTTGACCTTTAGCAGGAAGGCAGTCTAAAACTGACCTTCCAGAAGCAGGGTTTGCAGTTAAAGCGTCCTCTTGATGGTGAGGAGGGACCTCTGGCCCAGCAGCAGTACCTGGCTAGACTACAGGAACTGCAGAGTGCATCTGATAGCAGCCTGACTGACTACACCAAAACACAGAACAGTTATCCCCATGGTAACTTGGCACTACAATACACACACACACACACACACACACACATTTTTAGCTGGTGCAGAAGTAACTACAACAAGCTTTCTGTGCAGGTCTGAGTGGACAGATCCGACTGAATGGAATGGTTGATGGTCAGCCATTGATGAAGAAGAGGAGAGGAAGAAAAAAGAATGTAGAAGGAGTAGATCATCTCTTTATGAACAAGAACAGACCTACTGCGATACCCGAACAGGTACGGGGAGCAACACTGTTAAGAGACAACATAGTGTGAAGATTTTTACCTTGTCCAGGATAACTAGAGTTTCTTGGGGATCGTGTTAGTCATTTTTACCCTTTGAGAAGTGCTGAGTATAAATAATTTTGTCTAGATGCTCATATGTTTTCTCCATCTACAGGTTCCTCCTGGTTGGAGCGTGGTCTCAGCCCCTGTCTCGACGTCTGGAGCATCGCAGGTTGCTGGGCCTGTAGACACAGAGAGCAGAGTCCCCGTCATAAATCTAAAAGACGGAACACGTCTCGCTGGGGATGATGCTCCCAGGCGGAAAGATCTAGATCAGTGGCTGAAGGAGCACCCAGGCTTCGTGGCAGACGTTGGAGCTTTCATCCCGGTAAAGAACAGAATGTGCTTACTTTAATCAACAAAGCTAGCTTCCTTTTGTAATCGTTATTAGATACTGCATATTGGCTGACCTTTACCTACAGAGATTGTTGTATACGTTTAAGCAGCCTCTTCAGTATCATTTGCTTATTAGTTTGATTCTTCATTTGGTTAGCAACAATCTGTTTTCTTGTCTGAAAAATTCCCAGATAACAAAAACAGTACTGGGAATAATTGGCCGAGGACAAACATTTAATGCAAATATGTCACAACATTATCGTGTGTGTGCAGGGGGTGAATAAGGTACAGTTTCAGGACGGAAGACCGAAGCAGAAGAGGCATCGCTGTAGAAATCCCAACAAGATTGACGTTAATAGCCTCACAGGAGAGGAAAGAGTCCAAATCATCAATAGGAGAAATGCTCGCAAGGTTAGATGTAGTGTTTCTGTAACTCTTTCAGCTGTACATTTGTGAGTTTCTCGTTTTTTCCCCTGAATGTTTGTTCATACGTACGTTTTTTTTTCCTCTTGTGCAGATTGGTGGTGCGTTTGCTCCTCCTTTAAAGGATTTGTGCCGATTCCTTCAGGAAAATCCAGAATACGGAGTTCCCCCCGAGTGGGCGGATGTCGTCAAACAGTCGGTGAGAATTCTTTGTACAAACAATTGCACATTGTCAAGTCTGCATCATAATCAGTCAAATTTCTTTGAACGGTGAGGAATTTTTCAGATTAAATAGTTAATGTGTGATTTAAAGTTGCAACCATGAGTCCTACTGCTTTTAATGAGTTTTTTTTATTGTTAACACTCTCTCCTGCATCTTTGCCTTTTTATCGAAATTTGATACATATAATTTTCTTTTATGTCCAGGGCTACCTCCCAGAGAGCATGTTTGACCGCATCCTAACAGGTCCTATCGTACCGGAAGAGGTGAGCAGACGTGGCAGACGGCCCAAAAGTGCTATGGCGAAAGCCACTAGTACAGCAAACGCGAATGCCAGTGCAGCTCTCGGTGTTAACCCCCTCCTGAGCAATGGGCTTATCTCCAGTCTGGACCTGAACAGCCTGCAGGCCCTGCAGAGCCTTCAGAGCTTTCAGCTGACCGCAGGACTCATGGGCCTCCAGACAGATCCTGCCAACATGGCCGCCATGCTTCCCATGATGCTCTCTGGCATGGCTGGCTTGCCCAACTTACTCGGCATGAGCAGCCTGCTTGGAAAACAGGAAGCTGGCTCTGGTGAGGATTCGGGAAAGAACAGCGGTGGGGAAACAACAGCTCAGACTTCAGAGATTCACTCAGAGAGGACAGAAAGTCCCAGCTCAACTAGTGCTTCATCCTCAGGCCAAGCGTTAGCCCTCAACCCCTTACTGCTCTCCAGCATGCTTTACCCAGGGATGCTTCTCAACCCAGGCCTTAATTTACCTGTGACCAATCAGCCACAAGCTACCAGTCCTCAACCCACCCCTCCTGCTCAGCCCACCCCCTCTGACGCTGCACAAAAAAGCTCAGGCCAATTGGAGAAGGACGCAGAGGATGAACCAGACGATCCGAAGGACATCAGTGGTCCAGAGGGCTCGGGGAAGGCAGAGTCATCTTCCTCAGACGCAGAAAGCTCTTCATCTTCGTCATCAGAGGACTCTGATTCCACTGACGAAGACTGAGCCTTTATATATATTATATAAATAAATATAAATACATATATATTTATATTACGTCTCCTAGAAATGTACACATTCAAACACGTATATAAGAGCACTTACATAATAATTTAGGGAATTTTTTTTATGTAAATATGAGAACGAAAGTGTTGTGTAATAAAGATGGGGGAAGGGAGGGGGAAATAACGAGACTCCACAGATACTGAAATAAGATTTCAGTGTTTGTTTAGGTACAGTGATGTTTTGAAAGACATTTTGCATGTCCAGGAACTTTAGAAGATTTTTTTTTTTTTTTTGTGAACTTGTATTGCACAGTGATGTACAATTTGAAGAAATCAAAAAGAAAATAATTGGCATTACTGTATTAATTATATTGGAATTTAATTTTATTAAAGAAAAGAGAAATCAAGGACGTTATTGCTCATGCCGAGCTGTATAACTAATATATTTTGTGTGGAAGAAACAGAACTTGACTATTTTGGTTTTCTTTGGTAAATAATTTTGCAGGATCATGACATCTGAATTTCAGACAGTCCAGTACTTATAACTTCAGCAATAACACAGGCAGCTAACGAATGTCACTGAAGCTGTAGATACCGCCGTCACCCAGCTCCACTCTTCACTCTTCCTCCATTTTTCCTGCCACTTTCTGCATTTTCTTTGGCCAATTTCTCATTGGTGGTTTTGTGTCTTGTAATATAAATTGTTTATTGTTCTCCTTATATCCCAGGACTTACCACAAACTCTTTCCCTTTTTTTTTTTTTTTTTTTAAATGTGCTAGCAGACATGTTGCTTTTCATTAAATACAACCAGATACATAAAAGCTAAGTATGAAATGGACCACGGTATTATCAGTATACATGTGATGCATGGTAGGTGTAAGGGTCGTCTGAGGTTTTTCAAGAAATTTAAGTCTAGGTGTGCGTGCGTGCGTGTGCACGCGCGTGTGTTCTCATCACAAGTCATTCCGTAATAAACTGGAATTACATTTGCGAAATCAAATTTGTTTCTGAAAAGGAATTGGGGACAAAAAACAAACAAACTTTCAGAGTTGCTGCATCATGTAGCTACAGGGCTCAAACCTACAATGCCTACCGTGTGTATTTGTGTGTGTGTTGGAGCAACTAATAGACTCTGTTTCTCCTTCAAATCGGCTGGCTTCCTCTAGCACGTGTGTGTGTGTGTGTGTGTGTGTACATGCATTTCTTTATTCTCTTGGTAATTGTGGCATGTGCTGCTTGTATGTTGTTATTCATAACAACAAACTCCATTATTGTCCTCCATCCTTGATTTCCAGAGCTTCTAAAGTATTGGTATATTGTTTGTTGGTATAAAAAGCGAGTAAAGGTATTTAAAAGTCTTTAAAGCTAATAATCATGTTGATGTGTGTAAACATCTTGTTTTTCTTGTGCATGGATTAAACCTCATGGGCAAAACTCGAATCTAGAGTTTTGAGAATTAAAAATAAGGTGGTGTTAATACGATGAAATGTGAGGTTGAGAAGCAGATCAGAAAGGAGGTGGCATTTGTGTGCATGTAAAAAGGATCATCTGTGCTAATTCAAGTCCTGATCTCTGATCATGAGAAGTGGATTTGTTTTGTTAATGAATCGTGTCGAATTGCATTCAGGACTGAGTGAGGAAACTGCTTCAGGTTGTCGCATTCGTAGCAGAAAACTCCAAGAAGGGGGTTCATTTTGCCAGTTTTTATTCATTGCTCAGTTACTTATGTACGGTGATTATATTTATTAAGCAGTATAGTAAACTCTAGGGTTGTACATTTTCACCCTATTCCTGAATAAACCTCAGCTTTGAAGCTACAACATTTGAACTGAACAGTTTAATAAACCCAGGCATCACTGTTCTTTTTTTTTTTTTTTTTTTTTTTATATATATATTATTCTTTACCGTACTTTTGAGTCTCATTAGTGTATCCGCAAGTGCTGACTGACTTTTTTAACTGCCCTTTTTTAGAAGTGCTCTTACACCGTACCTCTAAATCTGCTCCTCTGACAGGAGGGCAGAAAAGCATTCATATTTCCATACTTCAAATAGCAATTTCACACTTTCTTTTTTTTCCCCCTCAGCATCCTCTATTTTTCAAATATAAGCTGTATCAAATGTAATTTGCTGCTGAGTAACTTTCAATATTCACCCATCACTTTACAAGTAATAATTACACATTATAGTAATAATAATTTTTCTTTATTTACCTCTGCAGAAGTGTGTACAGCATCGTCCTATTAAAAAAAAAGAAGAAATCCCACTTATTCCATTGAAATATTAAAAGTCAAGAATATCTCCAAAACCAACAGCTGGCAATCATTTTTCCAATGTTTGTTTTAGATTTCCCCCCCCCCCCCCCCCCCCCCCCTGTTAATCTATCTGGTATAATCATGTTAATGTTTATTCCTCGCCGGGTCACTCCCAACATCACAACATGCACGCGGAATAAAAAGCATATACACTACTGTAAAGTTGTTTTCTTTTTCTTTTTTTCAACTATGAGAAATAGATGATGAAATGACTTATAGAAAAATGGCCTTTGTGTTTTTATTTCTTAGTTGTTTTATGCTTTTGATAGTCGATACTACAAATCATTCTTGTTTTGTTGAATTTTGTTCTTTGAAAAGTTGCAATATTTGCAAACGTTGTGCTTTTGTGTTAGATGCAAAAAAAACAAAAACAAAAAAAACATGTAGTGGAGATTACATGTCTTAAGAAATGATTTCTAATTTATTGAATTACTTTCTATGAAGTCTCTATAGAGAAAAAAAATTGAGGTTTAATTATTTTTATTAAACGTATTCTAACTATCCATGATGTCTGTCAGTTACTCTGTCTTTTATTTTCTACATTTATCTTGTTTGATACGGGTGGATTTGCTTTTTTCTTCAGTTTTATGCTGAAAGATGAAATCTTATTAAATGTTCAACTTTGGTCATGAGTTTTTTTCCCCCAAGGGTTGGCAGGTTTTTTTTTTAAGGAATTTGACAATTTCTTTTGCTTGTCTGTTTCAGTTGGGGATTATTTTTTATTACTATTATTATTATTATTGTGTCAAGTGTTGATATAACAATCATAAAATATTTGCAGTCATAATTTAAGTTTATTGCATCTGGTCTGGTTTTGTAAACATTAACAGTATTTGGTAGATGCCCTTATCCAGAGTGATTTGCATCTCATTTATATGCTGAGCAGATGAGGCTAAGGGCCTTGCTCAAGGGCCCAGCAATGGCAGCTTGATGGTGCTGGGATTTTAAGTGACTACTTTCAGATCAGAAATTCCAAATCTTACCCACTGAGCTACCATTAATGTTAAAGAATTAATGTATTAATTTCACATTACAGCAGTTAGACGAATTATTACATAAAATAAATTATATGAATAAATAAAAAAATAGCTATTTCTTAGTACAATTTTTACTAGCATCTACCTGTAAAAAATTAACATTCAGATCATTTTAAGAGGTTAATACAAGATCAGATTTTTTTTTTTTTTTAAGTAATTTACAGATGTTACCTCGATTGTTTAATTTAAGATTCTTCAATCCGAGCATGACGACAGCGATACAACAAAATTGTACATTTTAAGTTTCGTGCAGCAGGCAAACGTAGCAGCGTACAATCAGCCCCCCCACTCGCAAAAACCGGTGCTCGTCCACATGCTTCTGATACATACGTATAAACTGTGTAGTTTATAGAGTACAGTACTGTTTATTGCTGTTTTGGTAAATTATGTATTGGGTTTTGATAAATTAGCAGATTACAGTTTTACTACCCCATACTGATCATTCTTTAAGACTCCTGGGTAGGCTAGGCCTTGTTTTGATATTTGTATTTATGTACATGTATTTATATTGTGTGGAAGGAGCTAGATGATTTATTTGATTAATAAAATCTAACATTTCTTGAGAAAAATAAATGCAATTAATTGTGTAAAATGTTGTAATATAACAAGATATTATTTGAATTTATTACAAATTGTTTAGTGTTAGTATATTTTATGTAGATTGTGTTTTCCAAGCAAAAAAAAAAAACAACTTTTTTTTTACTTTTTTTTTTTTTTTTTTTTTAATTAATGGTAGACTTTCTAAAGTGGGATTTATGTTCTGTTTATTGTTTTTCTTTGAGATGCAGTAACTCCATTCACCCACATGGAGGACTCGGTGAAGTCAAATCGGTTTCATTGTGCCTTAAAGCATCAACTGACAAAAACATGAGCGAATGTACGCACAAAATCAGTGAACTGCTACTAGTTTAAAAAGTGTAATATAAAAAGTGTGTGCGCAGTAAGAGCTTAGTACTACAACGACTCGGAACAGTACATACTGTGACTATATTAATGATGCGGTGTGATTGCTGCTACTCAAAGGCTCCAGTCATTGTGCTCTACACACAGAGAGAACATGATGTACATTAGTAATGTGTGGTGGTGCCTGATTTTAGCATCCACATAAATGAAAAAATCTCACCCACACTGATATTGATGTCTGGCTCCTTGCAGATTGAAGCCTAAAGTATAAAACTCCTTGGTTTTGTTTATATTTTACCACAATGCCTACACTAATTTTCATACAGCTTTATTAGACCAGTTATCAGAATGAATATTCCATGACCATAAAGTATATCATATATCTTGTATGCATAGTTCTATATCATTTTATAAATATACATTGGTAATTTATATAATGTCATACACTGATCAAATGTCTTTCCTCATAAAACAAAGCAAAAGTCCATCTGTATTGTGTGTGTGTGTGTGTGTGTGTGTGTGTGTGTGTGTGTGTGTGTGTGTTTGTTCGTTCGGTCTGTTGGTGGAAACCAACACTTGCTTTCCTTCTGCCTCATAAGCTGCTCTGGGGAAAAAATTAAATAAGGCACTATTTCTGCTTATGCTTAAATTACAAAACTGTATTTTGTTACTTTAGCAGGTCTCTTCTTAATAAGTTGCTTTAGTTTTAGTTACAAAACTGTTTTTCCCCTCAGCTTCACCGTTCATCCACTAACAATCCGGTGTCCTCACTGTACACTTTTTGCACATAAGTTTGCATCCCCTTGTGTCACTCGTGAGTAATCGTCACGTTCACAAAAGCAAAACTGTTGAAGTGTTGAATTTTATCTTTTTTTATCCACTATTTTAATATTAGCTTGTGAAAATAAAGGACCCAACACACGTTTTACAATAAATGCTGTTTGTTTTGAATTGTTTTAAAAGTTAAATTTTACTGCCTAGTAGTGTGTCCTTTTATGTTGTTACTGTACTTTAAAATGTGAAATAGAAGTTAAAAAATACTCTAATAATGTGTACTATATCCACACTATATGGACAAACTGACTTTTCCAGCCATATGTGGTTCTTCTCCAAACTGTTACCACAATGTTGGAGGCACACAGCGAATGTCTTTGGATGCGATAGAGTTTCATTTTTCTTTTAATTGAACTAGGAGACCCAAACCTGTTTCAGCATGACAATGCCCCTGTACACAATACCAGTTATTAAATATATGGTTAACTTCGGTTGGGCTTTAAAATCCTGAGTGGCCTCCTTTAGAGCTCGGAACTCAACTCTAATTAACATTTTGGAATTGATTTTGAATGCTGACTGCACCCCAGGACTCATCAGTACTAATGCCCTTTTGGCTGAATGACCACAAATCTCCAGAAGCACACTCTAAATCCAGGGGAATTTCTTCCCAGAAGAGTGGAGGATATTATAACAGCAGATACAAATGTAATGTGGAATAGGATGTTCAAAAGAACATGCACATTTTATGGTCAGGTGTCCACGAACTTTGCGGTTTCTTGCTACTTTGTCCACAAGTGTAACCCCACAGTCAGGTGAGCATGATAATGGAGCACTGAATTAGCATCGATTATTCAAATATAGTTTTTAAAACTTATTTTAAGCATGTATGTTCGTACTTATACTCAAAGCAGAATGTAAAAATAATACGTTAATTGACTCGGGTAATATTAAATAGAACAATACTACTTTTCCTCACAGATGATTGTTGGATCGTTGTTCTTCATTCATCACTGCTGTGCACATTTTTTGGCTTTGCGTTGTACAGACAACTTATAGTAGCCAAACATATACAGATATTAGTAGTCTGTTTGAAGGGTAAATACATTTTCTGTTGTGTTGAGAAGTTTATATAACTCCGACAGCCTTGGTGAACCTGTGCTAAGGGGGAATTCAGTGAAGATACTTTCCATGACTTTTTCAAAGGAGTTAATTTCCTTACAAAATTGCAAGAAACAATGTTGGCACTCACACCTGAGATAAATCCTAATGACCTACAAAAACCCACAGTACACCCCACTGTTATTAAATTGCTTGCAGAGTTGATGTTATTGATAAATGATTGACACATTAAACTTTTTCACCTCTTTCCTTACAGTATGTTTCTATGAACACTAAGTGATTCGCGACCAAACCTTTTCCGTCACCATGCGTAACACGGTTAAATCTCAACCCGCGTTGCCTGGCAAGTAAATGACAATAAAGCTGGTAACATGAGACAACAAAATTACATAACACAAGATCAGAGAGACCGTCGATCACAACACCCGGACCATTTAGTAGTCATAGTAATCGCCACTCCTCCTTAACAACAGTGCTGAAGTGACGGTACTTTACTCCTGACTTCAAACTCTCAGGCTCCAGAAACCTCCTGCCTTCCCACTTTATAACACTGAAAGACTTTTCACCTGACACACACAATTTCTTGACTCTTTAACCATCCAGCTTCTAACCCTGTTTAGGAGAGCAAGTGCTTTTCTCAGAGTTCACCATGGGCTGTAGTGCGAGTAGAGCTCTAAAAGTCATAAAGGTCACAGATGCCGTTGGGGAGCTTGCTGAGGCAGTCGAATCAAATGGATCAGAGAATGGAGATGCAAACTCAAACGCAGGGGACAACAAAGATGATGCTGGGAAGGACGACAGCTGATGATGATTCGCTTGCACTTTAAGGTGAAATTTTTTATACCTCATCATTTATGAAATACAGATGGAGTTTATTCTTAAGATTTTTGATGTTTCTAATTATGGCCCAATATTAATGGAATATGAAATGTCCAGTAGCATGTAGAAATATGAAGCAGACTCATTTGCTGGAATTTAAGAGCTTCAAGCAGTAATTTCTCATTCCCCAGCAATTGTTATTTATTACTTTCATCTTATCAAGGAATGCATAAGCACATTCTTTTGTATTATTTTTCTCAGTGTTATGACATTTCTTAGCTATCTAAGAGCGACTGACCGGTTATTTTGGTAAATTCATTTTAAATGATCACTAATGAGCAGCTGAATTTATGTTTTTAGTCATCATTTGTACAATGTTTAACAATAAATGCAATAAACCTAGTTTGAGAACAAATTAAGTTATATTATGACACATTGTGTTTTGTGCATCTAAATCAAAACTTTGAAAATCATCCATGCACGTGATCAAGCCGTTAGGTGTCCATATTCTGTCTCCAATATTTTACAATAAAAGCCTAGTTGCATGAGTTCTTCCTCAAACTGTTAACTCAAAGTTGAAGACACCCAACTGTATAGGATAGCTTCATTTAAAGATGGTTTACATGGGATGGAGTGGAAGGTCTTGAGTGGCCTGCTGTAGAGCTCTGCCTTCAACCCTGTGGAACACCTTTGGGATGAATGGAAACGCTGACTGCACCTCAGACCTCAAATCACCTCACCTCACCTCACCTACAGAGTATCTGATTTTACTAACAACATTGTAACTGAAAGACCACAAAATCTGCACAACCACATAGAATCTCGTGGAACATCTTCCCAGAAGAGTGTAGGTTCTTAAAAAAAACAAACACATGTGAAATGGGATATCGAAAAAGCACATAGAAATCTTATGATCATGTGTCCATATAGTGTTTTTGAGCTTGAAAGTGCCTTAGCTAACTACATTATTGAGTGGTCCAAGTAGGTTTAAATGGTTTTTGTTGCACTTTGGAGAAGTGATTTAGTACAGCTACAGTTGTAGTATAATTTAATTGTTTTTATTGTATTATAATACTTTAATCTTGATAGAGAAGCACGACAATTTAGTTTTTTGTAATTTTACTATCATCTAGTGTTGTCTTTCAATTTTTTCCTCTGTTGCCACCATTGTTTGCTTCTGCGTCCCACTAGCAACAAACCTCTCATTCTGAGTTTTATGTTTACAATGTTTTTTGTTTATCAGGTTACTTGTACTGTAACATGATGTAATTCCTCCTGTTTTTTTTTTTTTTTTTTGACAAAGTTTGACTACATTGTTTTAACTGACGGCATTACGTCCACAAGAAACACAATCGGGCTGATACTTGATACCACAATTGGTGTCAGTGCATCCTTACTGGTATCCGAAGCAACTATGAGATGAATCAAAGTAAGTCTAGAGCAGGGGTGTCAAACTCAAATTCACAGTGGCCCAAAATTAAAAACTGGGACGAAGTCGGGGGCCAAACTTAATATTTATTGAAAAATTGACTGCAATTGTGCATGTTTTTCCTTCTCTCTAGATATTTAATGTTGAACCTTTTCATACGGAAACAAACTTTAGTTTTGCATAAACATTGAATCTGGAACAAAGAAAGTTTAATATTATAAACACATGAGAAATTAAATTAGAAATAAAACACACATCAGTGGTATTCGTTTCTTATTCTATCTATCTGTCTGTCTGTCTGTCTGTCTGTCTGTCTGTCTGTCTGTCTGTCTGTCTGTCTGTCTGTCTGTCTGTCTATCTATCTATCTATCTATCTATCTATCTATCTATCTATCTATCTATCTATCTATCTATCTATCTATCTATCTATCTATCTATCTATCTATCGCCAGATTTGGCCCATGGGCCTTAGTTTGACCCCCCTGGTCCATACAGATAGTTATTAGGCCCCTAAACTCCCAGAACCCACTGATAAATCTAATTCCCTCAGCCAGGTAACTAAACTCTGATTTTTATATAAAAGGGTTAGAAGGAATTCCACTGAGAAGTCATTCTTTGTAACTATGCTAAAGAATCATTAAAGGTTCTCAGAAAAATGAATATGTAATCTGTATACAAGTCTTCTTCAAAGATTAAGCCCAAATGTACAGCTTATTAAAGAAACTACCTCCATACCTGTTAAGAAACCCCCCCTGAAGAAGCCCAAGAGTGTGCATGACTTTCTTTTTAGTTTTACTCTACGTGTCTAATCTCTGTCTAAACGGTACACTCTGAAAGGTTCTTTGGTTTTGTGTCTGAGTGAAATATATATATATATTCTAAATACTTAACATATTTAATAATGTTTAGTAATATATTAGCAAATAACTTCAATCATCATTAATCTGTGAATATTGTGTAAATAAACAGTTTATTACTGAACCTTATGTACATAAGAATATAAGGTAAATTCACATTTGGTGTAAAAGAGGACCTCAGGGTACAGAACCTCTGTCTGGGTGAAGAAATATACAGTATGCTAAAATTAGGAATGCTTTCGAGATAAATTTGAAACCCTCCCCAAATCATCATAAACGTCTGCCTACATGAATGCAAAAATTGTTTTGTTTAATAATTGTTAATTATAATAATTGTTTAATAATGGTTTAATAATTATTTAATTTTTGACTTAATGGATAATGACGGTTTGTTTGTTTTCCTCTCTTATACTCTTATACAGACTCCATAATGTTCTCCACAACCAGCAGAAGATCCAGAATCCACTCTGATGTCCAAGACCTATAAATACATACATTTCAGCACAAAAGTTTGCACCCCCCTTATGATTATTTAATACAAATTATTCAACAAAAACAAGAACGAGTTTAGTGGTTTCACTCTGAAGCAACAGAATAAACCAAGAGAAATAGATTTTTAGAGGTTTTTGTTACACTGAGGTAAAGAAGAAGGGCAGTGCTTTAACGCCTACATGTGGACATATACATGAGGGAATTAAAAACAGAATGTTTAGAAGGCAGGGCTAGAAATACATGCTATATTTAGTATAGGGGGTGTAAACTTTTGAACTGATATCATTTCCACTGTTTCACATTTAATGTTCCAACACAGTTTAGCCAATTTGATTTTTAATAACAAAGAAGGATTTAAATTGTTATTTTGCACTAGATACCTTGTTATAAATAAATTCATAATTGTACAAGATCTGGAATCTCTTAGCAGTTAGCCAAAACAAATAATCGATCTGTCAGAAAGAATATGTATTAAGTGGAAAAAAGTGCCCACAAGAGTCCAGCTGTTATTTATGTAATAATAAAACAATATTGTTATCTTAAAATCACTTACATTTTGATTGTCGTGAATAATTGATTGCATTATTTCCACTGTCCACCAGGTGTCTCTAGAAATCTTGTTTTACTGAGTATTTACCAGCAGGGGGCAACATTGCTCCTCCCCTGTCCGCAAACTTCTCTCTCTCTCTTCAGAACAGTAAATCTGGTTGAATTTCATGGTTTAGGATTATTACAAGAGACGGAACCGAGCTCGAATGAAACAACCAATTCTGCACAGCTCTATCATACACACACACACACACACACACACACACACACACACACACACACACACACACACACACACACACACACACACACAAAATCTAATGGGAAATTACTTTATAAAAATGACTACTATACAAATAGAAGCTGCATTTGATAAGATAAATTCAAATCACTTTTCACAAAAAAGCATGATTAAATAGCTTTTTAATTTCAGGATGAAACAAAATACACTTTTTTCCTGGCGATTGTTCAGAACACACACCTGCCGCAGAGAGCGCAGGCTTTATTATCTCATTATCAGTTAATTAATATGCAGGCACAAAAGGCCTGTTATCTCAGCGGTTGTGTTTGGCTGGAATGAGACTCTGATGTGTTAATAGTTGCAGAATGGATGGCTTTCGTGTGGGATGGAACAAGGAAGCAAAGGACTGAGGGAGCGAAGCCACTGGCCGACATCTCCTTCAAAAGCGCTGAGTGACATCAGCTTTAATGTCCTGAAGGATGGTGTTATAGCGGCCTGATATGACGGTGTGGACGCGATGTGGAAGTGAAGTCTGACTCTGTGTGATGGACTTCAGTTCAGTGCTGGTTAGATCTGCTTCACAGGGCAATAAGAAAGGGTTTTAGGCAGAGCCAGAGATAGTCTGGAAACTATTAGAGGTGCTTTCTTTAGAAGAGAAGAGGGTTTTTCATCATCTTAGTCCACTGAGGCAATTCTTCAGGGGCTGTGTGTAAAATTATATCCGATGAAAGGCATTTTGTTTAGTTTTCTTTTTCCTGCTCTATAATTACAGCCATGACCTTAATCACAATCAAGCTGTATATTACCTTTCTTACAGAGATTTATGTTTCTTTTATTCTTTATTTGTCAGTCTGTCTCTATATAAAAAAGAAAAAAGAAAAAAAAAAAAACAACATTTGTAACATATATATGACAGCACAGTGACAGGGGTCAGAGCACAGGATCAAGAGCCAAACAGTGGCAACTTGGTGGTGCTTTGGCTTGAAGCCCAGACCCTCCTCCAATAGTAACTCTGTCACCACTGCATGACCTACCTACCTACCTACCTACCTACCTACCTACCTACCTACCTACCTACCTACCTACCTACCTACCTACCTACCAACCAAACATACTACCTACCTACCTACCTACCTACCTACCTACCTACCTACCTACCTACCTACCTACCTACCTACCTACCTACCTACCAACCATACTACCTACCTACCTACCTACCTACCTACCTACCTACCTACCTACCTACCTACTTACCTACCTACCTACCTACCTACCTACCTACCTACCTACCTACCTACCTACCTACCTACCTACCTACCTACCAACCAACCATACTACCTACCTACCTACCTACTTACCTACCAAGCTACCTACCATTCTACCTACCTACCATACTACCCACCCACCTACCTACCTACCTACCTACCTACCTACCTACCTACCTACCTACCTACCTACCTACCTACCTACCTACCTACCTACCTACCGTATTTCCATACTACCTACCTACCTACCTACCTACCTACCTACCTACCTACCTACCTACCTACCTACCTACCTACCTACCGTATTTTCATACTACCTACCTACCTACCTACCTACCTACCTACCTACCTACCTACCTACCTACCTACCTACCTACCTACCTACCTACCTACCTACCTACCTACCTACCTACCTACCTACCTACCTACCTACCTACCTACCTACCTACCTACCTACCTACCTACCTACCTACCTACCTACCTACCATACTACCTACCTACCTACAGTGGGGCAATAAAGTATTTAGTCAGCCACCAATTGTGCAAGTTCTCCCACTTAAAAAGATGAGAGAGGCCTGTAATTTTCATCATAGGTACACTTTGATGAGATATGAGAGATAAAATAAATAAAAAAATCATAAAAAAATCACATTGTCTGATTTTTTAAGAATTTATTTGCAAATTAAGGTGAAAAATAAGTATTTGGTACTACCTACCTACCTACCAACCAAACATACTACCTACCTACCTACCTACCTACCTACCTACCTACCTCACTACCTACCTACCTACCTACCTACCTACCTACCTACCTACCTACCTACCAACCATACTACCTACCTACCTACCTACCTACCTACCTACCTACCTACCTACCTACCTACCTACCTACCTACCTACCTACCTACCTACCTACCAACCAACCAACCATACTACCTACCTACCTACCTACTTACCTACCAAGCTACCTACCATTCTACCTACCTACCATACTACCCACCCACCTACCTACCTACCTACCTACCTACCTACCTACCTACCTACCTACCTACCTACCTACCTACCTACCTACCGTATTTCCATACTACCTACCTACCTACCTACCTACCTACCTACCTACCTACCTACATACCTACCTACCTACCTACCTACCTACCTACCTTATTTACATACTACCTACCTACCTACCTACCTACCTACCTACCTACCTACCTACCATACTACCTACCTACCTACAGTGGGGCAATAAAGTATTTAGTCAGCCACCAATTGTGCAAGTTCTCCCACTTAAAAATATGAGAGAGGCCTGTAATTTTCATCATAGGTACACTTTGATGAGATATGAGAGATAAAATAAATAAAAAAATCATAAAAAAATCACATTGTCTGATTTTTTAAGAATTTATTTGCAAATTAAGGTGAAAAATAAGTATTTGGTCACCTACAAAAAAGCAAGTTCTCTGGCTCTCACAGACCTGTAACTTCTTCTTTAAGAGGCTCCTCTGTCCTCCACTTGTTACCTGTATTAATGGCACCTGTTTAAACTCATTATCAGTATAAAGACACCTGTCCACAACCTCAAACAGTCAGACTCCAAACTCCACTATGGCCAAGACCAAAGAGCTGTCAAAGGACACCAGAAAATAAATTGTAGACCTGCACCAGGCTGGAAAGACTGAATCTGCAATAGGTAAGCAGCTTGGTGTAAAGAAATCAACTGTGGGAGCAATTATTAGAAAATGGAAGACATACAAGACCACTCATAATCTCCCTCGATCTGGGGCTTCAAGCAAGATCTCACCCCGTCAGGTCAAAATGATCACAAGAAAGGTAAACAAAAATCCCAGAACCACACAGGGGGACCTAGTGAATGACCTGCAGAGAGCTGGGACCAAAGTAACAAAGGTTACCATCAGTAACACCCTACGCCGCCAGGGACTCAAATCCTGCAGTGCCAGATGTGTCCCCTTGCTTATGCCGGGACATGTTCGGGCCCGTCTGAAGTTTGCTAGAGAGCATTTGGATGATCCAGAAGAGGATTGGGAGAATGTCATATGGTCAGATGAAACCAAAATAGAACTTTTTGGTAAAAACTTGTCATGTTTAGGGGAGAAAGAATGCTGAGTTGCATCAAAAGAACACCATACCTACTGTGAAGCATGGGGGTGGAAACATCATACTTTGGGGCTGTTTTTTCTGCAAAGGGACCAGGACGACTGATCCGTGTAAAGGAAATAATGAATGGGGCCATGTATCGTTAGATTTTGAGTGAAAACCTCCTTCCATCAGCAAGTGCACTGAAGATGAAACGTAGCTGGGTCTTTCAGCATGACAATGATCCCAAACACACCGCCCAGGCAATGAAGGAGAGGCTTCGTAAGAAGCATCTCAAGGTCCTGAAGTGGCCTAACCAGTCTCCAGATCTTAACCCCATAGAAAATCTTTGGAGGGAGTTGAAAATCCGTGTTGCACAGCGACAGCCCCAAAACATCATTGCTCTAGAGGAGATCTGCATGGAGGAATGGGCCAAACTACCAGCAACAGTGTGTAAAAACCTTATGGAGACTTACAGAAAACGTTTGATCTCTGTCATTGCCAACAAAGGGTATATAACAAAGTATTGAGATGAACTTTTGTTATTAACCAAATACTTATATTCCTTTATAATTTGCAAATAAACTCTTAAAAAATTAGACAATGTGATTTTCTGGATTTTTTTTTCTCATTTTGTCTCTCATAGTTAAAGTGTACCTATGATAAAAACTACAGGCCTCTCTCATCTTTTTAAGTGGGAGAACTTGCACAATTGGTGGCTGACTAAATACTTTTTTGCCCCACTGTACCTACCGTATTACCTTCCTACCTACCTACCATACTATCTACCTACCATACTACCTACCAACATACTACCTAAATACTGTACTACCTACCTACCATACTTCCATACTTCCTACCTACCTACCTACCTACCTACCTACCTACCTACCTACCTACCTACCTACCTACCTACCTACCTACCTACCTACCTACCTACCTACCTACCTTCCAACCATACTACCTACCCAAATACCCACCCACCTACCTACCTACCTACCTACCTACCTACCTACCTACCTACCTACCTACCTACCTACCTACCTACCATACTTCCATACTACCTACCTACCTACCTACCTACCTACCTACCTACCTACCTACCTACCTACCTACCTACCTACCTACCATACTTCCATACTACCTACCTACCTACCTACCTACCTACCTACCTACCTACCTACCTACCTACCTACCTACCTACCTACCAACCATACTACCTACCTACCTACCTACCTACCTACCTACCTACCTACCTACCTACCTACCTACCTACCTACCTACCTACCTACCAACCAACCAACCATACTACCTACCTACCTACCTACTTACCTACCAAGCTACCTACCATTCTACCTACCTACCATACTACCCACCCACCTACCTACCTACCTACCTACCTACCTACCTACCTACCCTATTTCCATACTACCTACCTACCTACCTACCTACCTACCTACCTACCTACCTACCTACCTACCTACCGTATTTTCATACTACCTACCTACCTACCTACCTACCTACCTACCTACCATACTACCTACCTACCTACAGTGGGGCAATAAAGTATTTAGTCAGCCACCAATTGTGCAAGTTCTCCCACTTAAAAAGATGAGAGAGGCCTGTAATTTTCATTATAGGTACACTTTGATGAGATATGAGAGATAAAATAAATAAAAAAATCATAAAAAAATCACATTGTCTGATTTTTTAAGAATTTATTTGCAAATTAAGGTGAAAAATAAGTATTTGGTCACCTACAAAAAAGCAAGTTCTCTGGCTCTCACAGACCTGTAACTTCTTCTTTAAGAGGCTCCTCTGTCCTCCACTTGTTACCTGTATTAATGGCACCTGTTTAAACTCATTATCAGTATAAAGACACCTGTCCACAACCTCAAACAGTCAGACTCCAAACTCCACTATGGCCAAGACCAAAGAGCTGTCAAAGGACACCAGAAAATAAATTGTAGACCTGCACCAGGCTGGAAAGACTGAATCTGCAATAGGTAAGCAGCTTGGTGTAAAGAAATCAACTGTGGGAGCAATTATTAGAAAATGGAAGACATACAAGACCACTCATAATCTCCCTCGATCTGGGGCTTCAAGCAAGATCTCACCCCGTCAGGTCAAAATGATCACAAGAAAGGTAAACAAAAATCCCAGAACCACACAGGGGGACCTAGTGAATGACCTGCAGAGAGCTGGGACCAAAGTAACAAAGGTTACCATCAGTAACACCCTACGCCGCCAGGGACTCAAATCCTGCAGTGCCAGATGTGTCCCCTTGCTTATGCCGGGACATGTTCGGGCCCGTCTGAAGTTTGCTAGAGAGCATTTGGATGATCCAGAAGAGGATTGGGAGAATGTCATATGGTCAGATGAAACCAAAATAGAACTTTTTGGTAAAAACTTGTCATGTTTAGGGGAGAAAGAATGCTGAGTTGCATCAAAAGAACACCATACCTACTGTGAAGCATGGGGGTGGAAACATCATACTTTGGGGCTGTTTTTTCTGCAAAGGGACCAGGACGACTGATCCGTGTAAAGGAAATAATGAATGGGGCCATGTATCGTTAGATTTTGAGTGAAAACCTCCTTCCATCAGCAAGTGCACTGAAGATGAAACGTAGCTGGGTCTTTCAGCATGACAATGATCCCAAACACACCGCCCAGGCAATGAAGGAGAGGCTTCGTAAGAAGCATCTCAAGGTCCTGAAGTGGCCTAACCAGTCTCCAGATCTTAACCCCATAGAAAATCTTTGGAGGGAGTTGAAAATCCGTGTTGCACAGCGACAGCCCCAAAACATCATTGCTCTAGAGGAGATCTGCATGGAGGAATGGGCCAAACTACCAGCAACAGTGTGTAAAAACCTTATGGAGACTTACAGAAAACGTTTGATCTCTGTCATTGCCAACAAAGGGTATATAACAAAGTATTGAGATGAACTTTTGTTATTAACCAAATACTTATATTCCTTTATAATTTGCAAATAAACTCTTAAAAAATTAGACAATGTGATTTTCTGGATTTTTTTTTCTCATTTTGTCTCTCATAGTTAAAGTGTACCTATGATAAAAACTACAGGCCTCTCTCATCTTTTTAAGTGGGAGAACTTGCACAATTGGTGGCTGACTAAATACTTTTTTGCCCCACTGTACCTACCGTATTACCTTCCTACCTACCTACCATACTATCTACCTACCATACTACCTACCAACATACTACCTAAATACTGTACTACCTACCTACCATACTTCCATACTTCCTACCTACCTACCTACCTACCTACCTACCTACCTACCTACCTACCTACCTACCTACCTACCTTCCAACCATACTACCTACCCAAATACCCACCCACCTACCTACCTACCTACCTACCTACCTACCTACCTACCTACCTACCTACCTACCTACCTACCTACCTACCTACCATACTTCCATACTACCTACCTACCTACCTACCTACCTACCTACCTACCTACCTACCTACCTACCTACCATACTTCCATACTACCTACCTACCTACCTACCTACCTACCTACCTACCTACCTACCTACCTACCTACCAACCATACTACCTACCTACCTACCTACCTACCTACCTACCTACCTACCTACCTACCTACCTACCTACCTACCTACCTACCTACCTACCTACCTACCTACCTACCTACCTACCAACCAACCAACCATACTACCTACCTACCTACCTACTTACCTACCAAGCTACCTACCATTCTACCTACCTACCATACTACCCACCCACCTACCTACCTACCTACCTACCTACCTACCCTATTTCCATACTACCTACCTACCTACCTACCTACCTACCTACCTACCTACCTACCTACCTACCTACCTACCTACCGTATTTTCATACTACCTACCTACCTACCTACCTACCTACCTACCTACCTACCTACCATACTACCTACCTACCTACAGTGGGGCAATAAAGTATTTAGTCAGCCACCAATTGTGCAAGTTCTCCCACTTAAAAAGATGAGAGAGGCCTGTAATTTTCATTATAGGTACACTTTGATGAGATATGAGAGATAAAATAAATAAAAAAATCATAAAAAAATCACATTGTCTGATTTTTTAAGAATTTATTTGCAAATTAAGGTGAAAAATAAGTATTTGGTCACCTACAAAAAAGCAAGTTCTCTGGCTCTCACAGACCTGTAACTTCTTCTTTAAGAGGCTCCTCTGTCCTCCACTTGTTACCTGTATTAATGGCACCTGTTTAAACTCATTATCAGTATAAAGACACCTGTCCACAACCTCAAACAGTCAGACTCCAAACTCCACTATGGCCAAGACCAAAGAGCTGTCAAAGGACACCAGAAAATAAATTGTAGACCTGCACCAGGCTGGAAAGACTGAATCTGCAATAGGTAAGCAGCTTGGTGTAAAGAAATCAACTGTGGGAGCAATTATTAGAAAATGGAAGACATACAAGACCACTCATAATCTCCCTCGATCTGGGGCTTCAAGCAAGATCTCACCCCGTCAGGTCAAAATGATCACAAGAAAGGTAAACAAAAATCCCAGAACCACACAGGGGGACCTAGTGAATGACCTGCAGAGAGCTGGGACCAAAGTAACAAAGGTTACCATCAGTAACACCCTACGCCGCCAGGGACTCAAATCCTGCAGTGCCAGATGTGTCCCCTTGCTTATGCCGGGACATGTTCGGGCCCGTCTGAAGTTTGCTAGAGAGCATTTGGATGATCCAGAAGAGGATTGGGAGAATGTCATATGGTCAGATGAAACCAAAATAGAACTTTTTGGTAAAAACTTGTCATGTTTAGGGGAGAAAGAATGCTGAGTTGCATCAAAAGAACACCATACCTACTGTGAAGCATGGGGGTGGAAACATCATACTTTGGGGCTGTTTTTTCTGCAAAGGGACCAGGACGACTGATCCGTGTAAAGGAAATAATGAATGGGGCCATGTATCGTTAGATTTTGAGTGAAAACCTCCTTCCATCAGCAAGTGCACTGAAGATGAAACGTAGCTGGGTCTTTCAGCATGACAATGATCCCAAACACACCGCCCAGGCAATGAAGGAGAGGCTTCGTAAGAAGCATCTCAAGGTCCTGAAGTGGCCTAACCAGTCTCCAGATCTTAACCCCATAGAAAATCTTTGGAGGGAGTTGAAAATCCGTGTTGCACAGCGACAGCCCCAAAACATCATTGCTCTAGAGGAGATCTGCATGGAGGAATGGGCCAAAATACCAGCAACAGTGTGTAAAAACCTTATGGAGACTTACAGAAAACGTTTGATCTCTGTCATTGCCAACAAAGGGTATATAACAAAGTATTGAGATGAACTTTTGTTATTAACCAAATACTTATATTCCTTTATAATTTGCAAATAAACTCTTAAAAAATTAGACAATGTGATTTTCTGGATTTTTTTTTTTCATTTTGTCTCTCATAGTTAAAGTGTACCTATGATAAAAACTACAGGCCTCTCTCATCTTTTTAAGTGGGAGAACTTGCACAATTGGTGGCTGACTAAATACTTTTTTGCCCCACTGTACCTACCGTATTACCTTCCTACCTACCTACCATACTATCTACCTACCATACTACCTACCAACATACTACCTAAATACTGTACTACCTACCTACCATACTTCCATACTTCCTACCTACCTACCTACCTACCTACCTACCTACCTACCTACCTACCTACCTACCTACCTACCTACCTACCTTCCAACCATACTACCTACCCAAATACCCACCCACCTACCTACCTACCTACCTACCTACCTACCTACCTACCTACCTACCTACCTACCTACCTACCTACCTACCTACCTACCATACTTCCATACTACCTACCTACCTACCTACCTACCTACCTACCTACCTACCTACCTACCTACCTACCTACCTACCTACCTACCTACCTACCTACCATACTTCCATACTACCTACCTACCTACCTACCTACCTACCTACCTACCTACCTACCTACCTACCTACCTACCTACCTTACTACTTACCGTACTTTCATACTACCAACCGTATTACCTACCGTATTTTCATACTACCTACCTACTGTAGCTGTCTATCTGCTGAAAGTACACAACTCTTACAAACAAATATTGTGTTAAAACATTAAAGTACAGCTTTTTTTCTTTGTCCATCTTAAAGTACAAGGTTGTAAATTTGAACATTGTTTAAAAGACGTACAAAAATGAAAGTACATGAAACAAAACACTTTTGGTAAATAATGGTAAATTACTCACCTTTTGGCAAAAACAAGCAAATGAACAATCTAGAAACTAAAGCCAATTAGCTAACATTAAAACTGAAACACCAACAACTAGTTGTCTTTACACTTCTATATTGATATGGAGTTAAATATTATGTATAGCTAACATCAAACATTTGTAATGATAGGTCTTGATCAACAATGAGAATGTATACAATTTTAGAAAAAAAAGAAAAAACTCATCCTTGACATTAAAAAAAATATATATATTTTTTTTTCTCCTTCCCTTAAATGTTCTTTGTGTAAGACATTACACTCACAAACAGATGATCACACAGTTGAGATTACAAATCAATACAATGATCATATATTTGCATGTAATTCAGGAGAAAATAAATGAATTCTCTCAAATGCATGAGTATCAAATATATATAAGTATCTGATATCAAAAAAGGCACTTGATGTATTCTAAAAAAATATAGAGTAGGGTTAAAAGTTGTTATTTTGTCTTAAGACAAAGAAAAAAAGTGACTTTTTACTGTACTGAAGTAACTCTTGTTTCTTTCCACCTGTGTTTTTTAACTATGCTATATAATATATGATACATGATTTTATGTCTGATGCCACATTTCTTTTCTTGTGTCTTTTCAAAAAGACAATATATGATGTGTAATGTAAGAATTAAAATAAAAAATTAAAATTAAAAGAGTAAAAAATTACTCTTGGCTGTGTGTGCTGCAATAAAAAAATAATCAATGACTATGATGATTGATGGTTGCAGTGAAGAGGAGTTGCTGTTACCACCCTAAAGTTATTTAGTTTCTGATACTTGCATGTGTTTTATTAATCTTACATCTCACTGGTTTGCCAGTGATTACAGAACAACATTGCAACTATTTATTCATTTATAGTTGCATTTAATTTTGTGGTATAGAAAACATTAGTTCCTTCTATCGCTTATTAGAAAGCAGTCATTCCTCCACCAGTCTCTCTGTCTCTCTCTATTAACTTGTCATGCTACTAAAACCCTGCCAGCAAAACATTTTTTATCCTCAAGACTGTCCAGTGGCAGAAAACTTATTACTGTTACTTGTTACTAAGTCCTCATACTGGAAAGAAACATTATTAATGTGCTGAAGTTTTCTGTCTTTCTTTAAATACCATATTTGTGAATGTTAATATTAGACCGAGTGTGTCCATAATACAATCCATTTGAAATATAGGTTACGGAAAATTATTTGACACCCTCTGACCAATCATAAATGAGAATTTAACAGTGCTGTGTTCAGATATTTATGTGGATCTCATGGAGCTCCATTATTAATGATGTGTGGTTGTGTGTGTGTGTGTGTGTGTGTGTGTGTGTGTGTGTGTGTGTGTGTGTGTCTGTGCGACCCTTATTGTGTCTACAACCTGTGTGTAAGTGAATAAAACATTGTGTTCCATGTGCTTGCTCTGTGTTCTTTCTCATCTTGTGTATTGTGTACACGCATGATATGCACTAATCTTGTGTATGTGTGTGTGTGTGTGAGTGTGTGTGCTTATGTGTGTGTGTGTGTGTGTGTGTATACATCTCAAGGTGAGTGTGAGTGAATGCGGTTTCTCTGGCAGCTGCTGTGTAATCATGTGAAAGCTGGTGGAGCAAAAGAGAGCAGGTGCAGCTATTCATCTCACAGATTTGTTTTGCCCGAGAGCAGCCTGGCAGAAGTCTTTTCAGAGCAAATGGAGAAAAATGGCGAAACGTATTCTAAATGTCATTCATTCAAGACGTTGTGTCACTCTGACCTTAAAAAAAAAAAAATTTCATCTTTGCCTTTTGTAAATGTGGATTGGGCAAAATACCATATTTTGATAAGAAACGGCATATAAAAGGCTGCTGGGGCTGCTTTGTGTTTGCGTGTGTATGTTATGTTGAAGTGCATCTGTATTTGCACTTGTGCCACTATGTTTGTTTTTTATGAAATAATTATTAGGGGTTTTTTTTTTGTTCCAGCATGCAGCCTGCAAAGTTTGTAGATAATTAATGTGAAAAAAGCCAGACAGGAACAGGTTAAATTACAGTTTGCCCTACGGCAAAGACTAGTTAATTAGAAATGAGAAATATTACAATGTGTGTTTGTGTGTGGGTGTGTGTGGTCTATTTTTTATTTGTGCAGACATTTGAAAGGTCTTCATGAGGCAAATATTTTTTTAACAACAACTAAAGCTTTTGAATGAAATTAATTAGTTGATTAATTTTAATCATAGCTTGATTATTTTAGTTACTGAAGTATTAAGTTACTTAGATTTAGGTGTGGGCAAAGTGTGTGTGGGCAATGTGTGTGTGGAAAAGAGAGAGAGAGAAAGAGAGAGAGAGAGAGAGAGAGAGAGAGAGAGATATGTAGAGTATATGTTGAATCAGATCCATATTTGCACTTGTTTTACCATGTTTTTTCAGCATTCAATATTTAATATTAATAAATGAGAACAGGTTAATTTACAGTTTGCCCTGACTGAGCATGGTCAATTTCAAATATATTAATGAATGTGTGTGTGTGTGTGTGTGTGTGTGTGTGTGTGTGTGTGTGTGTGTGTGTGTGTGTGTGTGTGTGATAGCAAAGCAGAGCTGTGGTTAAAACAGACATGCAGAAAGAACACTTTGTACAGTCATTAAAGCTTTTCCGTATTTGCTCTCCTGATGGAGGGGAACAACATTAATGCTCTTTTCTAAAAGGATTCAAGTGCTCGGCCAGTACATTAGCTGCAATTACGCTAAAATATCTCCCGGGCCAGAGATCTGCGCTGTATGAAGAGCCTGTTTTGACATGCAAGCGGCGACACTGACATGAGAGGATGTGCAACGAGGACGTTCTTCTCATCTCATAAAGAACAAGAAGAGGAGGGAAAAAAAATCCATTAGAGGCCAATCATAAATATCTCTCTTCATTCTATTATACTGAGATGAAAGAACGAACGCACGCAATCAGATTATGAAGGGGATCGAGTCGGGTTCGGATTTTTTCCTCTGCTCTATTATGGTGATAATTTACTGTGCTCTCATAAAATATCAAATAAGGATGGAAGACAACGTTTTTAAATAGCAGCAGGTAAAAACACATCCTCAGATTCCACCCTTAAGCTAATGAAGCCTGACCTGCTATTAGCTGGATTAGCACAGCCTAGCACTACAATATCATTAAGCTTATTCTCAGTGCGCAGTCGAAGGAAAGCTGGTAGAGCCATAATGAGGAGTGCAAGGCATGCTGGGAAATGATGCCAGCATAGCATGACAGCTTGTTATCAACCAGAGCCACTGAAGAGCAGAGCCATGACGACCATGAAAATCAGCCCCAGAGCAAAAACTTGCATTTGGACTCTCTCTCTCTCTCTCTCTTTCTCTCTCTCTCTCTCTCTCTCTCTCTCTCTCTCTCTCTCTCTCTCTCTCTCTCTCTCTCTCTCTCTCTCACTGTCTCTTTTTATCCATGGATCACTCCATCAACAGTTTGTGCTCTGTATAAAAGATATAATAAACTCCTAAAATGTTCTAGTACATCAGTAACTGTATAAAGCACCGGTAGAGCTGCATATTTACAAATATTTGTTTCTGCACTTTCTTATTTTCCTCATCTGCTATTTTATTTTCTCAAACTAAATGGCTGGGGTTAGTCATGTCATGATCAGCACTGACCTTAATGCATGTATTGCATGATCAGATTACCTTTCCTTCTTTTTTTTTCTATATGCTGGGTTTAATTGAATGTAGGTGGAGAGACTGAATAGTACCCAATGCGATAAGCATTAACAGGCATTAACAGTGCTGTTTTAATGATTTTCATAAGAAAATTGGGATTTTTTTTTCGTCATCATTCTAACTTGCAGAGAAGGTTATTAAACTGTTTAGTAAGTAAGTCCTGTTCAGCAGGACATAAGAAGATGATACTGCAATATGGTAATGAAATTTCTCCTTCTTTATGTCATTATATTGCTGTTCATGCAACTTTCCCACCTAAATACAAAACCAGCATTATGAAAATGTTAGTGTTAAGGTGTTAAGCCCTAAATCCAGGGCAATTATTTATCTCCTGCAAGCCCTACACAACATCCTACATTTATCAGTTTTGCCATTTGGCAGATACTCTTATTCAGAGAGACCTAATGAAGCATAAAAACATGGTTCATTAGGTCACAGACTAAAAATCCAGTCAGTCTAAAAACTCTGAAACTCTGTTGGAAGGGAATATAAAAACAGAAATGCTCATTAACATACTTCTGGAGCAGGTAGGACATTGTTAAACTGCTACTGTTTGGATATCAAGGGAAGGGAGTTTCACCACCTAGGTCCCAGAACAAAGAAGAACCTTGCTGTCCTTGTACCCCGAGAGATAATGTGACCAGTCATGCAGTTGAGGATCGGCAGGAGTGTGGTGCAGTGTGAGGGAGATAGGTACTTCTAGGTTTGTAAAAGCTGGACTATTTTTGGCTTTATAGGAAGGCATTAGTGCTTTAAATCTGATTCAGGCAGCTCCTGGAAGCCACTGGAGGGGGCGTAGGAAAATTTGCGGCTACATCCTACCTACTCCTTAAGGTATATGTTATTTAATGACATACAATTTAATTAGTACATGCTAGCTCGGAAAATTACAAAGGCAAATGTTATAATAAGGTTGTAGATGTTTTTTCCAAAACATTATTTACAAACATTACCAGAACATTTAATGTTAACCAAGACTTTGATCTAAAGTTTTTTTCAAAGCATGTTTAATTTGTAAATCGATTGTAAATCTAAAGTTACTGACCTGCGGCTAAGTCACTAGTCACTAAGTAAATGCTAAGCCAACTGCTCAAATGTTAACAAGCATTATAGCTCAAATCATCTTGCATGAAAGTATCTAGTTGTCTCGATACAAACTAGCTGGGTAAAAATTATGCATAGCTCACAACAGACAGATTGTAACACTAACATTTCAAATGCTGCATAAAAAAATTGAGGGATCACAGAGTCTTGCTACTTTTCAATGAGCAAGGTGTATGTGTACATACAGTGTATATGTAATGATGTGTTGAATTCTTAATGCAAACAACCAATTGCATTAAATATACAAATAAAATTTATATTTGTACATATTTATCTACAAATATAATTTTCTAATAATTTCATAAAGGGTTTGATCAGTCATTGGTTCTTTGTAGTAACACTAGTTAAAGATTAATTTTATACTTAACTCCCTAAAACTGGCAGATGCCTAAAATGAAACAACAAAAGTAAAAACAGTTCACAGGACCACAGGATTACCAAATATTTTAATATTATAATAATCGAATAATCTGTTTTGTAATTTAGTGAGCAAAAGTAAAATATCCTCAGTAACAGACATTTCTGAGGTACTGCATTTAACTAACTGGACTCATATTTTAGTGTTTAGTTAGGGATTATACTTAGGTGTTATGAGATAATATGACAAAATTAAAGCTGCATGGTGACTTGTCATATTTAGTCCAGACCTCAGTTTGTTGTCTGTCCCAGTGGCAGAATAGACTCTGCATCCACCACCAGTACACATTCCAATGTAAAATCCCAATTAAATTCATTTCAGTAGCACTTTAAAACCTGGAAAAGTTCTCTGAGAGCAAGGAGTGAATACTAATACAAAGCACTATATTTTGGAAGGCACTTATGTCTTTTCTGTGCTTATAATAAGTAATGGTACGGAGGATTAATATGATATTAATTAGATATAAATTAGTCCTATTCAAAACATTAAAGCCTGCCATTTTTGTGTATAAGAGCAAGAATAGTATTAACTGAGCACTCATTTGCATAAATGGTATTCATTTACCAGGTATAGTTTAATCTATTTTGGTTTTTCTTGTATTCAATGTATTAAAACAATACAAGCGCACACTGGGCTGAAAAGATTGAACAGGCAATGCACTGCTCTCACAGCCTGCACACATAATTACATATCATTATTATGCTAATACAAAGGCATAAAAGGCTAATTAGGGAGCTAAAGAAGCTTTATTCTGCCTCTGTGCTTTTGACAGCTTTTTCTTTTTTTTTTTTCTTTTTTTTTATTCAGGTTAAGCTTTAAAACATATTGTTTTAATACATGATCACAGGAGTTGTGATAAAATAGTGTGTAAAGTGAAACAGCGAATAAATATGATTTATTTGTAATTTTTTAATCAAATTAAGAGAATGGAGATGGATTTCATCTGAGATCATAATAATTAAGCATCAATAAAATGTGCAAACACTAAATCGACCTCCTGGCGCAATGATGAATGTTTAAAACTATTATTTTGCGCACACAATTACATTATAAACATTTCATCTCGTGCAGAAATCTATTTGAGTTTTTATCTTTTTCTTCTGTGAGCTTTATTGCATAAGGCAATCATTCTCATTTCTTGCTGTGCCTTCATTGCCTTTAGCTTGAAGTGATGCTAATGCGAGCAGTAAGCGTCTGGACATCTGCCACTTACGAGCATTAACAGCATATTTTAACTCATTTAACAGCAACAACAACAAAAAAAAAAATCTCACACTGTTTTATTGTTTGAGTTTATATCGTTTAAATAAAACAGTACACTAAAGCAGGAACAAGAACAATGTTGATCCATTATAAGTACATTCCCAGTGCTTATGAAAATGAGTCCAGATGTGAAGTGCTAAAATTAAGAGACAAGATATTGCTTTTCTCCATCTTTTATCAATCCCTTTTTTTTTTCTAAAATAGTAGCACTTTAATTTTATAGTGTGTAGTTTGTCAGATTTCCCTACAGGCTGATAGCTGCAGGAGAAATGAGCAACATCTGCCTCTTTGGCACACACACATTCATATGAAAAGCATTATTCCTGTCTTACACTACATCAAAGAGTGGCAGAGAGAGAAAGAGAGAAAGAGATACAAGCTGTACGTTGAAATAGCTGCTAGCTTGAATCGAGTGTTGACCCCTGTGGATTGACAGCTCAAAAACCCATTAAATGGTTTGCCGTCGCCAAAAGCTTTAGAGACGCACCAAAGGCCATTCTGGATAAGAAGCACTTTGGAAAACAGTGTCATATACTCAAATATGTGACAAGATACTACAAGTAATGACAATAATATTGGCATCTCTATTTCAATTATTGTCATAATAATATTCATATTATTATTATCAATCTATTTATTTAAACAGATAATTCCTAGAATTAAAGTACTAGAACCTGTTCTAAAAATAATCCATTAGCATGATTATGTACATATATCCTTCAAACTGCCAGTTATCAACCCCCTAATTATAAAAACTGACCTTAAGCCTTGTCAGCTGTCTAACTATAGGCCAATATCAAACCTCCCCTTTATCTCCAAGATTCTAAAAAAGGTTGTGGCACAGCAGTTATGCTCACATGTACTTAGTAATGACATTTTTGAATCAGTCAGAATTTAGGCCTCACCATAGCACAGAGTCAACGCTGGTTAAAGTGGTAAATGACCTGCAATTGGTCCACCATTGGGACGTGACTACATTGCCCCTGTGGTAGCCATTCAAAACTTAGATAACTCCTGTTTTAAATGGTCACTGACTCATTCTATGACGATGCTTGAGAAATGTCAGATTATGTAGCATCTCTGGATGGTCTTTCTGTCTCAGTGTGTACAACACCCAAAGACTGTGTGATTATTGACACTAGTCTGTCCTTTGAGGCTCATGTAAATAACATTACCAGGATTGCTTTCTTTCACTTTAGAAATATATAATTTGATGTCATTACAGGATGGTGGAAAACTAGTTCATGATTTTGTTACATCTAGATAAGACTACTGTAATGCTTTACTGTCTGGGTGTTCAAGTGAATAAATAAGATTCAGATTAGAATGCAGCAGAATGAGTCTTCACTTCACTTCACTTAACGGTCTCGTGCCGCAATATATGAGTGAACTTCTGTACCATTATGATCCTCCATGCCTACTTGGCTGAAAAGGTGCAGGCTATTTGTTGGTACCTCAAATAATGAAGACTAGAGCAGGGGGCAGATCTTTCCTTATAAAGCCCCATAATTATGTAACAAGCTTCCAATTAGTTTTTGGGATTTAGACACGGTCTCAGAGTTTAGGTTGAGGATGAAAACATTTATTTAGTCAAGCCTTTTGTCGGTAGGTTTTTCTTTAGAAAAACTTCAGGAGCAGATTTGGAGGGATCATGGATATAGAGTGTTCGGTGATAGATATTTGGATGCTTTCATTCCCCCACTCTCACATGCTCACTCATTTTTATTGACTGTGGTGTGGTGGGCCGTCTCCTATCCCAGAGATCTCTCATTGCCACAGTTGCCACTGGCTTGCTCATTAGGGACAAACGTTCATTCTTTATTGCCACATTATCTGTGTGAAGCTGTTTTGAGACAATGTTAATTGTTAAAAGCGCTATACAAATGAGAAGGAATAAAAAATATATATAAAATATCACACCAATATAGATAAATAGATTAGATAGATAGATAGATAGATAGATAGATAGATAGATAGATAGACAGACAGACAGACAGACAGACAGACAGACAGACAGACAGACAGACAGACAGACAGACAGACAGATAGATAGATAGATAGATAGATAGATAGATAGATAGATAGATAGATAGATAGATAGATATCTCATAAAAAGGTTAATGTGGTTAATTGTCTGCATGCAGTTAACAACAAATAACATGAACAGTGTGCTTTTCACTTCTACTGACCTGACAATTGACTTCTCTACATGATTAATGGGAGATGCCACAAAGGGGCGGAACCTTGCAACCAGCTGACTGCAACCATTCACTGAAAATGTAATAAACATGACTGACTTTGCAAATGTAAACATATCAGCACATTGAGTGCTCTAGGCTCTGCAGTGGTCAATAACCTTATTCATATGTAAATCTTTGCTTTAATATTATAATAGGTAAATAAGTTTTTTTTTATTTTATTTATTTATTTTCTATGTTTGTTTTTTCATTTTCGCTTTGATTTTACTCATTTAAAGTCCTAGATTTCTAGCTGTACTTTTTCAATCAAACTGGGCTTGCAAGCAGACTAGCAATTCTGTAGACCTGATTTTTAGAAAAACCACTTCATTTTCTTAGTTATGAGGAAAGACTGAAAGCTAGACCAACAGATAATACAAATAAAGCAGAACTTCAATAACCTGTGCCCCACTGTTTTAAAACCCACGAGCTGCCACTGGAGCCAACAAGTAGTTTATAATGTAGAAGTGGAGCTTTAGTTGTTTATGAGTTCTTCAACTGAAAAACTGTCATATTTTAGGCTTTGTATCAGGCTGAAATGCTTTGTGTACCAAATGCCACTGATGCTACTCTAAGCTGAAGACTTTTTTTAAAGGTCATTCTTCATAATCATAACAGATGCAAGTGTATTAATTTCTCTCTGTATTAATTAAATCTGTATAATTTTAATTTTAAAATAAAGATTTGCTCATTAAATTTTTCTTGCTTTATCTTTTTTATAGCCTGAGTACTAATAGTCTACTAATAAGACTCTTGTTTACTCAGATTTGTTCAAGTTCTAACAAATAAAGAACAGCAGGAAAATTAACTTGCTGTCTGCATGGTACAATTACACTGAACAAAATTATAAATGCAACACATTTGTTTTTGCTACTATTTTTCATGAGCTGAACTCAAAGATCTAAGACTTTTTCTAAGTACACAAAAAGCCTATTTCTCTCAAATATTGTTCACAAATCTGTCTAAATTTGTGTTAGTGAGCACTTCTCCTTTGCCGAGATAATCCATCCACCTCACAGGTGTGGCATATCAAAATGCTGATTAGACAGCATGATTATAGCACAGGTGTGCCTTAGGCTGGCCACAATAAAAGGCCACTCCAAAATGTGCACTTTCACTGTGGGGGGGGGGTCTGAAAACCAGTCAGTATCCGGTGTGACCACCACTATTTGCCTCACGCAGTGCAACAGATCTCCTTCGCATAGAGTTGATCAGGTTGTTGATTGTGACCTGTGGAATGTTGGTCCACTCCTCTTCAATGGCTGTGCGAAGTTGCTGGATATTGGCAGGAACTGGAACACACTGTAGTATACACCAATCCAGAGCATCCCAAACATGCTCAATAGTTGACATGTCCGGTAATTTGTTGGCCATGCAAGAACTGGGATGTTTTCAGCTTCCAGGAATTGTGTACAGATTCTTGCAACATGGGGCCGTGCATTATCATGCTGCAACATTCGGTGATGGTCGTGGATGAATGGCACAACAATGTGCCTCAGGATCTCATCACGGTATCTCTGTGCATTCAAAATGCCATCAATAAAAAAATGCACCTGTGTTCGTTGTCCATAACATACGCCCACCACCACCATGGGCCACTCGATCCACAACGTTGACGTCAGCAAACCGCTCACCCACACGACGCCATACACGCTGTCTGCCATCTGCCCTTTACAGTAAAAAACGGGATTTATCCGTGAAGAAAACACCTCTCTAAGGTGCCAGACGCAATTGAATGCCCACTCAAGTCGGTTACGACGACGAACTGCAGTCATGTTAAGATCCCGAAGAGGACGACACGGATGCGGATGAGCTTCCTTGAGATGGTATCTGACAGTTTGAGCAGAAATTCTTTTGGTTCTTTGGTTGCAGCAGCTGTCTTGGAGGTAAAGATGCTGGATGTGGAGGTCCTGGGCTGGTGTGGTTACACGTGGTCTGCGGTTGTGAGGCCGGTTGGATATACTGCCAAATTCTCTGAAATGCCATTGGAAATGGTTTAGGGTAGAGAAATAAACATTTAATTCAAAGGCAACAGCTCTGGTGGACATTCCTGTAGTCAGCATGCCAACTGCACTCTCCCCAAAACTAAGGCACACCTGTGCAATAATCATGCTGTCTAATCAGCATCTTGATATGCCACACCTGTGAGGTGAATGGATTATCTCGGCAAAGGAGAAGTGCTCACTAACACAGATTTAGACAGATTTGTGAACAATATTTGAGAGAAATTGGCCTTTTGTGTACATAGAAAAAGTCTTAGATCTTTGAGTTCAGTTTATGAAAGATGGAGGCAAAAACAAATGTGTTTTGTTGATATTTTTTTCAGTGTATATACAGTATCAACAAATCACAGCCAAAATCAAACATCTTTAAATGGTTCTTTTCATCAATGAAACTGTATTTCAACAGTTTATTTTATTTTAAATGCTTTTTCTGTAAATTCTAAAAAACTAACAAAACTGAACAAAACTAAACTAAAACTTCTTTCTTTGGCTCTTCAGTTGCTTTAGTCTTCTGAATGCCTTGCTTTTATTGGCTCACTATTGCAATGCCTGTCTAAATGAGGTTGTATTTTTCATGAAATGTACAGGATGTCAGGGAAGGAAGAAACCATTGGAAATATGTTGCACAAATAGTACATGTTAACCTGAATATACTGAGCAAAATCCACAAAAAGTGATAGCAGCTAAGAACAATCTAAGTGTATAATTGTGAGAATGTAAACCATATGTTGTAATAACAAATTGTAAAATTTATGTAAAGGCCCTTTTGGGTGTAATGGATGTACACAGTATGATGTGAAAATAAGGACTAGCTACCATGTAGGTGAACCAGATGTTGAATTGTGCACAAATCATCACTCTTTTTTATTGTTATTTCTATAAGGTGCAGATTTGTTCATGTCATTTTACATGCTGAAGTCTGCATTAATTTCTCAGCAACTTTGATCAATAATGGCCAAGGTGTTTTTACATTTGCTGAGAACAGCTGAAGTAGTTTGAGACTTGTCAGCTTTGGTTGAGCTGAAATGAGATGGAAAGTTGTGAGTCAGAGGAATAGGAATAGGCATCCGAATATGAAATAAAAATGAATGGATTTTATTCTGACTCATGATATCGAGTTCCACACTAGATGCTACATTTAATTTTTGAAATTGTGAATGATTTTTTTGGAAACTTCATCAGTGCAGCAAAAATATTATGCCTTATGGTGCAACAAACAAGACAGTATGCGATTTCCGGTGGTGAAAATATGACTGGACAATCTGTCAACACTTCCTTGACATTCCTTTCTGCCTCTTTATTTGTCATTTTCTGATTTTTTTGGCAATCTTTTCCTCAGCTGGCTGTCATTACTAGTCTCTCTATCTCCCACCGCCAATCATTCACTCCTTCGTGCTCCACTCTTCAAACGAGTGCTATGGTAGTCTAATGCTCACACTGAGAAGAGAGGAAAATGGCAAAAGTGCCCAGCAGCTGTTCCTAATCAGGCATTTACTGGGCTCTGATGGTGCAGTAATTAAGGGATTAGTAATGTTTGGTTATACTTGCTGATCTGGGCTGCCTCTTGGAGGGCTTGTTCAGGGGGAAAATACAGTCGAGCCCAGCCAAAGCTCTTAAACAAAGATGTTTACACATTATTATCATGTGTCTCCTCTAATTGCTCAGTGTAGCTGCTGGCAATACTGATGCTGAAGAGACCTGAGAATTCTAGCTTCGTGAGAGTCGATATTCTGTTACAACTTAATGTCAAATTTTCAACTAGGAATCGAAATGTTTCATAGATATTTCCAAATTCACTTAATTAAAACCAGACAGTTTCATTGATAGCATTCCAGACTTACAGCCCCATGGTATCAGATTCGATCCTGAGCTCAGGTTACCTTCTGTGTGGAATTTTGTAAGTTCTTGTTGTGTCGTTTTGGGTTTCCTCATGATTCTTGGGTTTCATCACACCCTCACAATGATAAATAGATTGGAAAGTTGCTTCTAGGTGTAATTGTTCCTGTCCCTTCCAGTTTTTATTTCTGCCTAGTGTTCCAGTGATAGACTCCTATTGCTCACCATGACACTTATCAAGATAAAACACTTTCTGAGGCTGAATGAATGAATGAATATGATAATAATTCACAAAATTTGAACTTTACTTAAAGATAATGTTTGTAAGGCCAACTGGCACATACCTATTTGACACGTATGAAGGTTTACTCCAACAGAAGATGGACAAATGTCAATAAGTCTGCTGCTGCCAATTACATGACAAGTTACCATGATGTTGATCAATGTTGAGTTTATCACTATTAAGAACTAGCATTAAGAAGAAGAAAAAGAAGACTTCCATTTTTTGCGAGAGATTTGCTACATTTAATCAGTAAATGTGTCAAAAAATGATTTACTTTTGCAGAGAGTAACCTTGTCTTGATTGACATTGTACCATCTCTTTTTAAAAAGACTGGGATGAAGACAAGGTGTGTATTGTGATGTTCATAATGAGTCAAAGTTTTGCTGAAAAACCTGAGTCCTGGCATTTATGTTAACACATACCGCCAGCTCTTTGAGGAACATGCCAAAGAATTCAAAGTGTTGACTTGGCCTCCAAATTCCCCAGATCTTAATCTTATTGAGCATCTTTGAGATGTGCTGGACAAACAAGTCTAAAGGTGCGACCATGCATCTTACAGGATGTAAAGTATCTGCTACAAACGTCTTAGTTCCAGACACCACAGCACACTTCAGAGGTCTTGTGAAGTCTATTTCTTAACAGGTCAGAGCAGTTTTTATGGCACAAGGGGGACCTACATGATATTAGGCATATGGTTTTAATGCTATGGCTGTTGTGTGTGTTTGTGTGAGTGACTTTTTGAAGGTGTCATTTTTAAAAGACAAAAGCTCTATGAGGCCTGTGTGTCTGCTGTAGGATTTAGTGGCTTTGTTGAAAAAAACTTGACTCTGGACTCGGAGGTTCAAATCCAGCTTGTCTCTGTACTTGGCTGATGAAATAGAGAATTGTGCATAGACTGTGGGTGGAGAGTGCAAACTGGGCTGGCAGATTTGACAATATTCCATATATTATGCATATTATTTAATGAACATATTTAGGTGGTATAATATTTTAAAACATTACAATTAAAATGCCATAAAAATGGACTCTAGGTGCAAATTGTATTCCTGATTCACATACTTGTTAGCTTAAAAGTTGAATCTATAAAGTGAAAATTTATGTTTCTAGTGTGGCTTATGACCAATTTTTATTTGCAACTAGGAACTGATCAGTTTAAAACTAAAATATTGTAAATCTACATTTATGATTGTTCTAAAATAGTGGGACTGTCTAGAACAATCTGATCTTACAGGCCATGTCTGTTTTCGAACTCTTAATCTGGATGACCTCTATGATCGGTGATATTTGATTCAGCGTCGATGCGACTGGATGTAGGAAGGTTGTGGCCTCAGGCTTCAAAACTACATTACCTATGTCTCTTCAGATCATCTCAGAGTGCATGTACAATGTGCAGAAGCTCAGGGGGAAAACAGGGAAGCATATGTTCACATTGTAAATATGAACACACACCAATAAAAAAGTAAAATGATGCACACACACACACACACACACACACACACACACACACACACACACACACACACACACACACACACACACACACACACACACACACACACACGTCATGCATTACTGCCTTAACACCTAACCTTGGAGCTGTATATATGTAGATGCAGAAATCAGCAAAACACACACACACACACACACACACACACACACACACACACACACACACACACACACACACACACACACACACACACACCATGCCTATTTTATTTATGCATTCTCTCATTTTTTCTCCCTTCTTCCCCAGTGAATCCATGGCAACCAGCTGGATTAGGTCCATTGTGTGAGTGTGTGTGTGTGTGTGTGTGTGTGTGTTTGTGTGTGTGTGTGTGTTTGTGTGTGTGAGCGTGTGTTTGCTCGTTTGAGAGAGAGCGAGATAGAGCGAGATGGAGTCAGAAAGCTGCCTTTGCTCTATAATGAGGGATAATGTGTTTATATTTGTGTAATGTTGCGCTGATTGCAGTCTCAGTGGAGTCCAGCAGAACGATTTGCATTTCTAATGACTAACACTCATTACTGCTTGTGTTATTGCATTAGCAGCTCCTTTGTAATGGGGAAAAAATCATGAACACCCAAATATAACAGGCAGTGTGTCAGTGTGTATTAAACCCCCGTGGCTGTTAGTGTTGGATAGTTCTTCTATTTAGATCATGACAACCATGTACACATGACATAAACAATATTTTTTGTTTCATTTTACAAAACCAAATAATGTTATTTTTTTCTAAAAATTATTAATGTACACAACTGAATACTAATAGCATTATACATATTATACACAATACATTTGGAAGTACATATTATTAAATAATAAAAATAAATAAATAAATAAATCACATACATAAAAATTGAGCTCAGGTGCATCCTGTTTCCACTGATCATCCTTGAGATGTTTCTTGATTAAAGTGCACCTGTAGTAAATTCAGTTGATTGGACATGATTTGGAAAGGCAGACACCTGTCTATTTAAGGTCTCACAGTTAGCAGTACATGTCAGAGCACAAATCAAGCCATGAAGTTCAAGGAATTGTCTGTAGACCTTCTAAACTGAATTGTATAGAGGCACAGATCTGTGAAAGGATACAAAAGAATATCTGCAGCATTGAATGTCCCAATCAGCACAGTGGCCTCCATCATCCGTAAATGGAAGAAGTTTGGAACCACCAGGGTCTTCCTAGAGCGGGCTGCCCGGGAAAAATTTCGCAAACAGGGAGAAGGGCCTTAGTCAGGGAGGTGACTAAGAACCTGATAGTCACTCTAAAAGAGCTCCAGAATTTCTCTGTGGATTGAGGAGAACTTTATAGTAGAAAAACAATCTCTGCAGCACTCCACCAATCAGGCCCGTATGGTAGAGTGGCCAAACGGAAGCCACTCCTCAGTAAAAGGCACATGAGAACCCATCTAGAGTTTGCCAAAAGGCACCTGAAGGACTCTTAGACCATGAGAAACAAAGACTAAACTATTTGGCATGACAAATGTCTGGAGGAAACCAGGCACCGTTCATCAACTGGCCAATACCATCCCTACAGTGAAGCAAAGTGGTGGCAGCATCATGCTGTGGGGATGTTTTTCAGCGGCAGGAACCGGAGACTATTTAGAATCGAGGGAAAGATGAATGCAGCAATGTACAGAGAAATTGTTAATAAAAATTTGCTCCAAAATGCTCTGGACCTCATACTAGGGTGACTGTTCATCTTCCAACAGGACAACGATCACAGCACACAGGCAAGATAACAAAGTAGTGGCTACGGTACGACTCTGTCCTTGAGTGACCCAGCCAGAGCCCAGACTTGAACCCGATTGAACATCCCCAGAGAGATCTGAAAATGGCTGTGCACCGACGCTTCCAATCCAGCCTGATGGAGCTTGAGAGGTTCTGCAAAGAAGAATTGGAGAAACTGCTCAAAAATAGGTGTGTCAAGCTTGTAGCATCATACTCCAAAAGACTTGTGGCTGTAATTTTTACCAATTGAGCAAAGGCTGTGAAAAGTTATGCACTTTTTTTTTTTTTTTTTTTTATACATTTGCTAAGATTTCAAACACACTTCATGTTGTCTTTATGGGGTATTGTTTGTAGAATTTTGAGTAAAATAATTAATTTAATCAATTTTAATTATTTTGGAATAAGGCTTTAACCTCACAAAATGTGGAAAAAGTGAAGCGCTGTGAATACTTTCCAGATGCACTTTTTTGTTTACTTTCATTTAAAGACCTGATGAGAAATTTCATAGGTTAATGCATTAATCACTATCAGGTGTGTGAAATAATTCTATTATTTAACCTTTGCTATCTCACAAGTAAAATATGTGTAAGGTAATTTTTAAATAAACACATGATCCATATTCCTTTTTTATACTGAAGCAATTTTCTGAAACTTTCTTTCAGCTTCTCCCATCAGGGTCGGCACAGCATGTTTGATTTTACATGTTTTTACGCTGGATGCCCTTCCTAACGCAACCCTCCCCATTTATCCAGGCTTGGGACCGGCACTAAGAGTGGCTGGGGTTGGTTCTCTGACCGGGGATCGAACCCGGGCCGCAGCGGTGAGAGCGCCGCATCCTAACCACTAGACTACCAGGGGACCACTGAAGCAATTTTCTAACAAGTTGAACATTTTGTAATAATTAAAGAATGTTCTTTTCATTTATTTATAGGTACATTTAATTTTGTGGAATGTCCACAAAAGGGGTTCCTGTTGGAGTTTCATTAATCATATCCCCTTTTCATGTGGCAAATAATAAGCCAATACTTGCATCTTCTCATCTAACAAAGAAACCACAAGGTCATTCCTTGTGCTCAAAGTGAAAAAAAAAAAAGATTATAAGCTATTTTGTATCTTCTTAAATTAAATACTCGTGGCTTACCACACTTTGAACAAAAAGGTAACAAGACATAATAATAATAATAATAATAATAATAATAATAATAATAATAATAATAATAATAATAATAATAATAATAATAATACATGGGTTAAGAGCAATTACAATTTTATACTGCAAAAAATTATAATAAATCTTTTATAAAATAAATAGTGTCATGCATTGTCTTTATGCTTCATGCTTGTGTATATCTGTGTTTGTTGTATTTGAGGTGAGTGGAGATCTTGTCAGACATTTCTCACACCATACCATCTTGTCTCTTCTTGTCAGTCACGCTGTTAGTAATTGATCAGGCCTACACGATTCTTATCCCCCATGTACATCAATTCAGGAAAGTTCATCAGTACTTACCAGCACGGTGTAAACCAGCATCCACTCTATCGCTTTACATCTCTCAATCACTGTATCTCATTGTCATTGTTCTAATCACATACAAAAATGCTCTCTGGGTTTATGTTCTTATAATGGCCACAGGCTAAACTCTTTTATTTATCCGCTGAACCGTGTGGATGAATTGAGCCCTTCGTAAGCAGTGAATAAGCTTACAGAGAGCTTTCTGATTACAGTCAGAGCTTCATGCAGTGCAGGCATGAACTGAATACTAATGACACCTGTCACATGGAGCTGAACTAGCATGGATGGATGAAGAGAATGACTGTGTGCAGTTAATACACCGTGTCTGCTGAGTTACTATTATGAACAGTGTAAAAAAATGAAGAGGGCTATAGATAATACACATCTTAGACTGTAAATCATTTCTAATGAGTTTGCTGAGAAGTTACAAATGGTCAAGATGTTGGGCTTTGGACGACAGGACTAAAGTTCTCTACTAATCAGTTACTATTATGAAACAATTAAATTCAGCTTTATAACATGGGGTCTCATTAGTGTAAGCTATTGCACAAATAAACTTACTGAACTAAAGATTTCTGGGTTCATTTAATGTCTGTGTTTTATGCCTTTTATGCAAAAATAATCATAATTTATAGAGAAATGCAGAAAAGTGCTTATGTTTTGACAGATTGTTGTCGAAACCACATAAAATGTATGCTTTTGTCAGTTTCTTTTTTGATATAACTTTCATTGGTTGCACAATGTTTACTTCTAGTTTCTCTTTTTGAATTATAGATAACGGAATTTCAAATTGAGGGAAGAGAAAGTGAACTCACTTACACTTACACTTGCATGGTTTGGCATCATTTTGTGACAATGAGTAAATTACCCCAAATTATACATTTATTATTTAAATGAAATGAAAAATGAAAATTGGTTAATGAACAATTATGAGCAATTTATGAGATTTAGTGGTGTTGTTTCCACAAAAGTCTAAGTCTTTGTTAACAATTAATTAGATATATTGTCATCTCTATCTGGGACTTTCACCTCTATGCCACAAGGTGCATCCCCAAATAGCTACAGTACTTCCTCATTGGTCAGAATAGCTGCGAAGCTTTTCCAATTGTTTCGTGTCATAGTAGCCTAGCTATAAGCAGTGTGGTGTGTGGTAACTCAGTGGTTTGGTTTTATATTTTCAAATGTATTTAGTATTTCACCCTATAAAATGTAATTTATCTGTTTTTTTATTTAGTATTAATATTTTATTTGATTTATTCACCTATTCACCTACTCTCCTGTTTATTCATTACTCACCTGTTCTCCATCAGACAGACTGTTACATCCTAAGTGTCTAAAGGAGCGACACAGATGGTCTTTTCTTCCTGCGGCTATTAGACTTTACAATCAGAGCTGCTCCCAGTGAACAGTCACCAAAATATACACTGTTTTTACTGTTTAACTGTGCAATAATAAAAGTTTTTTTAAGCAACACATGTGCAATAACAATAGTGTAATGCAGTGTATGTGCAATATCTTATTCTCATATTTTTTTTATTATCTTATTAAAATGCTATTTTCTTAATGTGAGTGATTTTATTTTTAGATTGAATTTTTTTGTTTTTTGGTTCTCAACAGAAGTATGACTTTGACTTTGAGTTGTTACTATTCAAGTAAGTTCTGAGCCTCTGTATTGCTCATTGAGCTTTGTGTATGACCCTGGGTTTTTTTTGTTTTGGTCTCTCTTTGTTCTGGCAATTCAGAGACTGATCTCTGCCTGTTCGATTGAGCATGGTTTAACTTTATAGAGTTTACACCAATAGCTTTCTACCCTGAACTATTAATTTTTTGTTTAAACCTTATTTTTAGAAAGCCTTTAGGCTTATTTAACCATTTTATTCCAGGCACCGCTGATGTTTTTTCTTATTACATATTTGAATAAATAAATAAATACAAAAGTTATGTAGAAAACATATAGTATGTAAAACAGCTCTTGTATGTCTTGATTGTTCTTCTAAACCTCTGGAAGAGTAAAAGAGAAACTAAAACAGATTATACATTCAAAACACAAGAAACACAAAATATGTGTGTGAGGACCCAGTTCTTAAAATTTGCGTGAATGAAACCTTAAAAAAAAATAAATAAATATAGGATCTATTTAAATGTAGTATACTTATTAAATAGGAAACGTACTTTGACTTTTTTTTTTACAATCTTGATAAACATACTTTACTGCTTAACATTTTGGTAGTAGATCAGTGATGGTATGCTAAATATACAATATTACTATATATTAACCCACCCCCTTTTTATAGACATACTGATGATCCCATTAACTCTTAAACAAACTGTTTTCAGATCCTTTTTTTCAGCTATATAGTTTGTAATAAAATAGCATCTTCAAGTTGCCAGGTAACAGTGAAGATGTAATGTGTTGCATTAATAGAACACCGCTGGGTCATATTAATAAACAAATATGTAAATTAATGTGCAAATTAGTGTTAAATGATAATAAACAGGAAACAAGGTGAAGAAGTAAGTTTGCACTTTTTCAGCAAAAAAAATACACTGTGTTGTAATACTGTACACTGTATATTACAATATGTAAGATACAGTAATATATATGTATGATCATAGTAAAATCTATGAAATCAAGTAAATATGGTAAAATTATTATTTTACAGCTTAATTGCATTTTGGTTTTGTTTACATTTCAAATATTTTTTTTAGAACTTTTTTGAAATTGGGGTAATCATATGGATTTTAGCGCAACTAGGAATTAACATAATAAAATATTTTTATTTCCAAAATAGTGTATAACTGGTGCAATTTTTTAACTGGTAAAATCTAATACCTTTTATTAATCTAATGTATGTAAATAAAGAGTAACAATGATAAGAAAGTGCGAAGAAATCACCACCCTGAAATGTATTATTTTCATTCAAACAGCAAGACCTAAACTGTGTTATTCTATTGATTTATACAAAAATTATAATACAGTGACTCTGAACTGTTCATAGTTATATTTAGTTAGCTCATGTTATCAGTTATGTTATAGCAGCTACGTAATGCTGTATGACTACCAGCATATCCAGTATTCTTTCAGTATTTTTGCTATGACCCAAAGACTGTCCATTGGTGGAAAACTGACAGTTTACACCAGAAGATTCTTTAGTAAATGTTACATAAATATCTCCAAAATGAGATGGCACCAGAAGCATCACCATAGTAAACAAATAATACAATAACAAAAAGTGTCATGTGTATGCATTCAATTTATAATATTTTATGCTGTATGTTATGTTTCATATAGAGTCTATATAACAGTATGCTTTCCAAACTTAAACCAGGCCCAACATTACCTCAGCTTGTTAGACCAAGCATGTGTCCTGTTATTTGATTGAAGTGATGTGATATTTCAAATTTAATTCTGTCAATATACTAACCATGCAGGCTTCACCCAAAGCTGACAGCTATTACAGTGCTGGAAATTTCATTTATCCCGATTTAAACTGAACCAGTCACCTTTCGCTTCATTTAAAAGTAAGATTGAGCTGCCTCCTGACATCACTGCACACATAATTCACGTCAGATAGAATTGAACCTAACAGAATCCAGATTTATTTTTTTATTCAGAGAGACATGTCTCCATGGCCTGACCTAGATAAACTATGCGTGTACTTGACTTCAATTACGCTTTGTATCTAAACAGCAAGAAAATAATTGCACAGGTTAGTGAATTTCTAATGTATAATATGTAATGTTTTTTAAATAAAATATGTAACCCTGATGCTTAGACTGTACTAATTTATTTGGTTTTTTTTTTATAAAAGTGAACAAACAATAAAAAAAAAGGGAGAATAAGAGAGAGAAAGAGAGAGGGGGTAGAGAATTTATCGTTCTCTGTTCTGTGAGATAATGAATGCTTTGTCAGGGAAAATCCATCAACGGTCACCAGAGGGAAAGAAAACGTCAGGAAAAGTTATGGTTTGTTGGCTTTTAACCCACGTGGTTTGGGCCAGCAAAGTAATTGAAGAACAGAACATGTCATGTTGCTGCACTTCATCTATTTGTATTGCTATCTGGCACTGCAAATAGAAATATTGTGCTGGCAACACAATGTATAATAATACAGATTGTTTTTAGTGAGTAATGAAACATATTGAGCCACAAATAGATGCGAAATGAAATGCACAAACAATTTGAGGTTAGTGTCATAAGCCTAAAATGATGAATGGTCCTATTTTCTGTAACTGCTTTAGCTTGACCTGTACAGATGAACTGTTACACTAATGGATATGAGAGTTATGTATTATGTAAGTGCGCACTGAGATTAAGTAAATGACTTCCTGGCTTTTATGTGGTGTTTACTGACATAAAATTTCCAGTGAATATTAGTGAACTGGCTGATCAATATTACAGTAAATATCTCTCTGTATTTAATAAGACATATTTATAATGTGGTGAACTCTCTAGTTCTTAATTCTTAGAAATATGCTTTACATGCAGATACTTTTTGTTTTACAAACACAGCCAAAAGCATAAACCTATACTTAAATGACATCATTACTCAATTATAAAGTGGAAGCAAATATCATTCATTCATCTTCTGTAATCACTTTATCCTGGTCAGGGTTATGGTTAAATCAGAACCTATCTAAAAATATGTCAAGGTAAGAGAGTTCATCCTGAATGGAATGACAGTCTAATGCACAAAAACAATCCATACACACACTCAATCACACGTCGGGCTAATTTATCTTAAGCAGTGCTCCTACATGCATGTTCCTGGACTGTGGAAGTAATCCGGAGAACCAGGAGAAAAACATGCACATAAGACAGATTACGTGTGTGTATGAGAGGGAGGGCAGTGGAGTGGTGCGGTTGCAGGGAGAAGAGGTGGTGAAGGTGGATGAGTTTAAGTATCTGGGGTCAACAGTGCAAAGTAATGAAGAGTGTGTTAGAGAAGAGAAGAAAAGAGTGCAGGCAGGGTGGAGTGGGTGGAGAAGAGTGGCAGGAGTGATTTGTGATAGAATGGTATCTCTGTGAAAGGGAAGGTTTATAGGGCTGTGGTGAGACCTGCTATGTTGTATAGTTTAAAACCAGTGTCTACAGAAGATTGTTTACTTAAATTGCTTTATTGATGTCAGGAAGCATATGTAGAAAATTTACAGCTAAAAGTTATTTTCTCATATGGCTCAGCACACTGAGGCTGTAAGTTAGATCTTTTCTATCGAAACATTTATAGAACATGGATATTGATTGGTGAAGGCAGGCTTTGTTGTGTGAGTTCTATGTTCATCATGGTTACAAACTGGCTGGCAGAGAGAACCTTATATAACCAGGTTTATCTTTACAAAATACAACAGTAGTGGCACTGAAAACTATAGTTTACCCCAGTGATGACATTTAATCAATTCTACTTAATAAAAAAAAATTACATAATATATTATATGGTTCTTTTAACATTGTTATAAAGCAGCTTTACAGATAAAGCTATGAATTCTATGAATATACAAGAAATACAGATTGTGACTAACCCATGACTTGTTTCTGTAGAAGCAATACAGCAAGCACATTGAAATAAACCCATCATGTGGGTTTCATTGTTCAGGTTAATTAATATGGTAGATGATCTTAGATAATGGAAATTTTATTTGCTACAGTAACCATGTACCCTGAGATTTGTATTAAGAAACTGGAAGGCAAAAAAAAGGTATGAAAAGTAAAAAATGTGTTAACAACTGAGCAATAATACAAGCATTTATTATTAAGTACATTCCACTTTAGATTTTAACTGTAGCATTTCCATTGTCTGTGCCTCATGGTCATGTGTTATTAATTTGCTGAGGGGTAAAAGAAGAAACATTTTTCTCACTAGTTTCCAGAGCTGTGGTTAGTCATCCATGACATGTCATGATAAAGGAATGTTATAGAGACAACACAGTGTGCCTGTTTCAAGCGAAAAAATAAAATAAAGATAATACAGTAGCATCAGAGAATCATGATCTGATCTGAGGATTGGAATGAGAGAGAGCAAGAGAGAGAGAGAGAGAGAGAGAGAGAGAGAGAGAGAGAGAGAGAGAGAGAGAGAGAGAGAGAAAGAAAGAAAGAAAGAAAGAAAGAAAGAAAGAAAGAAAGAAAGAAAGAAAGAAAGAAAGAAAGAAAGAAAGAAAGAAAGAAAGAAAGGAAAGGTTGCAGAGCTGAAATGGTGGAGGGGTGGGAAGAGGTTTTAGAGTAATTGTTCCAAAGAATGAAATTGACTCATGGGCAGTGGAGAGTGAAATGACATTGGTAGATGAAATTGGCTATTGTGTTGCTTCTAAATGTATGAACACAGCACTCATTTAATGATGCTCATCAGCACATTTACAGCAAGAAGTGAAATGCTGCTTCTCTGAAAATCAGTCACGATAAAAATTGCACAGCTAACTATATTTGCAAAGCCAAGAATCTATTTTCGTCAAAAAGCATGCAGAGGTGAAAGAGAACATGGCTTTCAGGCACTATGAGAAATGGATACTTTAAAAAGCGATCTAATGGTTCTGTCACCTGAATTCTGAAGGATGAATACGATTTTGACACAAATGATGGATAAAGCAGCCGGTCACCATTCTAGCAGGTCATATTTTAGTGGCAACCTGTGAAGAAAACCTTTTAACACCTCTGTACAGAATTTAATTGTAGCCACAGATGGATAGTAATGGAGTGTGACCTAATTATTGTGTCTTTTCTTTTTCTTAAGTTCTCTGATTGTGTGTGAATGACTGTAGCCATATCAGTGAAATGATTTCTTTAACAGCATACTGTAAAAAACAAACAAACAAACAAAATAAATAAATTAAATAAAATGTTGTGACGTCAGGACCTAGGAGGTGTGGCTTGTTTGACTGACACACCGATATTCTACTTAACTAAGATTATATACAATAGTAACAGAAATCATAATCAAATGTAAATATATTGCTTTTAGATACAAGTGCAAGTAAACTGGTAAAGTTTTCATTTAAACTTTCTACCATTTCAACTGATTAAGAATAGTTTTTCACTTTAATTGTTTTCCTTACTCTAGCAAAAATATGCTCTCGGCATTGTGAGTATTATGACGTGCGATATTATGAGTTATTGCTTGCTTATTACAAAGTGCGAGAAAGAGAGAGAGGCAGAGAAGGCATGTGTGTTTGAGAGAGAGGGATAGTGTATATGAGGGAGAGAGGCTATGTAAGGGTGTGTAAACAACAGAGAGAAAGCAAGAAAGATGCACACGTATCTGTGTGTGAGAGGCAAAGTGGAATAGAGTGTGTATATGACAGAAAGAGAGTCAGAGGAAGTGAGGAAAGAGTGCATGAGAGAGAAAAAGAGAGATATGGATGAAGGACAATTTGACAATGGCTTTTTTACAATGAGATAAAAGTTGAAAAGCATATTAAACTGCTGACAACACATTCAATTTCCTCTTCAATACACATAAAAATATTAAATTAAAGTAAATGAAACAACACATTGAATGTTGTGTTGCTAATTGGAGGTCAAATTGAGCGGCGATTAGTTCGAGGAGGAAATATTGTATTTAATGTGTGCAATTAAGATGGAGCCTTAAAATAGACAATTCTTTACTGATTAAAATAATTATACTAATCCCTCATCTGCATCCCTCTGTCCACTTTTATTATTAAGGGAAATCCATATTTAAGTGTGTGTGTCCACTTTGTGAAAAACATGTTTGGCATTAAATGAATGTGGCATTGTTTTGCAGTGCAGTCCTAATGACCTTTAAATCTTTGTTGAAAGTTAAAAAAGATCAAGAACAAATACATCCTTCTTGCTCTGCTCACCATGATTTGACTTGAACTCTGTGTTTATGTGTGTGTGTGTGTGTGTGTGTGAGTGTGTGTGTGTGCATGTGCATGTGCGTGTGCGTGTGTGTGTCTGCACATATTTAGCCCTTTATGAGGCCCTAAAGGCACCAATGTGATTTAGTTTCTGTTTTTTTGTGTGTTTTTAATTAAGCTTTTATTGGAACACATTTGCTTTTGTATATTAAATTTTAATTAAATTTTAATAATGACATAAGTTATGCACATTATGACTCAAATATACTAAATTTGCACTAAGCTACAAAGTCAGTTGTCATGACTTCAACCCAGAATCCATATTTCTCGGCTTGATGTGAAAACTCAGACAACCTCTCCATTTGACAGTTGACACCTTGGTGTATAAGCTTTTAATAATGTTTATGTAGCCTTATGTCAGAAGTAATGTGTAAAGCAACTCTATAAATACTACCTTTAAATAAAGTGCGTTTATATGATTTAAACCTATTTTACATAAAAAAAAAAAAAAAGGATAGAAATCAGTATGCAGTCCTCCAAGAAATTATCCTGTACTTGCTAAACGAGTCGAAAGCCTCGGTAGGTTTGCATGAACACTGCTGAGCTCCGTGCAATGGTTTTAATGGCCATGCTTTGCTACAGCTCTAATACTGAAATTACTGCAGCTCAGAAATTGCTTCTGATGTTATTACAGGTCTGCGTCTTTAGCTAGATGGATGCGTGCATTGCATTCAGGCTGACATGACTAAACGTAGAGCAAAACAACACAGGCATGGCCTGCCAGGAGCACAGACACAAACTACACAGTTAAATGGGATTTCATACAGAAAAGGGAATGGAGTCATAAATTCACCACAAGTGCCAAGTGACTGGGACTGGTAGTACAGCCTGTTGCCTGTAGGGGACACTGGAGTGTTACGTTAATGAGAAAACCTGATTTTTATGTGCATGTGTGTGTGCATGTGTGCATGTGTGTGCATGTGCGTGTGCATGTGTGTGTGTGTGTGTATGTGTTCATGGCTGTATGGGTGTAATTCACCAACTGTGCCAATAAAATAGAGAACGAGAAAGAGAGAGAGAGAGAGAGAGAGAGAGAGAGAGAGAGAGAGAGAGAGAGAGAGAGAGAGAGAGAGGCATTGGTGTCTAAAGGAATAAATAAATAAATAAATATGACAGCCCCTGCGTTTTCTTTTAAACATCAAAGTAATCATGGTAAACAAGATTTTACGATGGGACAAACGCAATTAGAAATGTTACGGCTCTGTTCAATCGTTCGACAAGCCGTGGTGCTGCTATATCTTCAGAAACATCCACTCTATCTGTCTTTTAAGCTTTTAAACATCTCCAAATAGTAATATATAAACAGTATATCTCAACTCCTTTGTGCACTAGTAGCAATGTTTGTTTGTTTGTTTGTTTGTTTGTGTGTGTGTGTGTGTGTGTGTGTGTGTGTGTGTGTGTGTGTGTGTGTGTGTGTGTGTGTGTGTGTGTGTGTAAGAGTGTTGTACAGCCTGTCTAATAGCAACGTCCATTAAACACGCTATTCTCCCCAAAGCATTGCAGTGTTAACAACATCAGCGTGATGACATGATGATCACTGATGCAATGACACTCTTGGGACACAAGACTAGTTCAGGAAAATGTTTTTTTTTTTTTACCTAATGCAGAAGAGACTTTCACAAAGCATGAAGTGTATATAAAATATTTAACACACCAGATCCTGTTTTATGTTGCCTTTCTTTGTTTTTTGCTTTCTTTCATTCTTTCTTACTCTGACTCACCTGGTTTTTTTCCTTCATCTGACTCATTTGTTCTGTTCTGTCTCTGGTGCATTTTTGTCCTTCTTATTTGCTTCCTTTCTGTTTTCTTCTGTTTTTTTTGGCTGTATCTTGTCTTTCACTAAACTCTCATTTCACATGTCACACAGATAAGAGTGAATTAATATTTGTTTGTATTCTCTAGTTTGCGGTTAAAGAGCATCACAGTTTGCTGTTAACAGTCTCTACGAAGAACATATTCATAATAAACTTGTCATTTATTACCACTTTATCATACTAATGATGAACTTGCATTAAAATCCAAATCTCTCATCACACAAGTCAGAATGCATTCATATTGCTATAATTATTAATAAAACCACATTACACTTAATATATACCATATTGTAATTTGATTTATTATGACATGATACTGTATAGGCAGTGCTCATAATGCATTATATTAGTAACACAATTGAACAAATGACAAAAAAGAACCCTGTAAAGGAATTAAGTTGTGTCTTTTAATGGCATTATACATATCAATATTTTCTATAATGACTTTTAATTTTATTTACATCATTTTTAATATGTATTATATCTTATAAATGCATAATCAAATGTTAATTCATTTCACATACTTATTGAATATTGTTTTATGCCTGCTATAAATTGCCACTATGAAATACTTTATAATATATAGTGTATAACAATAATTATTAATATTATATAAAAAACTTTAAACAAAACAGTTCTGAAACATATATACGCTATATTATTTTCTATTTATCTGTTTCTTTATAATTTACTATTATGTAAAATATGTATATAGCATTTTGATTGTGTGTGTTTGTGTGTGTGTGTGTGTGTGTGTGTGTGTGTGTGTGTGTGTGTGTGTGTGTGTGTGTGTGTGTGTGTGTTCGTGTGTGCATGTTTCTTTAAATTGTACTGATGTCACCCCTGCCCCCACTCTTTTGACACTTCATTACAGCATGAATGGGGTGTGCTAATGATTTCTGACCAGAACATTAAGGTCATCTCATGTTAAACAAAGCTTTATTACATAAAATCACATATTTCATATGTTGTCTATTAATACACTTAGAATTACCCCCCCCCCACACACACACCTTATTTTCTTCTCACTGTGAAATAAAATAAAACTAGTATTATTTATATAATTTTTATCTTACTTACATTTTTTGTTCTTAGTACCATGCCCTTTCGCTTTTCCATGACTGATTACTGAAATAAGTCCTGTAACTTGTATTTGGAGGCAGTCGTACTGTAAAACATAGATGTGGAAATGTTTTGAGTGCATATTCCCATCCCATCTGGTTTGCACTTAGTGGGACCATTTTTGTTTTTTTCAACAGGACAATTATCACAAAAATTATCACAAAAAAAACCCTTTAGGTTATGTAAGCCATTTGTTCAAGAAGGAGAATAAGTGTTGCAGTTTGAACTGAGAGTGAAGGTAAAGCAGCCTACAAGAACTCAACACTACTGCGAACGTCTCAAGTTTGCTGGATAACTGTTCTAAGTGACTACCTCATGAAGCTGACTGAGAGAATGCCAAGACTGTGCAAAGCTTTTATCAAAGCAAAGGTGACAACTAAAGATTTTAACATATAAAACATAGTCCAGGTTATTTAACAAGTTATAGTATACTATTTAATTCCAAACATGTTTTGGAAGAAGAAGGTGCGTCCAAACTTTCGACTGGTACTGCACATACAGTACCAGTGTATGTACATGTATACAGACACACTAGTGTCTTGTATAATAATAAATTAGAAAAACACCATAGATCAGTCTTCTCCTTGAGTGAAATTCATGAAGCTTGAGTTCCTGGTTAGCAGCTAATGCTAGCGCTATGGATTCTTTAGCGGTTTCATGCAAGCGCAAAACAAATCTTATTCCTGGTACGCTGACACTGTGCTTACTCTAGTTTCTTTTTTTTTTTTTTTTTTTATACAACTGGCATTGCGGTGTATGTTTTGAAGTTTAATAACTAAAAAAGAAAATGTAACAATTTAACTAAACTAAAGAGATTAAACAAACTTGCACCAAACTTAAGCCCGCCACTTAATACGTCCCTGAGGGAACTCAACATAAACATAAACATAAACATAAACATAAACATAAACATAAACATAAACATAAACAAACAAAAAAAAAAACATGAAAAGATTTAATAACAATTTATATATAAATTTTTTTTAGCAATGTGGTAGATATAGACACAAGGAAACAGGATGCACAGGTACAAGTACAGGTTACTAAACATTTTATGGACTTCAAACACTTTTATTGGAAAAGCAAGCAAAAGGATGTAGAAGAGGATTTCTTTATTTTCTTTTTGGAAATTGGTGATGCTACAGCCTTTCATCTACCTACTGGGTAGCTAATATAGGTTAAATTAAAATACTGATATAATTTGTGTAAATACATAAAGATCTAATTTCCTACCTGACATTTGCAGATATCATCTTTTTCAACATATAAGTCAAACTGATAGGATTGACATCCATCAGAATAAATTAAAGTGAGGGGGTGGGGTGGTCATGCAATTTCTTTGTGTGTACCTATTGCTGAATGTCAGACAACACACAATGAGACCCCAATCATTGTGCAGTCCTCTCACTGCGAATACATTTTAACAATGTCATGCCCGCTTTAAGGACTGTGCATTGCCGAATAGGCAGACTGATGTGCCTTTGCATAATTTAAATAATGCCATTCATGTACTGGCTGCTGAAATTTTTATAGGGTCCAGAATTACACAACATCACCTCGTTTTAAACCAGGATTTTGCAGCAAAAATCAAACAGCATTTTTATAATAAATGCAGCAATTGCATTTTTGGAAGACTGTGTGCATCAGTCTTAATTATGGCAAACCAAAAATTTACGCTATTACAGTAATCCACAAAATATTTATCCTTGTTCTTTCCACTCCCTTTTGGTAGTTTTTTAAATACATTTTTGCACACTCCTGTTGAGCTGCAGTGCTGCAGAATGAGGTTAGATTTGCTGTGGATATAACCTAAAATCAATATTTCAGCAGCCAAAAAAAAAAGTTGCTGCATTGCTTTTTTATTTACTTATTTATTTATTTTTACTCCTGCAATCCACATGATTAATAATTCATTTCATCATAAAGGTACGATCTGTTAAAGTAAATACAACTTGTGCTTCTGTGTGTAGGAATATAATTTAGTACTAGCAAGACAAGAAAGTGCTGAAGGTCCACTTTTGGTTTGGTGTAAGTGCATAGATAGCCAGACAGATAGAAGTTACCAACTGCAAAGTTATAACACGTTCACGTTAGCAAGTCAATTTGTAATGTCCACTATTGTTCAGGCTTTTTGCAATATAACATCTAGCACTTTGAAAATGTAAATCCTTCTAACTTGAGAATAACTTTTGGATGTTACAATAACATTTACTTTGTACTCGCTTTGTTTGTTATATGTAATGCAAGACAATTATACTACTCACAACAAGGCACCAACAATCTCTGTTAGTTCCTTCCCAGCTTATTTTTCTTCATAATGTTTAGAAAAACATTTTATGAAAGAGAGTATGTGACAGGAGATTAAAACAGTTAATGCTGTCTAATGGCAAATCACAAATCACAGCTAGGATCTAAAGCTGCAGAACATTTCACACATATCGTTACTAGGTTACGTAGGTCATTAGTGGGCGACGTCGAGCAAACCAGGAAGCTACAAAATGGGAGCGCGATGAGAGTGACATCAGCTTCTGGAAAAGTAGAAGGTAAGCGCTGCAGGGATGCAGGGAGTATGGCAAGTTGACGCAGCTCTCGTTCCCTCAGGAAACTAGGGTTACCTACATAACCTAGTGATGTTCACTTTCAGGAACTTGAGCTGCATCGAAAACGCTTTGGGAACGAGTGTCCGGGAGTGGCTCTGATGTCTAGGTAGTAGAACCTGACCATGGTCAGCGGGGTGGACCAACCCACAGTGTTACAAATGTCCTGGAGAGACACTCCAGCGGACCAGGCTGTAGAGGCCGCCATACCCCGGGTGGAATGAGCCTTAACTCCGAAAGGAGTGGGAAGACCAGAAGACTTATAACACAGACAAATGGCATCCATAATTCATCTACTGAGCGTCTGCTTATTAGCCGGAAAACCTTTCCTGTGAGAGCCATAGCAGACAAACAGCTGCTCCGACTTCCTCCACAGACAAAGTCGATTTTGCTTTTCCTGGTTAGGGGCTAGGAAGGGAGGAGGGCAGAATGCCTGCAAAAAGACAGGTCACGAGGGGGCCCCAGGCACCTTAGGCACATACCCCGGTTTGGGGTATAGAATAGCACTGGCCATGCCAGGTGCAAACACCAGGAGAGACAGTGCCATAGAAAGAGCCTGTAGGTCCCCGACCATCTTAAGAGAGGAGATTGCCAGGAGAAAGGCGGTCTTAACCAACAGATACCCAAGGGCTCGAAGGGGAGGCTCAGATAGAGGTGCCAGCACAATTTCCAAGTCCCACACAGGCACTCTGGGTTGTGTCCCGGGCCTCAGCCTCCAGGTGCCATGTAGGAAACGTGTCACGAGGGGGGTGTTTCCCCAGCAACTGCCCCGCTAGTGGGGTACAATAAGTCACGGTAGTGGACACGTAAACCTTCAGGGTTGACGGAGCCAATCCTGTGGCAAACTGCTTCTGCAGGAACTCCAGAACTGAACCAACCGGGCAGTTAACTGGGTCCAACTGGTGGTGCTCAGACCACGTGACGAACAGATGGCATTTAGCGGCATACAACCTCCTTGTGGAGGGAGCTCTGGAATGAAGAATGGTCTTTACTACATCAGTAGAGAGGACCAGCTGCTAGGAACTGCACCCCCACAGGGGCCCGCCACAGCTTCCATAACTCTTGGCGGGGGTGAACCAGGGTTCCCCCTGCCTGTGAGAGGAGATCCCTCCTGGGAGGAATTTCCCAAAGGAGGTCCCTCGAGAAGGGACAGCAGGTCCATAAACCACCTCGGCCACCGAGGTGCCACCAGGAGGAAGCAAGCTCCTTCCTGGCGGATTCTCACCATCACTCCCGGGTGCAGTGAGATAGGGGGAAAGGATTACGGATGTAGCCTTGGCCACGTCCGCACCATAGCGACATGACTCTCCTCAAAGAGTGATCTTCGGGAGCGGAGCGTACGAATAGCCATACGGCTACAGCACGGACACTCGTCTCTCTCAAGAGCCGATTGAGCATGCTCCACTCCCAAACAAACAACATAAAGCTCATGTGTGTGTGTTCCCGTAATGAAATGGACACACATGAAAAGGGACACACATGTGATAGTTTGTTTGATTCTTAGCCATGCTGCACAGATTCACACACACAAAGCGCTTACCTGCACAACAGAAGCTGATGTCGCTCCCATCGCGCTCCCATTTTGTAGCTTCCTGGTTTGCGCGACGTTGCCCGCCAATGATGTCATGACTGCCTATTGGCCAGATTTTTCAGGTGATTCAGAGCATGAACAATGTGAGGTGTTCCCAAAGCTTTTTCAACACAGCTAAAGTTTCTGAAAGGGAACCACATTTGACACATATTCTGTCTAAGAATACAATTGAGCCAATCATGTGGATTTGTTATTTAATTGCATCTTGTATTTATCCAATTTAACCATTGTTGCGCATTGATCATGTGATGGTGATAAAGTTAGAGGGTCAAGCAAGAAAATTAAATATGAGGTTTGAATATGAGGTTTGCTATAATGAGCAAATATAAGAAGATTAATGAAATGAAGAATTGATAATAGTTCATTACCAATATTGCAATGTTGAAGCATAACTAAAACTAACATCTATTTTGGGCTATTGAGATATTACATAATGTGATGTCCCATTTTAATTGCTGCTGAATACAGCCATGCTGCAAAAAAGCAGCCTATAAAGCTACAGCACAAACAAATAATCAAATAAATTTATCACCACAGTTCCAGTCTTTATTTCTTCTGCATTACTGATAAATCATAAACGTAATCTACAGTGCCTTGCAAAAGTAATTATCCCCCTTGGTATTTTTCCTATTTTGCTTCATTACAACCTAGAATTAAAATGGATTTCTTTGGGGTTTGTACCATTTGATTTACACAACATGCCTCCCACTCTGAAGGTGCAAAATATTTCTTATTGTGATGCAAACAATAATTAACACAAGAAAAATTCCCAATGTGAATACTTTGTAGAACCACTGTATGCTAAAATTAAAGCTGCAAGTCTCTTGGGCTATGTCTGTATTAGTTTAATACATAGCAGGCTAGGCTTTTTGCTCATTCTTCAAAGCAAAACTGCTCCAGCTTTTTCATGTTAGATTGTGTTGGTGTACAGCAAGTCATATCACAGAATACTCAAATGGATTGAGGTCTAGGTTTTGATTAGGACATTCCAATCATTTGAATGATTCATTTTAAATTATAGCATAGTTGGCTCTGCTAAACCTCCATGCCAGTCTCAGAGTGAAAAAAGTTTTTCTTAAGAACTGCCATGTGTTCAGTGCTACCTTTCCTTTAACCCTGATGACTTTTATGGTCTATGACAATAAAGAGCGTCCACCACCATACTTCACTCTGAGAATGGAGTTCTCGTAGTGATAGGAAGTGTTGGGTTTTCTCCATATATAGCATTTCGATTGATAGGCAGAATGTTACATTTTAATCTAATTTGTTCAGTGAGCTTTCTTCCATGTGTTTAAAGGGTCTGCAAAATGCTGTTTGTGCACTCCAAAAGCTTTTCTTATTTTCAGTGGCTTTTTTTTATAAGCTTCTCTTTCATGAAGCACTGTTTTGTCCAAAGTGCTCCTATGGACAGATACTCTTGTTATCTGCCACATTTGATACAACCCATCAAGGGCCGTATAACAAGCTCATAAATAGAACTAGGACTAATGGAGCAGGAAGAGATACGCAATATTTATATTTTTTTTATTTATGTCATAGACCTAACAAAATAGACTAAATTATTGAGGTGGAATAGAAAAGAATACCTTGTTTAATAAAACATTAGCAATAAAGTTGTGTGTTTATGTATTTATAATCTGTTCTATGTATAACTTGTCACATATGTCACATATTTGGTTAATTAATATCTCCACCAATGAGCTCTTGGAACATGATAGGGTTAGGGTTATGCAAGTCTTTAAACTTGTCTTAAACATTAAAGGTAGCTCAATGGTTTGGCATTTAAATGGTTCTTTTTGGTTATAAAATAATGGGCTTAACAACAAAGATTTCATAAAACGAGCAAAAGAATCCACTTTGTTTCCTGGCTGTAATGCAACAAATTAGGAACAGCAACCATGACAACAACAACAACAAAAATACAGCAAGGGGGTGTATACTTTTCCAGGACACTGTTGATAGGACACTAAGCTAGTTAGTTGGTCAATAAAATCTAGTGTGCAGGTCATAATATCTGCTTTTTTGTTCTCATAAACACAAAATGTGCTCCATTTAGTAACAATATTGATGTAGGTTTTTGTTTTAACTGATGCTGAATTATAAAATAGGTCACAACAGGAATTAGACACACATCTCCACTGAATGCTAGACTTTACTATCACTATCTTTCACAGATCCTCTGAGATTACACCCCCAATTAGTTTGCAGTTTCCTAACAGCCAAGCTTCAAAGCTGAGAAGCTGCACCTTTTATTCCTTTACATCAAAGGCTATTATTCCTTCCTTGCTCTCTTCAAATCAACATCTAGCCCCAGGATCTGTGCACTTTCCATTTCCCACCCCTCCCTTTCCAACAAAGAGCAAAGCTTTCACTCAGGACTTAATGAAAGCAGTGATAAAAACCAAAGACTTGAGAAAAGAGATACTACTCGCACCCAAAGATGTCAAACTGTTTATTGTTTTTCTTGCCTCTTGTCTTTTTACCAGTGCTTATTATTGTCTCGCATCCCATAACACCTAAATCAGAAATGACTTCCTGCTCTCTTCCTGTGTGGAGCAGAAACCTTCACTGCTTTGTGCTATTGATTGTAGTATAAAATGTTATCAGCTTAATAAGACTTAAGTTCAGAGATCATAAAGCTTCTGAGAGTAAAATATGGTCTAAAGGTGCCATTGAATTACATCTAGAATTTAGAAATTTACTCTACTGAATGCAGTCAATCAAATATCCTGGTTTTATTTACATATATTTACATTTATAGCATTCGGCAGACACCCTTATCCAGAGTGACTTACAATTATCTCATTCATACAATTGAGTATTTGAGTGTTAAAGACCTTGCCCAGCAGTGGCAGCTAAGTGGTGGTGGGATTTAAACTCATGACATTCTGATTAGTCCAACACCTTAACCATTGAACTTTGGGGATAGAAATGGAGGATACAGCTAACTGACTTGCTAGTTATGTTATGCAATGTGGCCAATGTTAAACTAAATTTTAAACTATTTTTTTATTTTCTCTTGCAAACATAATCTTTGGTTTATAATCTCATGAAACCTAAAAACATTTTATATAAAACATTAGTAAAAGCTTTCAAGTTAGAATGAATTGAAAGCTAGCAACTGTAATGCAATTATTTTATCTACTTAACATAATCCAGTAAGATGCATTAGTGTTGTGGGCTTATTTCTTTTCTTTCTTTTTTCTTGAATATTTGAGGCAGCCCAAAGTATTATGAAAGAATGATCTTTAAAAAAAGTTAATAAAGTGAATGAATACTGTACTTTATAATGCATGCTTTCTTTTAACTATGTGAACACATTTAAAGCTACTTTTCTCTACAAAATATTTACACCCCCCTCCCCAATTGCTTTATCTTACCATTTTGTTTGCATTACGAAATATGTGTTCAGAACACTTTCTCTAATCTTTTGGACTTCACTTTTGTTATTTTACTCCATAAATTTTCCAGCTTTAGGTTAGTGTATTAGTGTTACCTAATACTGCATTACACAAGGGCTCTGTAATCTCTTACTGATTTATATTCTTACATGAGCCATATCATTTTTATGATTTTGAAACCAATATTATTCTTTGGATTAAGTCATATCTTAACATTACATTATTTTCTGAAAGACAAACTGTATTTTCTTTTACAGTTATATACACATTAATTTGCCCCTCCTGTGCATTTGTCTATAATCTTTGTGTTCTTATGAGTCAACATTTGAGATTCTTCCAGTTTGTCTTATGCAGCAAAAGGAAAAATGTTCATTCTGGTAGTGTCTGGTTTTATGACTTTTATTTATGGTCATTTGAAGAGATTTGGAAAGGCAGGATGTCAGAACATTACAATTTTCACTTCCTTTTACTAACAAACCTGTAATCTGATACTGAACAATTCTGAGAAAATATGAAACAGGTAGATGCATTGTATATGTAGGTTTAAACAGAATGCTGTCTTCAGCATTCAATGCTGTAACCTTGTAATTCATAGATAGGTGAGGCATGATGGTCAGCGTAAGGGACACTACACAACTTTAATATCTCTGAAATAATCCTGAACTTGGGTTAGTGCTTATGTGGAGTTTTGCATGGTATATTGCTGACACAAAATTACCCTTAATCTGAATAAGTTGTCTTAGTATTCTTACTGGAAAAAAAAACAGATACTGAATTTAATGAGTAAATAAATTTTGGAAAAGTTAATTATAAACACACAAATGTACCACACACATAGGAAATACTAAATAATATAACAAAGAATGCACAAATCTGAATGTAAATAAGTACTGTGAATGTACTTTGCATTGAACACAGAAATAACAATATATAGTATATATTTATGGTGTATGTTGAAGTGTATGATGTTTTTGTTGTACTGCAGTGGAAACAGTGGAGCCAAGGCTTTAAAATGTAGTCAAAGTTAGAATGCAACCAAAAGAATACCGGAAAAAAGTGTGTTATGGTGATATGTACTCTGCAACTGTAACAATATCTAATACAAAGTTCCAGTTGTATTTCTGTTTATATTGAAATCAGAAAAAGATTTAGTGCAATGTGGCAAATTTGTATTCCCCACTTACTAATTCTTAAAAATCACATGGACTAGCTTTGGTTTGCAGTGGCCCTTCACTTTATTTTTGACCATGGACAGAAGAGACACCTGCAAGGATCTTTGACCAATCATTTTTAAAGTGCCTATTAAATCATAATGAGTGTTTCCGAACTTTTTGCCCCCTCAATATTATGAGCACCATGACAATTACTATAAATATTTTTATGACTGATTACTAGGTAGAACTTTGACAGATTTGTGACTTCCCAATTAATTTGTTACCATGTGCCCCTTTTGGACTGAAAATGACCTACCTAAATTAATATCTTAACAGTTTCTGATAACAATGTGCAACATACACAATTTTGGTATATTTGGAAAGAAGACACTTTGCGCTTTACCACAGTATTGCTTAATTATATAATAATTTATATTATAGGTTTAGTTAATAATAATAATAGGTTAAGAAAAATATATTTTTTTATTAAATGTTTTATATTTTATGTATAAATACATTAAATCAGTCCTGGAGCATTTCAGAAAGCACACATCTTTTGAGTGTATATTTCAAAATTTAATAAAGATATCATGAAAATTAAGATTCCTACAAACATGTATCTTAGACTATGTTTGGTCCTCCACCCAAATTAGGGGACTCATAGCTGAAAATTACCTACCTAAATTAACTAACATTAACTGTTTATTGAAAGTAAGCACTCAAGGCTTTAAGAAGGTCTCTAGGTTACGTATGTAACCCTAGTCTCCTGAGGGAACGAAATGCTTTGGGAACGTGTCCGAGTGTTCACACTCTCAAATAATGTGTGTAATCAGTCAAAAAAATTAGACGCTGGCTGGCACGAGTAGAAAGTATAAAACGCATATACAGTGAAGGCAGCGGCAGCTTATGTAAGGGAGAAGGAAGCGCTGCAGGGATGCCGAAGGTAGCAAGGGAAATAGGGTTACATACGTAACCTAGAGCGAAACGCTTTGAGAAAGAGTGTCCAATCATGCCAGACTGACCAGTCCCTGCCTTGTGTGTGTCTGTCGAACACAGCTAGAGGAGGACCAAGGGGCCAAGAGTGGCACTGCGGTCTAGGTTATAGAACCGCACAAAGGTCAGCGAGGTGGACCTACCCGCAGCGTTACATGTCTTGGAGGGGTACTCCAGAGGACCAAGTTTTGAGGCAGCCACACTCCAGGTGGAGTGAGCTCTGACCCCGACTGGAGCGGGGAGACCAGAAGAATCATAAGAAGACCTGCTCAGAGTCTGCTTATTAGCAGGGAGGCCTCTCTTGGGAGGGTCGTAGCAGATGAGCAGCTGCTCGGTCTTTCTCCAAGGACCCATCCTGGGGAGAACACAAGGAAGCAGGGGGCTACAGAAAAGGCCTTCAGGTCCCCTACTCTCTTGATAAAGCAGATGGCCAACAAGAACACGGTCTTGATTAAAAGGTGCCTCCAAGATGCCTTGGCTAAAGGGCTCAAAGGGGGGCTCAGACAGAGCCCCCAAAACGACGGCCAGGTCCCACCCAGGCATTGTAGGCAGTACCGGAGTACCTGAGGTAGTGCCGTAGAGAAAATGTGTTACCATTGGGTCTCTGCCCAGAGGTTGCCCGGCCACGGGGGCGTGATAAGCCGAAATGGCGGACGCTCAGGGGTCACAGCCTCCACAGCTCCGGACGGAGGTGAAATATGGCACCCCTGAGCTGGGAAAGGAGATTCTTCCTCAGAGGAATCTTTGATGGAAGTGCTCAAGGAGAGCAACCAGGTCCGCAAGCTATGGTTTGCTTGGCCACCTTGGAGCTACTAGGAGGAGATGGACTCCGTCCCGGCGAATTCTTTCCAAAACTCCTGAAGCCAGTGTAGATGGGACTCCCAGCATGGGGCCCACAGATAGGAACCGGAGATCTTTCCAAAAATCTAAGGCATGTAGGCATCGCCATGTGACCTTGATGGTGGGGAGGGGGTTGCCCCTCTGTGAGAAACCATGGGTCCTGAGCCACCACTGAAGGGGTTTCATGTACAGCAGGCCAGGTGGAATCACACTGGACTCAGCTGCCATAAGCCCTAGCACTTTCTGGAACTGCTTGACATTAAGAGGCTGCCCTTTTCTAACCTTTCTGATGGCCGTAAGGATGGCCACAATGCAGACAGGGGAAAGCTGCCTATGCAAAGTAGTCGAATTCCATATAACACCAAAATAGGTGGTTCTCTGTAATGGAGAAAGCACACTCTTCCCGGCGTTCAGCCAAACGGAAGAACCCGGTAATGGTAAGCTTCAGACCTAAAAGCGAACACCAGGAACTTCCTGGGAAAAGGTAGGATGGATACATGAAAGTACGCATCCTTTAGATCTACAGTGACAAACCAGTCCTCGGATCTGATTTGAAGCATGACCTGCTTGAGGGTCAGCATCTTAAACATGAGTCTCATGAGAGAGCGGTTTAGCTGATGTAATTTCCTTTTTGGGAACTATGAAGTACCGGCTGTAGAACCCGGACTCTTGTTCTGATGGAGGAACCACCTCGATTGCCTTTCGGCTACTTGCCGAAGTGTTTACTTCCTTTTACATGACCAGAGCCTGCTGGCTTCCCACCAGGGTGGGAAGAATCCCATGAAGACAGGGCGGAGGAGACCCAAACTAAATCGAGTAGCCTCGCTCTACAATGTGCAGGAACCACTAAGACACATCTGGAAGAGCTTTCCAAGCTGCCAGAAAGTGCCTTGGGGTATCAGTCTCTCAAGACTGACCTCCAGTGTGCCTAGAGCCAGGGCAGTGCCCTAAGATGGCTCTAGGGGTGGCGAGATCTCCTGGACCACAACGATGCCGGGTGGAGACCAAGGAGAGAGCTGGCTGGAGCGGGCCATGCCCTGAAGCACCGAGCGTGGCAGGTTTAACAGACCAGGTCTCTGAGGGGGCCTGAGCAGGGTGGGCACGGGATACTGCAGTGCAACGCGCCCAATCACAGCCGGATCCCCAGAATGTCCTATGTCAGGACCTTTTTCGCCATACAACTCTTATTGAAGATGACATTCTTCAGATCTGTCACTTCACGGGGCTTCGGTGCAGAGGATACCTGACAGAGGTAGTGCAAGACGTGACGCTCCGTTTCTGTACCTCCCGATGGGAGATGGTGGGTTTGGGTTGGGGCTGTGCCCACCGAGCAGCCCCAGCAGCAGTTCAGCCTAAAACGCCTTATAGGACCTGTCAAGGCGTAAACTTTACCCACGAGCGCAGACGTATTACGCAGGGTATTGGTGGGTAATGTCAGGGTCTTGAGGGAGGAGGCAATCTCAGGAGAGAGATAGCTCACAAGCGTCTCTTCAACCTGCAGCATTGCTCTATACCCGTGTACTTTCCGCCCCGTGATGTGTGAATACAACGTTGAAAGAGGCTGAAGGGGCTTCGCCCATTACTTTGACACCTCAATGTGCAGGTCTTGAAAGAACAGGAGATCCTGACATTAAGGTTGCGACCTGGTGTCAGAGAGCGCTCCTTACTGGATGGAGGGAATTACTGCTCCTGAGCCGGCCAAGTTGTTAAGTCAAGTCAAGACAAGTTTTCTATAGCGCTTTTCACCACAGGCATTGTCTTAAAGCAGATTTACAGAAATCAACAGTTAAGGTGAATGGTGTGCATTTATCCCTGATGAGCAAGCCATGGCAACTGTGGCAAGGAAAAGCTCCTGTAGATGTCATGAGAAAGAAACCTTAAGAGGAACCAGACTCAAAATGGGAACCTATCATCATTTATGTAGCTTTGCTACGCTGCAGGTCACAACCTCGAAAATGTTTACTGCTTATTATCTTCATTATTATTATTATTATTACTACATTTTTTTATTTTATAATTTTTATTTACTATTTTTTACTATGAGGAGTGAGAGCTCCCCCCTTAAGTAGTGCTTTCTGGGAGTGAAGCAGTCGGATAGAAATGCGAGCAGAATGTGCATGGCACAATGAGCGTGGCACAAAATGCACAGATCATGCACAGTAAGTGCAGAGAATCTGCGCCAAAAGTGCGCAGAATGCGCACAGTCAGATCCCTCTGAAACCTGCCCTAGCTCTTATTTCAGAGCGTAAACACTCGTAAACGTTTCGATGCAACTCAAGTTCCTGAAAGGGAATTTTCCTTTTTTGCCTATCCCATTACATATTAAATTCATTTCTTTATTGTGTCAGTTGGATGCAGTGTTTTACTGTCAGCATAAGCTTAAATTGTACTGATCATTTAGCGATTTCCAATGCTATTGGGAGAAGATGTGAATTTTTTACCCAGTAGGGGTCTCACACCACATCCAATTCCCATCACCCTGCTCACCCAGCTAAACATAGAGCAATCATACTCTACACACATAAACCCAGCATTGGCCCAATTAATCTTATAAAATCATGTATTTGTTTAGTAAGTACCATAAGTGTTCAGACTCCAATCCACCAGTTGATGATCCCTAGTGAGGTGGGTTTTTTTATGTTCTTCAGCTAAAATATTTCTGTAATTTAAAGTTTTTTTTTTTTTCCAACAGTAACAGACTATTTAAAGATCTGATTGCTGTGTGGACAGTGGGCAAGAGAAAAGTCTTCGGGAAATGCCATCCTGAATAAGGAGGTGTTTGTAATCAATGAACAAACCGAAATCTGCATGATTAACAAAACTAGAACCATCTAAATTACCATAGTTGACACACCAGCTAGCTTCTTGCAGAAGCCCCTTTAGATGAACTTATGGTCAACATTAAGATGTTTGGTGAATGACCCCATGTCTTTCTAATGCTTCTCACTTACAAAACACTAAATGGTTTAGCTCCCAATTATCTTTCCATTCTTCTAACATGCTACAATCCGTCATGCTTCCTGAGATCTCAAAACTCCGGACTTCTAGTAGTTCCTAGAATAGCAAAGTCCAATAAAGGCAGTAGAGCATTTTTACATTTAGCTCCTAAACTTTGGAATAGTCTTCCTGACAGTGTTCGGGGTTTAGACACACTCTCCCAGTTTAAGTGCAGATTAAAAACGTATCTTTTAAGCAAAGCCTACACATAACAAACATTACATCATAACCTTGTGCTCCAGAACATCTGATCACATGCACATTATCAACTTGTGCTGTTAATATCATTAACAAAAGCTACGCTAATTCCTCTCCACTGCTTCTCTTTCTCTACCCATCCTAAGGCATTCTGAGGTTGCTCCAGCTCCAGTCACGTCCCACCTTATGAAGATTCTGGACCTTTAAAGAAATGGATGCCAACCCCGCAAACATCTCGAACCATCTAGAGACGTACCAGTGCCAATTGGATCCCACTTCATGCGGAGTTTGGACATTGGACCTCCTTGAGTGTTTAAAGGTTTTGGCATGGAGAAGCTGGTGATCTGTGATGATCGCAAATGTTGAGCTATTTTATGAGTTGCTCAGTAGCTTCTATTTTTATAATTACAATGACTGTAAAAGACTGTAGAAAGATCATTAATCATAATCTTACACTCCAGTGCTCATGTTAGTACTCACTCTCCAGTGTTCTGTATAGTTTAAAGATTTATGATCACAGTCTTGAAGTCACCCAAATGAGGATGGGTTCCCCTTTTGAGTCTGGTTCCTCTCATAACATCTAAGGGAGTTTTTACTTGCCACAGTCGCCATGGCTTGCTCGTCAGGGATAAATACACACCATTTACCTTAACTGTTAATTTCTGAAAAGCTGCTTTGAGACAATGTCTGTTGTGAAAAGTTTATAGAAATAAACTTGTCTTGACCTAACCTGACTTCTCAAAGGGAGATTGGTTAGGAAAGTTCACTACTGAGCATCATGTTAAGGGAGCAAAAGCATAATTCAAGTGGTAGTTGGCTCAGTGTGAGAATAGACATCAGGTTCTCATTAATAAGGTGAAGACTGATGAGATGCAGGTCACTGAACTCTAATTTATGCTCTCTGAAATTTTACTAATTCAAGACTAGAAATTCTTTTTTTTATAATATCATAAGCAGTGACATAAGGAAGAGTATTTTATAAAAAAGAATAAATAAATGTAATTATGCCCCAAACCTTTTAAAATACTTTTTTGTGTAATTAAATCCAGCAGTAATCATTTCATTGGTTTTACATAAAAGCAATCAGAAAAGCTATAAAACACTGCAATACCCTTATAAAATGCATAATGTGATATACCTTTTTAAGGAACATACGAACATACAAATAAATCTCATTTTTCTCTGATTTAGAGACTGAAAATGACTACTGCAAAAGAATATTGTCAGGCCGGAAGAACTCGCCGGAAACCGAGGTTCAGCAGATTGAGGTTTTAATGAAACAAATGGGGAATAAGGGAAAACGGCAAACAATAGAGTACATAAAGATCCAGCAAACTCTGGTAATCCCCTAGAAAGGCTAAGTCCATAGAATAAACAATGTCCCAGAAAAGGTAGTAAGCCAAGTGATGGCAAATCCGTAGCGCGAGTAGTCTGTGAGTGTTCTCCAGCCTAAACTGTAGAATGGACGGTGACATGAGGGGAGAGCGGAGCTTAAGTAGTGTTGATGAGTGCCAGGTGCGGGTATTTAGTATGATGGGGAGGTGCTAGGAGTGATAGGTGCGTCTGGGGAAGGTGTGGCTGGTGGATCCCTTAAAATATAAAGAGAAAACTAAATAATATCTTATAAATGCTGACATACGAATTCACGAATATCATGAAGGTAATATGCTAAATTTAGTATTTATATTGTTGTTTATATATGTTTATTATGTAAAGGTTAGCCTTTTTTTTCATTATGTTGAAGAAGAATATTTAATCTATTTTCAGTCCTTGAACAAGTAATGGAAATGTGTTATAGAGTGTTTCATAAAAATGCAAAATTATGTTTGTGCTTAGTTTTAATTTAATAATGCTTTATTTTACTGGTGATTAAAATGGAAATTGTGATACTTGTGTCATATGACAATTTAGATGTATGTTATGAGATATATATGAGACATTTAGTTAACTATTATCTAGAAAGCTTTGTCACATTATAATCAGTAGTCTTAACGATAATGACAGTCATTAGTATTTAAAAAAAGGTGTTTGTCACTTCAGTTGACAGTTATAGGAATCTTCATTTATTAAAAAATTCAAAGAAAAGACCACTTTTAAGTAAAACGTTACCAAAAAATTTCTTAACCAAATGTGCAATATTCTGCAATCAAGCATTGCTACAGCAATCACACTCCAAAGGGCAATAATGAGTGATTGTATTTCATGCTCATACTGGTTTTTTACCCATTTATCTGCCAGCTGTTTTTTTTTTTTTTTAATAAGTTGCCATTTTACAATATACATTTCAGTGATTTACAGTTAACTTATGGCCTCACAAATTAACACTCTTGGACAGTAAATGGACAGTAGCAATTGAAGTTCACTGAGCATTTTGGTACCAATGACTTTCAACCTTAAAGCCAGGCATAAGGAGAAGAATACGAAAGATGTGTTTCTATTGAAACATTTGCAACAAACATATCGATTATGGTGTTTGTTGGTAAGTGGTTGTTGGGTACTGTATTGTCTCCCATGGGGGTGCTACAGGTGTATCAGGCTGACCTGCTGCGAGAGCTATACATGGGGGTGCATGTTGGGCGGCCAGAAGGTCCAGGAGCTCCGCCATATGGCGGATTAAGCTCCCAGGGCCACAAAAGAGACTGCTATGGCCGTTGGTTGGTCTATGGCCACCTTAGTCTCCACCGAAAGGCACTTATGGCTCACCCTATCGGATCTGGACGCCCCTATAGTGCTGACTGGCCTATTCGGCGACTCCGTGAACACAGTAGTCGATAGATTCCAGGAGGTCAAGAAACAGGTGGCGGCGTGTCAGCGATTCCTCCCATTTCGCTCTCATGGGGATGTTTGGCGGGTGCAGCCCCAAGTACAACCCAGCATCTCCCGTCATTGGGAGGTACAGAAACAGAGCATCTCTTCTCACATTTCACCTGCAAGGTATCCTGTGTGACGCTCTGGGTCAAAGCCCCATGAGATGACAGATCTAAGAACTAAGGCACCCCCAGGGACCTGGTCCATCAACCCTGCCACGTTCAGTGCTTCAGCGCACGGCGAGCACTTTTATCAATTCCCCCCTTTCAAGGACCTGGAGAACTTGCGGTCTCCTTGTGGACCCTAGCAGGTTCTGATCATGGAACAAGAGGTAGACACTCTCCCACTCTCCTGATGTAGGAGGCCATCATGGTGATCCCTCCATCAGAAAGAGAGTTTGAGTTCTACAGCCAGTACTTCATAGTTCCCAAAAAGTTCCCGTCTTAACTGCTCTTACTGAGGGGAAAAAGGTTGTTGCTCAAAATCTCCCAATACATGGCCTCATCCATCCTCCCCCCAATACCGTGCAGTTGTCCTGTCCCCTTTGCAGAAAAGCACCCCCAAAGCATGATGTTTCCACCCCCATGCTTCACAGTTGGGATGGTGTTCTTGGGATTGTACTCATCCTTCTTTCTCCTCCAAAGTGGAGTTCATACCAAAAAGTAATATTTTGGTCTCATCTGACAACATGACCTTATCCTATGCCTCCTCTGGATCATCCAGATGGTCTTTGGCAAACTTTAGAAGCGCCTGGACATGTGCTGGCTTGAGCAGGGGGACCTAGCACATGCTGTAGAATTTTAATCCATGACGGTGTAGTGCGTTACTAATGGTAACCATTGAGACTGTGGTCCCAGCTCTCTTCAGGTCATTGACCAGGTCCTGTGTAGTTTCAGGCTGATCCCTTACCTTTCTCAGGATCATTGATACTGCATGAGGCAAGATCTTGCATGGAGGCCCAGTTCGAGGGAGATTGACAGTCATCTTGAATTTCTTCCATTTTCTAATAGATGGGCCTCCACACACTAGGCAGGGACTGGTCAGTCTGGCGGTATTGGACTCTCATTCCCAAAGCGTTGTTGACACAGCTTGAGTTCCTGAAAGGGAACGTCTCCATATTACGTATGTAACCCTGGTTCCTTGGGAGAACAAAACGCTGCGTCTCCATGGCACACTGCCAGCATCCCTGCAGCGCTTCCTTCTCCTTACAGAAACTAGCATCGGCTTCACTTCATGCACATTTAAAGCTTCCTGGTCGTGACGTCATCCCACCAGTGACGCCATGCTTTCCATTAAATGGATTACACGTGATTCAGAGGGTGGACAACGTGGAAGAGTTCCCAAAACATTGATGATCGTTCCCCCAGGGAACCAGGGTTACATACATAACCTGGAGACATTATCAGCCACTGCACCCTCACATAACTTGGTCACATCACTAACAACTCATACATATTCCTTGTCACCTTGATTAGCATTTAAATAAAAATTCACTCTTCACAGCACTTATTGTCTCATGTTTGTCTTCCATGGTTGTCGTTATGTACCACAGTTTACGGCTTCTTGATCACATTGTTTGTACATTTGCACCTTTTTATTAAATATTATCTGCACTTGAATCTGCTCTCCTCATTATTACATGAAAACAGGAAACAAAATGTCAATTATCTCAAACACAAGTAATACGAAGTCATTGAATTACTTATTTAGAGTGCTTTAGAAAGCAAATATAAAACTAAGAATCAAAACATAAACTAACCAGAAACATGGATAAGACAAAATTAACTTGAGCATAAGAAAGAACAATATGAGAAGACAACTAGTAGTGAAACATGAGTGCCAACACATATTTCAATAATAGTGCTCAATAACTGTAAATGTAAAACAGGCACAGTGATCATGTGATCTAATGCAGTCGCTGGTAAGTGTAATCCTTTAGCATAATTCTGACAAATCTATCCATATTTTATTTAAAAACTTTAGAACTGAATATTTTACCCTATGCTCCCAGAAGTATGTGGGCACCTGACCTATAAACCCATTATTTTTAAGAGTCTGTCTCCAATATGTTGCAGCAATGTTGAAAGCTAACAATTGTGCAAAATGTTTTTGTATGCCTTAGAATAGAGATTTTACTAGAAATAAGCGTAGTAAACCTGTTTTAGCATGGCACTGCCCCAGTGTAAAAAGCAAGCTGCATGTAGTCAAGTTTATTTATTTACATGGAGACAGGGTCTTCCAAGGGTTCAGTAACTGGAAGAACTTGTGGCCTGCAAACAGCCTTGACTCTGGGCCCAGACCAGAAATCAGAAATCTGACTACATTATAGGCAAATCCCTACAGCTATACCTTAAAAAGTAGTGGCAAGCCATCTAAAAAGCAGGAGACCAATTGGAATGTTAAAATTAGACGTTTACCAAGCACATGGGTGTGATGGTCAGGTATCCACATACTTTAGGTAATACAAGATTTATAATAAACTCTAAAGTATATAAAAATAGCACTGTGCTATTAAATTCTAAATGTCTAGATTCTCTGTGTCCACTATATAAATAATTGGGCCACATTTTATTTTAAAGTATGACAAATACATGGTAATTAATAAATTTAATTGTAATTTTTTCAATACTTTTTTGGATTTTAAAGTAAAAACTCTGGTTATTATCATCAGTAATTTAGAGTTTACAAAAAGAAGTCACTGTTTACTTTATAAATTGAATAAGTACATGCTATTTAATATGAAAATAGAAATCAGACAATCTGCCTAAAAGTGACATAATAGTAAATCGTATATAGGCATTTTATTTTATTAAAGAAATTATTAGATAGGGAATGAATTAAGTGCTTTGGTTGTGCTGTTTAGAGAGTAATGATGATTATATTCCATCATGTTGGATGATACAATACATCCCAAAGTGTTTATTCCTCTTTTTACATCAGAATTTCCCAAGCAATATTTCTTAAATTAATTAAACAATGTTTCATACTTTTATTGGTTTATTGTAAAATTTTATAATGTGAAACATCCAAAAGAAAGTTCAAACAAGTTTTTATGGAAGAAAGTATTGTTTTTTCCCCACAAACTTCTGTTTTTCAACCTGCAAAGTCTGCACCAATTCCCCATTTGGAATACCCGAACAAATGTTCCACATTTGTTCGATAAACCGCAGATAACTTAAAATGCTACTTAGGTAAAAGAATTACATGTATATGAAATGATTCTAAACATAAAACCTATATATATAAATATGTATGAATGTAAGTGTATCACTTTTCTCACACTGTTTCTTTTTTTGTTTAGTTTTGATGTGTATCTTAATTATGTTCTGTACCTACGCATTTCAATAAATTCTACTGCTACATCTTTATTATAAAGTTACATAGATTGTGCAAGTATTTGAAGTCACTCACTTTATACACTTTAATATACACTGACTAGGCATAACTTTATGTACACTGAGCAGTCATAACATTGTGGCCACCTGCCTAATATTGTGTTGGTCCCCCTGTTGCTGCCAAAACAGGTCTGACTAATCAAGCATTAACAGCATTAACTTCTTCAGTAATTTGAGCTACAGGAGTTCGTCTGTTGAATCGGACCACACGGGACAGACTTCGCTCACCACGTGCATCAATGAACCTCAGCCGCCCATGACCCTGTTGCCGGTTCACCACTGTTCCTTCCTTAGACCACTTTTGATAGAGACTATCTTTTAAACACACCACAAGAGCTGCAATTTTGAAGATGCTCTAACCCAGTCGCCATCCCTTGTCAAACTCGCTCCAAACCTTTCGCTTGCTGCCTAATAAATATATCACACCCACCAACAAGTTGCCATGATGAAGAAATAATCAGTGTTATTCACTTCACCGCTCATAATGTTATAACGTCATGATGCCTGGTCGGTGTATAATGAGTGAGGTATAAAAGAAAATGTAACAAAAAAATTTAATTTTACTCAGATTTTAACAGAAAAAAGTATTTTTTTTAATTGATTCAAAAAAAAGTTAATTGTCATAAATCACTAGTCAACTCTTCATAAATTGTTTTTTATTTTATTCTTCTCTAAATTTGTAGTGATTCTTTTAAAGCAGTTTTAGAAGATTGATTTAAAAATCTCTTTTCCATGTTATAAATATTATAAATGAAAACTAGAATATTATAAATTAGTATAAATATAATAAACAAATAAACAATATATATAAATAATAGTATATAATATAAATCCTAACTAAACTTTTTAATGACTTAAAAGGCCACTGTAATATTTAATAACCAATATAAAATATTATAAACATGACATACATGCAGAGTAATGCCAAAGAAATTAAATAGAAAACAACTTACAGAGATTGTATTGAATTTTAAAAATGTAATGACAAAACAATAAATGCACTCTAGTCTGTAAGTATAAATTTTTTAAATTGTTTTGGGGGTTTTATGATTATGCACAGGGCATTCATAGCTATAAAGGTTAATACAAGTCCTAATAATAAAAATGGTTATAATAATAAAGACCAGTGACAATCCTGGTGAATTACAATTTGATTGTTAGGAATGACTTCTCTCAAATTATTAGAACTTTATAATGTGTAATTATGGGTTACTGATGTCATTAAACATAGCAACGGAATCTCAACATACAGCACCTGAAACGTCTCTTAACCTGTTTCCCTACACATTACTTCAACATGATAAAATGTGTTTAATAATGTTAGTACACTCCTCAAAACCAGGGACAGGTTCTTTATACCGCATTTGAATTTGAGTGAATCCTCCGCCCAGTGTTCACTGACAGGAATATTAAGTAAGGCAGCTCCGGCAATATAGAATATAAATGAGCTTATTTTACACTGCACAGCCTCACAGAGCGACGCAAAGACTTGGCTCTCTGCAATAAATCATTCCCTTTGAGACAGCTGCGTACTCATAGGGCATTGTTTAATACTATCTGCAATAGAGAGAAAAAAAGTAAATTGGTTTACATTTCACAAGAAATGGTACTGCATCCACAACGCATGATTTCACTGCAAAGGGAAAGACTGTATTTGACTTATTGATATTAATGAACTAGGAGATAAGGAAACATTTAGAATTCTGACAGTTTGAAAGTGGAAAAAAAAAGTAAGTATTGAAGGGAAAAACGTGTCCCCTTTCGAAAAATTACATAGTGGACTTTCATCAGTCTTTCATCAATAAAACCCATGTGCAGAAATATATATAGAAGCTAAACTGAAATGATCAAGAGGCATTTTTTTTACCATTGTGTCCATGATAGAACATTGATACAGTATGTGCAGGAAATATACTTTTCCTAGCAAAGTGTAATGCACATTTCTCAAATGTATAAACTCAGCTGGCAATCTTAAACATTCCTTCCATGGGAAATGTTGTTTTATGATGGAAAGTTGCTCCTACTCTCCAACACTGCTGATTTTTTTCCCCTCCCTGCTTTTATAAGCTCAATGAAGCTCAAGTCATAGAGCTAACTACCGTGACGTCTCTCCAGCATGGTCCAATATCTACAGATGGGCTTAGAAAAAGAAAGTCTATTTGTCCCGCCTGTCAGGCCCATCCTCGTTTGCTCCTCCAGGCTAAATGGGTTTTCTGTTTTTCCGCAGAAAGAGGGAAGACCTTTGACACAGAGTGTAACATGTCCAGTGCTTAAGCTGTTGTACTAATTTCAACATGGATATGTAGCCAAAGCTAAAAAAAAATCACTTAGAAATGTTTAGAAAATCCACATGATGGTAAATTTGGAATCTGGAATTTGTATTAGACTAAAATAAACCTGTGTACAAATATAATTAGGGTTGTATTTAGTGAAAAATAATTGATGCTTGATGCTATACATCACTGATTATTTCCCTGTCACACTCCAAAATGGGGAAATACAAGAAATCCAAAAATAAATAACAAATAGTATTATAATATGTATACCAGACCAGATTTATTCTACTACTGTATATGTATACCTGATCAGGTTTTATAAAATAGATTTTAGCCTCATATACTTTTCTGCACCCAACAGCTGTTTATTTTATTAATAAAAGGGAACAAACCCCTATTTTGCTATATAAAATGCTATTTTAGAAAAAAAGGTTTTTATTTAGATTATTGTCTAAATAAAAAGCATGTCACATTGTATTTTATTTCTATTTGTACAACAGCAATGTTTCACTGATTACATTTTTATTAATTAAAGAACATCATACTTCATTTATAGTCAAAATCTATAATAACATGTGTGTATTATCTATTTATATTCCACCCCAACCACTTTTCTGTACATTAGCTTTTGGGGCCCATATTTCCTCTGGGTTCTCTGGTTTCCTCCAAACTCCCCAAAACTTGATTGGTGACTCTAAATTCACATGGGGTGTATAAGTGTGTGCATGTGTCTGCATAATGGTGTTGTGTGATTGACTGATGTCTCATCCAAAGTGTATTCCACAATTTACACTTAGTAGTAAAAACACACCATGATTATTCAAATGTGCTTGGTTCAGATATATAAACAATTTCACAAGAATTAATCAATCAAACTGACACACTACTGTGTTAGAAATATGTATATTGTCTTAATTTTAATGTAAATGTCTCATTTTAATGCTAAATTTAATTGCATCTTTTTTTACATTTATATTCTTAAAACAAAACTATGTAAAATGGTGGATAAGCTTAATTAAAACCTTATAGTTTTTGTGTAGAACCTAAAATGATAGGGTTGTACTTGATTCTATGACTGTATTTGAGGTTGCTTAATCACATTATTTCCTGATATATCTAACCATTCTCGTATTCCTATTTGTCCATTTTTATATATTATCTTTATTTTCAACACTAATTCTGTACTGGAACAATAGAAAATAAAAGTCAATACAGCAAGTGATAGCAATATTTCATACATATTAAGAAAACCCTATGAATATGGTGCATCATTGGCAGCAGCTGAGACAAAACTCACTGGTTCAATAAAGTGAAAAACAGAAGAGTGTGTTGCAGTGAGAGAGATTACATTTGCACCATTTGGTTTGTGTGATATAGGAGCTGGCATCTGAGTGGCTTTTTTCCCCCTGAGGAGATCGAGCCAATATCATTAAGATTTACACAGCTAGATGTTGTGACTCACACCTCCTCCCATGCCTGTATGCATGTACGCACACACACACACACACACACACACACACACACACACACACACACACACACACACACACACACACACACACACAAACACGGTTTTCATGTGTCTGGTAAGCCTTAGCAGAAAAGTAAAAAAAAAAAAGGTATTTACTAAGGTGAGTAGCTCAAGACAACAGATATTAAAATAATATAGGAATGAATGTAGCTTAGTTATAAAAATGGGGAATAAAACACTTCTACCGGTCGATCGCAAAGGTAGTGTGGGTAGATGGCATGACATAAAAAAAAAAGATATTTATTTATGCATTTTTATAGTAGGTAGATTATTTTGACTTGGTCATTTTATAAGTAAAGAAAATGTGTGCACCCCGGCTTTATGGTATGCTATTGGAACATAACACAATAGTGTAATATTGACACAATAGTGGTGTGATGCAACCTGACCCAAACTTACGACTTGATTGTTGACTGTTTTCCTGATCTGACATTTGAATCATCATACTGTTTACCCATTTATTGTTCCATTCAATTTTCTGGAATGTCCATAATACACATTAGATCCTGTTATCACTTATGTTTATGTTTATTATGTTATAGCAGCTATTAAGGGAACCCATTCCTAGCATGCCTGTCATTTTTTACTTAAGTGAAAAAAATACATATTGAGAAATTATGTTATGTTACGTTATTAAAAAAAGTTAATATGACATTACTGAGAAAACAGGCGAAGGGCAAAATTGTCTGTCCCAAAGCCTTTCCCGGAATGGCTATATATTAACCTGGAGAGTTCTTTCACATATTAAATGTCTTTTTATTATTATTATTTTATTAAGTGTCTTTCCTGGAATTATAAATACAGAGTTGAGCAGTTCCACTTCTACTTATTTCATTAGATTACATTCCAAGAGTGCTACGAGAAACAAACTAGCATGTTTCACTTTTGCTGTGTGTCACTAAGCTCTGTGCCATTTGTGCTTGCTACATAAAATGCCAACAGCTGTGTTAACTACAGCATACTACAGTAAAATTATCAATGTATTCAAAGGACATGGCAAACCATATGTTTTTCATTAATACATCAAAAATTCTTTCACTTTTGCTTTGAAATAAGAATGCATATTAGGAAGGAAGAGAAGCCAGTTTCACCATAAGCACTTTTAACAGGAATGTACAAATAAATGTCAGCTAATTAGTGAACAGGCTTTCAGTGATTGGGGCTTCCTTGAGATCTATTTCCACTGACAAAAATAAAGAAAAATATTTGCCAATGTTGTGTCTGAAATGCCAGTTATTCCATATTTATTTCATTTAATTTGAATAAAAACAATATCAAACTTTCCATACTGTTTTATTGATTACCTGCAGCCTTGTGTTTCTGGCCAAATCACAGCCACTGTGATATTTAATATAATAAGTGCTTTTGCCTGTGAGATATTGCATTATTTGTGTTAGGATTTAGAAGAACCGTTTAATGCTGTTTTTAAATCTGGTCCTTGAGTTTCCCATCCTTGGTCCTGGGGCTCACTGGTGCGGTTCACAATAGTTGTAAAAGCTATTCACTCTTGGCAGCACATGCTGAGTAACACGATTATTTTAACTCATCACATTACTTCCTGCTTCTACTCTAAAGATGGCATTGAAAATGGTGGTCAATGAAGGAGATCAAGCACCTTATTGATATATAAAACCAGATTGTCACGGAAATGGAGCAACTGAGAACATAATGAGAAAAGCACATCTTGTGCCGACCTGCATGACTAAAAAAATCTTCTACTAGAATGGCTTCTTTATCACAGGTACTCTTGCACAATGACATACTGCACATCCAACAAGCACTATCTTTTACTGCTTGAGGCTTGGTGATGAATGAAAATACTGAAAGTAGTACATGGATAAAAATAATGTGTAACATTGTGAAGTAATTATATAAAATTACAAGTGGTCCAATGTTCTAAGGGAATTATTAAATGTAAAAACAAAACAGAAAATCTGTGCTCCACCCCCAAACATGTACATTCCGACCAATGTACTATGAGTAAAAGTGTGCATCATAATGTCTCTATGAGTTATTGATAAAAAAAAAAAAATGATAACAAGCTAATTAGCAAATAATTTCAAGGACAGCTGGAATTTTCAAAGCTGCTGTTACAGAAAACAAACTCAAGCAACAAACTTTTGTACAGCAGAACCTTCTAAATAATCAGAGTCAAACTGAAAAGCTTAAATATTATGACTTCACTAAAAATATTCCCAGAAACATTAAACACCATAAACCCTTAGCAGTTAATTAAACTTTATTAAAGTTACATGACATTGTCATAACATTTTGTTGTACAAAACAAGCTTATAGAGAACAAACCCTGTGTAGCCCAAAGTCCAAGAATTCTTTAAGTATGTATTCCTGCATAATGTATTACGCTGTAATACATGAACATTTATTCATACAGAATCCTGAATTCTATAGCTGTGGGTGTATAAAGCAATCAGAGCTTCATGAAATATTCTTTAAGTATTCCTCCTGCATGCTGTATTGAGGCAAGACATAATTAAATCCAATTATTTTACACAGTTGACATAACTATAGCCTGAGAAGCACATGAAAACTACTTCCACTATTGCACTTCTGTACTTACACTCAATATAATCTTGTTGGATAGACCTTTTCTATGAAAGGTCAATTTAAAGAAAATAAATAAAGAAATGAAATAAGGCTAATGAGCAGCTGCAAGGTTTTATCTCTGTGAATAAAATAATTAGTCAACAATAAAAAAAAAAAAAAACAGTGCTTAGGGAAAATTATTCTTTCCAAGACATTAATCATAAAAAATTTAATCGATTTCAAATATTTAATGCAGTCGAAAGTACAACTTGTATTACTCTGTTTTTCTTCAAATCGATCATGGAGAGAAAATCCTACATAATTAAAATTCTTCTAGCAGGATCAAACCATTAAGATTTTTCTTTCTCATTTAGAAAAAAAATATGAAATGTTCTGCCACATGATGATGTATAGGCTCTTAAAGAAGAGGATAAATGATTGTGCTTCTTATAAAAATGACTGCTTAATTAGATCCGAGACATAAAAATTGTGTAATATAGCTTGTGCTTCCAAGTGCAACAAAAAGTTAATTAAGATTTGTCACATATTATAAAGTTTGAACTTTACAATTGCAAAAGAAAATTACAGTGGAATCAGCAGCGGTATCTTCTCGAATACAAAGTAGGGAAATTAAACGGCTTGTGAATGAGAGGTGAAATTGTGGCCTGCAGGCAGTATTCAGTGTAGGAAATGACAAAGTACATTTAGCTTGATATACATTCTTCTATCATACAAATGACTCTCTTTGGATGTTTAAAAGTAGATGTCATGTACTTTATATAGTTTTGGCCATATTGTGTTGAAGTTGTTTTATGTAAGCCCCATAAATGTCCCTATAATATGATGATTAACAGGAATAGTTAAAAAAATTATTCACTGTGGAATAAAACATTGGGTTAAGAAAATTTCACTTCTACCAAAACCATTGAGTGCAACTCCTCAAAAGAAGATTTCTGTTTCTTTTACATTATAAACAGCCATTTCATCATCAATTTTTTCTCTCTTATCTGAAGTTAGTAATTTAGAAAACATCATTACAGAGAAACAGTAATGCTTGTATCGCTCCATACTGGAAACCTTTCCATGATCGAAAACTGATCAAAAAAGACTTCTTCATGACAGAAATTACCATAGAGAAACATTTTATTTACTCGCACATTTCATCTATTGATAGTTATATTTATTATATTTATTTTCCCTTACGAGGGAAATATCAAGGTCCGTGACGTGGGGCCGCCTTCTAGTGGGCTTACCACCTGCAGGAGGGACCGTAAGGGACAGTGCTGTGAGGATTGGGCAGCAGTCGAAGGCGGGGGCCTGCTTAGACTGCTGCCCCCGCGACCCGAATTACGGATAAGCGGAAGAGAAAATGAATGAATGAATGAATGATAGTTATATTTAACGTTGTAAAGTAACCACAAAACAAGATTTCATTTATCTTTCACGTTATATAAACCTTTCCTTTCCATCCTTACTTTTTTACCCTTTCCTGAAGTTAGTTACTTAAAAATTATAGTTACAGAGAAACTGCAAATAATTACTTTTTAATGATGGAAAACTGAACACTGCAAACATTTACATTTACATTTACGGCATTTAGCAGGCGCCCTTATCCAGAGCGGCATACAAAAATGCTTCGAGTCTCGATAAATGAATACATCAAAACTGGTTCACTAGGTTATAGACTTTAGATACCATTATACTAAAACTCTATTGAAGGGAATTAAAGCACACTTTATAAACAAACAAACAAACAAATAAATAAATAAAGACAAACAAACAGGACAAGAGTGATAGTTTAAGTGTTTCAGGAAGAGATAGGTCTTCATCTGTCATTTGAAGATGCAATGGACATCTGAGTGAAGGTTTTTTTACCACCTCATAACTTGTCTGTTTTCATAACTAATGCACAGCACTTCAATAACTTTCTCCTTCCATCTCACAGTCCTATAACCAATGTCCTATATTACATTTACACACTATATGCTTTATTTTATAGACAACCTTACATTTACACACTATACGCCACACAGTTTCCTCACTTTGATCTTGTGCTGTTCTTTTCAAGGTCTTTACATATGAACTGCTCTGTAATCAATATGACTGTATAATGAATAATTTATTTCCGGCTGTGTTTGTGTCCATGTTTCTACAAGTGTGCGAGAGTTTAGTGAAGCATTAAAGCAGGTTTGAGACATGAAAAGACTCAGACGAACACAGTAATGAAAAGAGATTTATGCTGTGAGTGTGTGTGTGTGTGTGTGTGTGTGTATGTGCATGTGTGTATTCTCATGAACTTTGAGTTTAAAGCATCAATAATTGATTAGGACTTTAAAGCACTAGTATAAGAACATGATGGCATTATTAAATAATAACTTGTACAGCGTGTTCATGTTTTTCTGTACAGCCCTTCTGGCTTTTGGCACTTCGCTTGGCTTTTTTTTTTCAGGCTTTGAAGAAAATATTTCAGAACTGTCTAACCTGTAGGAAAAATACCCGGTGAGGTACAAACCGGGTTGAAGCTGAAGGTCAGATTTATACATAGCATACTTTATTTAAGTCAGAACACAGATGACTTCTGAGTATCAAATGTCAAACGTCAGCTTGGTGCATGAAAAATAAAACAATACAAGTCTACTAGGATACACAAGAGGTAGTGTACAGAAGAACACTGCCTGTGCATGTTTATTTTCTGAACTCATCTTTCCCTTTGTGTGTCCTCTTAATTAGCTAATATAATATTTTATAAAGTTGATAAGGTAGCCATAAACATTACAATTAACCTGTCACATTTGTAAAATATTTGTCATATACAATATACTGTACATACTAACTACAGTGATATATTCACAATTACTTAAATGCATTCACTAAGGGTCATAGTCACAAATTACGTGTACAGTAAGGAATTAATAACAGTGCACAACACTTCCTAATTTAGGTTATTAGAGGAGATGGTTACTTAAACATAGATAATTAACTAAATATTATCTGGGAAAAGTTTTGAACTTAATGTGAGCCATAAGTGTAACAGATCATTAAAAAAAAAAATACATGAATTCTTTACAGGATGGCACATCATATGTCCAAAAACATTGGCTTCATTTGATTCATTTTTACCATTCATTTTACCAAAACAATAAACAATGAGAAATGTATTAAATAGTACATCACAAAATCTCACCTGTCTAAAATTGTGTGGCTCCAGCATTTCCAAAATATGATATAACAAAATAAATAAAAATAAATACATTATAAGCTGCAAAATATGTATGAAAAAAGTCATAAGGTTAAAATTAGCAATGATTCATGTGATATTTACTAATAAAGTTATACATATAATTACTAATTTTAGGACTTTTCATACAGTAATATATTGGCAATATGCTAGACTCTCAGGATACTAGTTTTATTTCAGTGCTTGCAATATTATATTATTTACATTTGACAAAATGCAATATAATGCAATGTTCTGCATTTTCTAAATGGGGTTAACAGGCAAGTGTTTGGGCTTAAATACTTCTACTCAGGAAAAATCTTTTAACCTTAGTGCCTGTGGAACATTTAATAATAAAAAAATCAACTCAAGCTTTTTTTTGCACAACATGCATGCCTAAATTTTCTAAAAATAAATATTGATGTAACTTTAGAACACAAGTTCAAACACCCTTACAACCCCAATTACAAAATAAGTTGGGAGGCTGTGTAAACTGATAATAAAACATTATGCAATTATTTGCAAATCTTATAAAACAATGTTTTATTCACAAGAGAACATAAACATATCAAATGTTCAAACTGAGGAAATGTACCATTTGAGTAAAATATAAGTTTATTTTGAATTTGATGGCTATAACATGACTCAAAGAAATTGTGACAGGGATATGTTTTCAGTTTGGGAAAGGTCTGGTGTCAGGGTTCGAAGAGACGAAATCGAAAACTGAAGTAACAGAGTTTGAGGGTTTAATGATGGCACTCAACAAACTCACATACATCCGTATTCCATATTCAAAGTCTTGAAATTTTTCCACAATTTATAAACACAGTCATTCAAAGATTGGTGAAACTCTGACCAACTTCTGTGAGACTCTGCCTCTCTATGATACTCTTTAAATTCCAAATTATGTTACAGGCCTGTTGTCAATTAACCGAATTAGTTATAAAACTGTTTTACTTTTTAGTCACAATTTTACTTGCCCCAGTCCCAATGGTGGCCATCAAATACAATTTTAAACATTTAATATGATTTCTATGTTCTACTGAAAATTAAATATGGGTTTATGAGATTTGCAAATCATTGCATTCTGTTTTCTTATATTTTACAGAGTGTCCAAACATTTTTGGAATTGTTAATAAATTTAAATAATAAAAATGTTTATTGTTTTATAAAATGTATGTGTTTTTACATGTAACACTATGTAACACTCACTGACAACAGTATTTTCACTTTGGTACCGTATTGAGTGGTGTTTTAAAGAGACTTTGTGTGGAGTAAGTGTACTCTCACTGTGTGTCTGTAACAATTTTGTGCTATAGGAATGTATGAAGCATGGAGATGTTTAAAAAGCATGGAGATGTTTAGAAGAGATGGCAGTGGAGTGTTTAACAAGATTGTTCAACAGGATTTTGGAAGTTGAGAGGATGCATGAGGAATGAAGAAGTAGTGCGCTGGTACCGATCTTTAAGAATAAGTGAGATGTGCAGACCTGCAGTAACTACAGGGGAAGTTAATCAGTTACACAATGAAGTTATTAGAAAGAGTAGTGGAAGCCAGGCTGAGAGAAGAGGTGACCATCTGTGGGCAGCAGTATGTTTTCATGCCGAGGAAGAGCACCACAACGCATTATTTGCTTTGAGAATGTTAATGGAGAAGTATAGAGTAGGTCAGAAGGAGTTGCATTGTGTGTTTGTGGATTTAGAGAAAGCATACGACAGGGTGCAGAGAGAAGAGTTGTGGATTTGTATGAGGAAGTCAGGTGTGTCAGAGAAGTATGTGAGGGTGGTGCAGGACATGTATGAGGACAGTATGACAGCAGTGAAGTGTGCAGTAGGAACGACAGACTGGTTTAAGTTGGAGGTTGGATTGCATCAAGGATCGGCTCTGAGCCCTTTCCTGTTTGCAGTGGTGATGGACAGGTTGACGGACCAGGTCAGACAGGAGCCTCCGTGCACCATGATGTTTGCAAATAATATTGTGATTTGTGGTGAGTGTAGAGAGCAGGTTCAGAAGAGCCTGGAGAGCTGGAGGTACGTGCTGGAGAGAAGGGGAATGAAAGTCAGTAGGAGTAAGACAGAGTACATGTGTGTGAATGAGAGGGAGGGCAGTGGAGGGGTGCAGTTGCAGCGAGAAGAGGTGGAGAAAGTGGAGGAGTTCAGGTACCTGGGATCAACAGTGAAATGTAATGGAGAGTGTGTTAGAAAAGTGAAGAAAAGAGTGCAGGCGGGGTGGAGTGGGTGGAGAAGAGTGACAGGAGTGATTTGTAATAGAACGGTATCTGCGAGAGTGAAAGGGAAAGTTTATAGGAGGTGGTGAGACCTGCGATGTTGTATGGTTTAGAGACAGTTGCATTGAGTAAAAGACAGGAGGTGGAGCTGGAGGTAGCAGAGCTGAAGATGTTAAGATTTTTATTGGAAATGACGAGGATGGACAGGATTAGAAACGAGTTTATTGGAGGGACAGCACATGTAGGACATTTTGGAGACAAGGTGACGGAAGCTCAGTTGAGATGGTTTGGACATGTGCAGTGGAGGGACATGTGGTACATCGGTAGAAGAATGCTGAGGATGAAGGCAACAGGAGGGAGGAAAAGAGGAAAGCCAAAGAGGAGGTTTATGGATGTGGTGAGGGAAGACATGCAGGTGGTTGGGGTGAAAGAGGCAGATGTACAGGACAGAGGGTATGGAGAAGTATGATCCGCTGTGGCGACCCCTAATGGGAGCATCTAAAAGAAGTAGAAGAAGAAGAAGTGCTATAGGAATGTATGCTGTAGTCCACTGCATATTAATTTGACCCTATAACATTATTTTATGTGTGTAAGTACAAACGTCTAACATAGTTTTACATAATAGTGAAAACACATCATAATTATCATTTTATGTAGACTGTTTAAAAACAATTTGCTACAAGATTATGTTACAAATTGTTAGTTTGTCTTTACTTTCTGCATGTGTGAAACTATGGTAAGTAAATAACCTTTTTGTTTATCTACTTCTATCAAGCATTATGTATACCTTCTATAGGTATACATAAGTATACCGAAGTATACACAAGACTACTCTAATTTAAATATTGTTGGGGTGGGTACACTGTATTGCAATTAGTGGCATAAAATGTAATACTTAATATCGTCCTCTTCTTTTTCTTCTTTCAGTTTCTCTCATTAGGGGTTGCCACAGTGGATCATCTACATCTGCCTCTTTTAAACCAAATACCTGCATGTCTTCCCTCACCACATCCACAGACCTCGACCTTGGCCTTAACTTGGCCTTCCTCTTTTCCTCATACCTGGTGGCTTCATCCTCAGCCTTCTTATAAAAATATACCCCATGTCCCTCCTCTGCACATGTCCAAACCATCTCAATCATGCCTCCCTCATCTTGTCTTCAAAACATGCGCAAATCCTGTAATAAACTAGTTTCTTAAACTGTCCATCATTGTCACTCCCAATGAAAATCTCAACATCTTCAGCTCTGCCACCTCCAGCTCCACCTCCTGTCTTTGAGTCAATGCCACTGTCTCTAAACCATACAACATAGCAAGTCTTACCACAGACCTATAAACTTTCCCTTTCACTCTTGCAGATACCTTCTAACACAAATCACTTCTGTCACTCTTCTCCACCCACTCCAATCTGCCTGCACTCTTTTCTTCACTTCTGTCGTTCCACCTGCACACTTCACTGCAGTCACACTGTCCTCATACATGCCCTGCACCACCCTCACATACTTCTCTGACACACCTGACTTCCTCATACAATACCACAACTCCTCTATTGACACCCTGTCGTACGCTTTTTCCAAATCCACAAACACAGAATGCAACTTCTTTTGACCTTCTCTATATTTTCCTATTAACATTTTTAAAACAAATATTGCATTTGTAGTGTTCTTCCTCGGCATGAAACCATACTGTTGCTCTCAGATGGTCACCTCTTCCCTCAGCCTGGCTTCCACTACTGTTTCCCATAACTTCATGGTGTGACTGATCAATTTATTCCCCTGTAGTTACTGCAGGTCTGCACATCTCCCTTATTCTTAAAAACTGGTACCAGCAGATTCCTTCTCCATTCCTCAGGCGTCCTCTCACCTTCCAAAATCTTGTTAAACAACCTGGTTAAAACCCCACTGCCATCTCTTCTAAACATCTTCACACTTCTACTGGTCCAGCCAACTTTCCACTCTTCATTCTCTTAATCACTGCTCTCACTTCCTCCTTACTAATCCTATCCACTTTACCATCTCCACATCCAACCTTCTCTCTCTCATTTTTCTCATTCATCAGCTGCTCAAAATACTCTCTTTACCTTCTCAACACCCACTTCTAACTAGTCAACACATTTATATCTCCATCCTTTATTGCACTAAATTGAAGCACATCCTTTCCAGCTTGGTCCCTCTGCCTGGCCAATCGATACAAATCCTTCCTTGGTGTACAACTTCTCATACAGCTCATCATATGCCTTCTCCTTAGCTTTTGCTACATCCCCGTTCACCTGCTGCCACATCTTCTTGTACTCCTGCCCACTTTTCTCATCTCTCTGCCGATCCCAATCCTGTTTCGCCAACCTCTTTCTCCATATGCTTTCGTGTACTTCCTCATACCACCACCACGTCTCTTTGTTTTCCTTTCTCTTTCCAGACGTCACACCGTGCACCTTTCTAGCTGTCCCCCTTATCACTCCTGCAGTAGTAGTCCAATCATCCAGCACTTTTTTTACCCCCGCCAACCCAGTGTCTGACCTCTTCCCTGAGTCTTACACTACAGTCTGCTTCTTCAGTTTCAAACAGCTTATTCTTTATTCAGTCCTCACTCTCCTCCTCTTCTTCTTCAGCTCCAAAGCCACCCTACAGACCACTATCCAATGCTGTCTAGCTACACTGTCCCATGCCAACACCTTACAGTTTCCAATCTCATTCTGGTTTCATCTCCTGCATAGAATATAGTCCTCCACTCTTATATGTCACCCTATACCTCTCCTTCTTCTTAAAATACGTATTCACCATTGCCATGTCCATCGATTTAGCAAAATCTACCACCATCTGTCTTTCCACATTCCTCTCCTTAAGGCCATACCTACCCATCACCTACTCATCACCTCTGTTTCCTTCACCAACATGCCCATTAAAGTCTGCCCCAATCACTAATCTTTCTTTCCTATGTACATTCTCCACCACTTCATCTAACTCACTCCAAAATGTTTCTTTCTTCTCCATCTGACAGCCATTTGTGGAGCATAAGCACTGATGACATTTATCTTCACCCCTTCAGCTTTCAACTTCACGTTCATCACCCTTTCAGAAACTCTCTTCACCTCCACTACACTCTTGTTGTTCTCTTCCTTCAGGATCACCCCTACACCACTTTTCTTTCCATCCACTCCATGATAGAATAGTTTAAACCCACCTTCAATGTTCCTGGCCTTACTCCCTTTCCACTTGGTCTCCTTAACACACAACATGTCTACCATTCTCCGTTCAAATTAAATACTAATTTCTCAATAAAAAAAAAAAAAACTTGCATACAGAAAAGATATTATATACCCATTTTCAAACAGTTTAATAACATTTTTACAAAGTGGTAATTATTCATTTTGAAAGGAATTGAGTGCATTTCGGACAGTTTTCTTGTACAGGTGTGTACAATCCTAGCTGCTCTGAACAAAAATGGCTGAGTGAACAGCATTCATATGGAAATCTCTAAATAGCTTCTCTAATCTGAGCCAGGAGTGATGGCTCTCACTTTTTATTGGTCCATATGATAATGAAATTGCTCCATAGGCCTGTCGGGTAATTGATGAGATATTTAGGTTGGCCATCATCATTTAATTAAGTTAGTAATGTCCCGTTCACTGTATGCATTAATCAAAGGAACTGAACATTTATGGCCCGTATATTAGAGCAAAAATAGTTTTATAGTCAAGTCAAGTCAAGTCAAGTTTATTTGTATAGCGCTTTTCACAACAGACATTGTCTCAAAGCAGCTTTACAGAAAACATCAGTGAAGGTGAATGGTGTGCGTTTGTCCCTGATGAGCAAGCCGTGGCGACAGTGGCAAGGAAAAACTCCCTTAGATGATATGAGGAAGAAACCTTGAGAGGAACCAGACTCAAAGGGGAACCCATCCTCATATGGGTGACATCAAGAGTTTGGTCATTATAGTAATTATAGTAATAGTAATATTCAAAAAACCCTTTTCCCCACGCTCTCTCTCTGCCACCCTTTCTAGTTCATTCTACCCCTCTTCCACTCCTGACCCTTTCTATTACTCACCGTCTCTCACCCCTTTTTGTCACAGTTCATCATTGTATAAACTGAAACCTGTTAAGCGTAGGTGACTATTGTATTGATTTGGAGCACTATGAAATACATTTTTACTGGGTGTGTTCAGGGTAATCATTAAGTTCATGCTGTGAGCTTATCTGAAACTTGCAATCCCCCGTCGAGGTGAGAGCCACCTCCTTCACACCAGGCCACACAACAGAGAATGACTCCATAAAACATAACTAATACCACGACAGTAGCAGAATAAACTGTCATTTATAGTAGCATGCTGAAGAATCACCTGTGTTGTATGGGGGTTAAGTGTACTGTTATTTCAGTATCTAGTTCTCAATAAAAGATTTAAAAATGCTCAAGAGTTACTGCTGGATAGACACACACAACAAAGGTTACATTAAGGATTGTAACAAGGTTAACAAGTAGTGACCATTTTACTAAGTTTTCCTTTGCTAAGCTTTATTCAGATTCTTTCCTTTATTTTTTTTATTAAAAGCCTAATCCAAACCAGAAACAGACCTGAGCAGTTCAGAGTTGTGCTTTGCTCAAGAGCCCTATGCTGACTGTGTACTTAAAATTATTTATTTATTTATTTGTTTGTTTATTTATTTTAGCAGGTGTAAGTTTGAGCTCTTCTTCTTCTTCTTCTTCTTCTTCTTCTTCTTTCAGCTTTTCCCATTAGGGGTCGCCACAGTGGATCAAACCAACTACCTGCATGTCTTCCCTCACCACATCCATAAACCTCCTCCTTGTCCTTCCTTTTTTCCTCCTTTCTGGTGGCTCAGCATTTTTCTACCAATATACCCCATGTCCCTACTCTGCACTTGTCCAACATCTCAATCGTGCCTTGTCAAAGGTTTTAGTAAAAAAACTGAAAAGGTTCTGCTGTCTGCATCTGTTGAAAAAAACAACAACACCTTTTTCACCTACTTTATTAAGCAAGAGTTCACAGATTTTGAAAGAACATCTTCTAATGTAAGCAGAAAGAAAAGAAATGCCACCCAATAAGAAGTAAGATGTGTGTTATCTTTGCTTGCTAATGCATTGAATGCTGACAAAATTTGCCAGTAATCAGCCAATGCAGTGCATTAGTAAACATAAATGCAACCTTCTTCCTTCCAAACCAATAGTTTAAATTATCTTTATTTTTTTATGGATTACTTTCTTTCATTAATTATGATAAATATTATGAGATGATTCACATTCTTCCAAATTTAAAGCTGATTAACTGAGATTAATTTGATTTGCATTATACTTTAGTTTGCATAGTATTTGAACACTTTTCTAAATAAACTACATATTTCTTGTGTGAATGCTTCTTCAAATGTTTTATAAATAAATGAAAGACATAGCCTGGTTACATAGTGGGTACAGAGTCATGTTATAATGCAATGTTCGAGCTTTTATAAAGCAATAATGTGGGAAATGTGTATGGTTGTGTCAATGTCCTTGTTTGTGCATTTTCAAGTATGTTCTATCTTCACTAAACTTAATGAAGTGACCTGAAAGGACATTACATTTGAAATGTAGCTCTTGCTTCACAGCAAGGAACTATAAGAGAATAAAAACACAGAACAACAGTATGCTGGCTCTAACTTATAGCCTGTCATCTTTCTCTTCAACATTAGCCATGATTCCTCCTGCCTGCTTTTACAGCCTACTTTCACATTCCATCTGATCCTGGTCTCTCAATCTTCTGGGATTACTACAGCAAGAACAATGAAAGATTACAGATAATTTAAAACAATGGTTTAGAATATATATAAAATATAAAAAATCTCAGTTACAATGTTGGTCCTCACATTTGAACCGTGTCTAGTTCTTGTGCTGAAAACTATATTTTTATATGGTTTTGCTCTCAGCAAACGCTGATTTACACTTCAAAGATGTGCTGGAATTGCATTGGCAAGACCTCTGCTATCATATTGCAGGGTTTTTAAAACACATTAAATATTTTCTTTGAATTTGCATCCAAGTGAATAAATAGATGCCTTCTGCAATCCAATATCCATACTGCTTTATAAAGGATGATGATGATTATTAAAGCTACTTAACACCTATAAAAGCACTTAATTCCAATAGGAACAGTTGATTTCACACTGATAAACCATGTGATAAGGCTGAACATTCAAAGGTTATGACAACTTTGTAGCTAAGTAATACATTTTGGTATATAAGTCATTAAAATGTTTTACATAGTTTTGTTATTACTATTAATTCTGTACAGTGTTGGGCAATAACGCGTTACCTGTAACGAGTTACTGTAACGCAGTTACTTTTGACAGTAACTAATACTGTAACACATTACTTTTTAAATAAAGTAATTCTGATACCGTATGGTGCGTTGTCCGTTTCTTTTTTAATGAATTAATTTTGGCTGAAGTGTAGCCTACAGTCTAACCTCTTTACAGCAGCGACGCATTGTAGGATTGGTGAATGAGAACCACTGTAAACACGAAGAAGACGCACTGTGGGTGTGTTTCCTTTTATTCAAGTATGTGCGGCGGTAATGGCGAGTCAAGGCGAGAGCAAGTTTCACTTTAGTTGAGCATAAAGACAAAAACTTTTTAGTCAAATGTAAGCTGTGTCTTTCTAGTTCGAAGGTCGTATCTACTTTGATAAACAGCAGCTCCAATCTTTTGAAGCACCTTCAGAAACTCCATGCCTCGACAAAGCTAGAAGCTAACCCGGTGTTATGTTGTAGACTGTTGATAGTTTTCATACTTAGGCTGTGAAAGGAACATTTTTAAGGGCTCAACAAAACAGCTTTTATGATGCAGAAGCCACTTTAGTATTTGATTCTGAATATATTATTCAGCTTGTTTTGTTATTTATTTCAGAAATCCTTGTGATATATTCAGTTTGTGCTGGTCTGACTTTAATAAAATAGTGTTTAAAAAATACTTTGTGTTTAAGTCAGTTTTGTGTTTGTATAGACCATAACGCATAAAAGGGCATTAATGGGAACATTAAAGAACGTTCTTTAAAAAAGTAACTAAAAAGTTACTTTTAACAGTAATGCATTACTTTTTGGTGTAAGTAATCAACAAAGTAATTGAGTTTTTGAATGAAGTAACTGTAACTAGTTACTATTTCTTAGTAACTAGCACAACACTGATTCTGTAGTCTTTTAACAGTATCACTTAAACAAATCCCTTATAACTATTTAATTACTAACCTGTTTCATTTGTTATAGTTAGAATTATTTGTTGGAATTCCCAGTATGTTTAGATGATGATGATGATGATGATGATGATGATGATGATGATTATGATGATGATTCATATGCAGCCAAATTAATATTCCAGTGCTGCAAAACATACAAAAAATATAAATGCAATTGTCGGCATGCACCTGTATGATGCGAATTAAGGTCTCTGTTCCAGACATTCACCAAACACAGTCCTCAGCAATTATAGTGAGCTTGTAATTGCAAATAAATGACCTGTTCCACCATACAGCCATGGGGATCATGAAACATCCCTCCAGCCCAGCGTAATTCAAACCAACATACATAATTTACTCAGTAACAAACAATGCATTCTCTATTCACATTTCAGACAGGGGTTATTACAACTGGCTGTTTTCCCATTGTCTGTTTTGCTGCAGGACAGAATAATAATAATAATAATGCACAAAAAAACCCTAGAAAAATAAAACAGTTGTGCAGTTTATAATAATAGAGAGGTAATAAAAAACGTGAACTAACATTGGGTGATTGAATGCAAGACTGTAACATAAATAAATAAATTCCCTAAATATATTCATGAGATTTTTTTCCCCTTCTCCCAGCGACAATATAATGAGCATATAGCCTGCTTTTAAAGCCATCCATTTGTAAGCGTTGTGGTTTGAAATGGAATAGCAATGTGTTTGTGTGTTACATGACTGATGTTGTATTAAAGTCGAGGCCCCAATCTATTCAAGGGACTGTGCTGGCCTCTCTCCACAATTGAGTTAGCTCTGTGCAATCGCTGCCCATTCAACGGCTGAGAAATTGAGTTTCAAGCCTGAAGCACTACCAGTTTGCTGTAATGGAGAGAGAGACAGACATAGAAAGAGAGGGAGAGAGAAAGAGAGAGAAGAGAGAGAGAGAGAGAGAGAGAGAGAGAGAGAGAGAGAGAGAGAGAGAGAGAGAGAGAGAGAGAGAGAGAGAGAGAGGTGAGGAAATGCACACACACTGTTTACCTAAAGAAAATGAGTAAAGATGTCTCTATATACAGTCATCTGTATGCAGCTTTATACAATGAATAAAGTATTTGTGTCCTTGACTCATGTGTTTTTGACTAAATTATGAACAAAACCCCAAGGCCTGGCATTTTAGAAAGGTTCAAAAACAGAAAATAAAAAAGGTGCATTTAAAAAGTGTACTGAGCAATAACATTATTTACCCGAATTACCAGCACAAGCATTATGCAGAACAGTTTGTTATTTTGTGGGCAACATTCAGATGTTCCTAATATAAGCCCAGTCTTATACCAAAATCTAATATGTTTGAATTAATGTGAGCTATTTTATTGCATTTCAGATGAATAAAACTTTTTTTAAAGAGATTGGTTGGCAAAAAGATGCATACTAGGAAGTTATACCACTCAATAGATCTTTTATATGCTAAAATACCCCCATTGCCTTTTGTCTTTGAAGTTATTTTCTCTTGCTTTCAAAGTTAGTAAAGAATGATGCTCATTTACAAGTTCATAGGTTTGTAATGACATGTTTTAGTTAATTTATTAGAATGTGCCTTATTAAAGTATTATTTTGTCTTTTGCAGTGTGAAGTCAGTTTATGAGCTGATGGTAATTCTTAATTATATTCACACACTCATTGACACCTGGAGATCATGTCCACATCTTGTGCTCATGTGGACATGGGGAGTACATGAACAGAAATCCCATACAGACAGTTGCCCATGCTCAGTCTTTGAATTAGGAACACAGTGCCAACAACATGAACAATTGCAATAATACCACAGTAGAGAGATTCTCCAAACACACCTCAAACAGCAGGAGACTACTGGCGCATGTACAATAGTACATCTATAACATCTGGGTGTGTTGTTGGTTTCAATTAAGTTGAAAGGAAATACAGATTTTGCACTAAACACCATTTTAAATGTACTTACAATATGACTTTTATACAATAATACATAATACATGCAATTGTTTAATCTTGTAGTGAGTCTTGTAACTATGTCTTTGTGAAACTACAAAACCAACATAAAAAAAATGTGCTTGTTAGTATTTATGTAATTACTTTTGAACGAGTTACTCACTAAGATTTATAATTGTGTATATATTTTGAAGCCTTCTGAACAATGGTTTCAGGATGCCATGTCTATGATAAATGACGCCTGTAGCCTGTTTTGTCTGCTGTAGTGTACTGGGCTGTAAAACTGCATTTCCTACCCAAGTGTTTGTGTACAGTCTGCTTGCATCTGCTTTTGCCTGTTTTCGTGCCATCGCAGATTAGTTACACCCTGAAAAATCTCTTGCCAAATTACCCAGAATCCCTTTGTCCTTCAAAAGCCAAATCTCTGTCTGTCACTAGTGACCCTCGATTTGGTTTGTCTTTATTATTTCCCGAATGCTGGCCATATGTGTCCATATGGTAATTGGTATTTAAAGACCCATATGCCAGTAGTATCACAGCCAACAGAGGAGAGAGAGAGAGCGAGGGAGAGAGACAAAAAGAGAGAGAGAGAGAGAGAGAGAGAGAGAGAGAGAGAGAGAGAGAGAGAGAGAGAGAGAGAGATATCTTTAATAAAATGTGTATTTATTAATTTTCTTTATAAATGCAAAAAAGTCCTTAAATCTGGGGAAAAAAAATTTTTTTATTACCATGTTCATTTTAAATATAAAAAGTGGTTTACATGATATTTATATCAACAGCATAACATTTTGAAAAGCTTACATGTGGTCATATATGTTCAACAGAGTCAGAATAACAATGTGATTTTTTTTCTACATGTATATAAATGCAGTGATAAAAGATGAAGCATTGCTGCCCAAAATTCCTTCCAGATTTGGATAACTTGGATGTGTTGTTTCTTATAATATAAGTAAAGTAGAATATAGTCAGTTTGCAAAATGACAATATGTCTCAAATATAGAAGTAAATCTGAAAATGCAGTAGAGTATTAAACAAAATCAAGATCTCACTCTGTGTTAACATCAAATGATTGTAAAAAGAAAAATTCCAATTCTTTCTTTAGATCTACCAATCATAACTGCTATGAGCAATGTCAACAGATACTTGTTTCCCCAGCTGTCCTGTCTCTTTCAGTGCACTCAATCTGATCTCATGCAAAATTTATATTATCATCTTAACTGGCTGGAGATCTCATTGGTTTTCATTTGCCTCGCACCACTCAAATTACTCTTCACTGGTTGCTTTATCTTCGGTTTGTAAAGTGTTTAATGGACCCAGATAAAACAGCAAAAACACAACAGCAGTATTGGTTAAATCAAATAAAAAGTTCACAGTAGCAGCAGAGTGACTATGGCCATCAGAAAGCTGAAAGACAGGTAGCAGATAATGCCACCATTACTTTAAATAATTCGTTGTTTTGCTAAGATTTTTGATGCTTGCCCCACTTTAGGTCTTTTCAGGTTTTTTTAATAATCCCACTCCTGTACACTCCTGAAGGAATACTGACTTCACCTGTCTGCTCCAAAAAAATATTTAAAGTGATGGGAAGTACAGTACAAATACTTCGTTACTGTACTCAAATAGATTTTTCTGGGATCAGTCCTTTCCTTTTATTTTTCTAACAACTTTTTACTTTCACTTATTAGATTATTTACACAAATATCTGTACTTTCTACTTCTTACATTTTTAAAACAGGCTAATTACTTTAGTTTCAATCTCTTTGGTGAAATATTTTTTGTTTTTATTTTTTATTTTCATTGCACACTGTTCTCAGTCCATCAACCTTTTTCTTGTTATTGTGTGGCTTTTTCAACCTACCACTGGTGTATAATTTCCTGGCTCTCACACACCACAGATGTAAGCTAGCCTATTAAGCTAACAATGAGCAAGGCAGAAGGTAATAAAAAGTATGGATAACATGGATGAGACAGAGGGGGTCAGCGATGTAAACATGACTGAGAACAGAGACATTCCTGATCATCATCATATTTTCTCGGCTTGTGTTCTATATGGTAGATGTTCAGCCTGAATAAATTCATTAGACAACAAAATTTTTAATTTGTTTTTGTATTAATATATTAATATGATGTGAGGTTCAGTTACTGGTGTGACACTAAAACGATGGGTTACTTAACGTAATCCCGGGTTCTTTGATAACAGAGTGAGGTGTTTCACTATGGGAATCGCTTTGGGCGTGACCAACTACGGAAGCTCTTATGACACCACGTCTGTCTTGACAGACAGGTCGACCTGTGATCAGGCTCCGCCCCACCTTTATCCTTCAGGTCGACCCCTTCTAACATCATTGCAGCAAGATTTCTTCCCATCCCTGTGCAAGGAGGGAAGTACTGGTGAAACACCTCACTCTGTTATCAAATAACCCAGGATTACGTTAAGTAACCCATCGTTCTTTTTCTAACTTCGCTCGGTGTTTCACTATGGGTGATATAGACCACTCCCGGATTGCACATGATCCAGCTACACCCAATCACATGGGCTCAGGACGTCCGGCACTCAGCACTGCATGTGCCAAGGATGACTCAGACACATCTAGTCTATAAAACCGCACAAAGGTGTGTGGCGTAGCCCCAACCGGCCGCCGCACAAATTTCCTGAACAGAAACCCCCTTAAGTAGGGCCCATGATGTCGCCAACCCTCTAGTAGAGTGGGCCCACAGACCCGTAGGTGCCTGAGAACCACAGAATTCATACGCTTTAGATATAGCCTCCACAATCCAGCGGAGGATTGTGAGGAGTGAGCCCAAGACACAAACAGCTGGTCAGACTTCCTGAAACCCGCTGTTCTCCTGACATACGTATGGGGGGCCCGCACAGGGCACAAGGAACTCAATCTCTCATCCTCCTGAGGTGAGAACGGAGGAGGGTGAAAAGCCGAAAGTTCCGTAACGGGATATCTATAAGAAGAATCCACCACTTTAGGTACAAACGCCGGGTTAGGGCGAAAGGAAACTTTCGTGAGCCCAGGGGCAAACTGTAAACAGGATGGACTGACAGACAGGGCTTGCAGCTCGCTCACACGCTTAGCAGTCACTAGATCCACAAGCAGTGCTGTCTTAAGAGAAAGAAATTTCAGCCCTACGCCCTCCACCGGCTCAAAGGGGTGATGAGAAAGGGCCTATATACTATATGGAGAATACTAGACTCGTCACAACACGTTAGTCTGCCGATGTTCGCAGGGTAGTTAGCCCTCCGAAGGCTTCACCTTGACGCGCTAAGACTGTAATCGCTTGACGCTACTACGTCCCTACCGTGTAACTTAATACCCAGCAGATTGGAATAGGAATAGCTCGCCTCGACGTTGATGCTATTCCGTGACGTCGCTCAGCATGATCCCGTATGACTGAACTCGCGTTCGGTGGTGGAATCCAATGACGGCCCGCACGATGAACAGTTAAGCGAAAACAGCTGAGAACTGGATGTGCTGAGATAGCTTAGTGTAGTCCCTCACGGGAAGAAAGCGCGAATGATGTTAGAAGACCTGTCTGTCAAGACAGACGTGGTGTCATAAGAGCTTCCGTAGTTGGTCACGCCCAAAGCGATTCCCATAGTGAAACACCGAGCGAAGTTAGAAAAAGAACAGGTAGTAGTAATGGCTACTTTTTACGTAAATACATATCAGAGCCCAAACTTCTTTACTTTAACTTGAGTGGAAAAGTATAGTCAGTACTTAAACTTTTCAAACATGAGTATCTGTACTTCTACTTAAGTGAAGGATGTGTGCACTTTTGCCATCTCTGAAACACCTACTGCAGGATTTAACAATTCTTTATACTTCTGCAGAAATATTGACCAATAATGTCCATGCAAAAAAAAAATATTTGACCAATCCTGCCCACTCCTGCAGATCAGAAATTTGCACAGCCACGATCACTCCTGCAGTTTTGACTAATTCTGCCTACTCTTGTAGAAAAATTTACCAATTCCACCTACTTCTGCAGAATATTTTGTTTGGACATTTGAATACTTTTAACCCAGTTGAAAACTGTTAAATCTCACAAACTTTGGTACATGTGGCTATCACTTAACATAGTATGTGTCTGACTGTCTGCTTTGAGCATATGTGTATGTATGTGCATGTGCTCCAATATAACAGCAATATAGACCATTATCTGTTACTAAGCTGCTCGTGCCTGCAGTATGTTTGTGCTTAGTTTAGCTGCTTACATTGATGTCACTATAATGGGATAGGAAAAACACGTTTAATGTGTTGTGAAAGTTGTTTATCATTTTGCTTTGGTAATGATTAGTTGGAAGCCTGAGGGGATATGCAAATGAAAACTACACAGGCACAACAATTGAGGACAAAAGTACACAACATATTGCCAGGCAGGTTGTTGCATAATAATGAATGTTCATAAGAGTGTTGCTACTGAAAAAAATACCTCAGTACCTCAATGTGATTGTCCAGAATCTTTCATTAAACAAAGATTTTAAAAACTGTGTGTGTGTGTGTGTGTGTGTGTGTGTGTGTGTGTGTGTGTGTGTGTGTGTGTGTGTGTGTGTGCGCGCGCATGTGTGTGTGTGTGTGTGTGTGTGTGGGAGAGAGAGTGCATTATAATATTTTAACAATATTTTATTGCTAATAGTAAATGTATTTTTGCAGCTTATACTGTTATATAAAATTACCCTAAAGTGTTTTTGCCTCTTTAGGGCCTTGACAAGTACATGTCCAAAGCCCAAAACTTTACATAAACTAGTTATCTTCATTTATGAACTGCACCAATTATTAGGATATAATTTATAGAAGAACCCTTGGTGAAGACCATGAAAATATTTTGCTAGACACATGCCCAAGACTAAGTCCAAGTCCAAATCACTGAAAAAACATCCTGAGACCAGTCTTAAGTGCAAGACTTTATGTTGCCTTTGTGCTTTCCAGCTCTATGTAGAAACTTTCAACAGAAGGTTTGTTGTATTGCTAGCACTCTTTAAAGACAATGCATTGGAAAACACAAAGCTCAGACAAAACCAAGTATGTGTAAATGAAGTAAAATAAAAAAAGTGAGGTACAATAGATAAAAGACTAATGATGGGATGGATGGAATCCAGCCCAAAACATTAAATACATATTATATACATATAATATTATATACATGACAAACAAAACTACATTATGGTTAACTCAAACTGACTAATAAGTACAATTTTGGACTGGAGAACGTTTTCTTCAAATGTATTCAGTACCAGGTACTAGCTAGCCAGTTCTAGCACATGACTGTGACTACAACTGGTTATCACAGCTGCCTAAGGCATTACTCCCAAGGTGCAGAACAACAACGTTAACAAATATTGAACAACGGTAACAAATAGTGATCTGACCATCAAATAAAATTATTACAAAATATACATAACTGTGCCACTGATTATAAGGCTTAAAACCAAAAACAGCTTTAATAGCTTCAGAACTGGGAAGACAAAGTTGAATATGACCTTCCTATAAGATATTACTTGGAAAAGCACACAAGTAACATCATAGGGCAGTTGAAGAAGCTTAAAGAATCAAACACAGGACCAAACATTCTCTCTTTAACTCCTGTTCATGGCTAACCCTGGCATTGCCAGAATATGAACTTTCAATCCTCCAATGATAGGGTGAACACTTCAATGTTGCACTATTCACTCTTCTCTTTTCCACTTTTTTTTAGGCTACTTAAATTATTATTATTATTGTTATTGCAAAACCGCTGTTCACTGAAATGTTTTTTTTTCCAGTTTAACTTGCTTACATTGACAGTATTCTACTCTTTACCCTTGAACCCCAGACTTTAAATGCCAAAAGCCAGCAGCTGAATCATCTGTATAGGAAAAGTGGTCTTACTGTTCATTTTATTGCCTCTGGAAATGCCATATACTGTATAAGGCATACTCGTTATATATTTCTGCTGTTGGTGCAATCTGTCTGGTATCTCTTTACTACCACAAACAAACCTCTTCTACCAAATCATTTCAGCTCTGACAAGCAGTGTATTGTGTTTTGTAAACTTATGTAAAATGCAACGTTGAAATTATCAGCACTTACCTATTATAAAGTCCCTTCCACTACCTGGTTTTAAATCTCTAAAAACTTCTTGCACATTTAATTTTAGCTAGTCCTGTTTCATCTGAAAACTTCAAGCTAAATTCAATTCTTTTTGCTGTCACCTCCAGCCTGTCTCTTCTTCTCTTCTTAAACCAGTGCCTGATAGATATCTTTTCTTCTGTTCCTCACTTGATTAACATGTCTCTTGCTGCAGGTTCTGTTCTAATAAACTCTAAATCGTTGCCGACACCAATTCCAATGTTTAAAAATCCAGCTTTGGAAGTGCCTATTTAGGCAGTCACAAATCCATCCATCCATTTTTTAGCTAAGGCACATTCAAAGATTATTTACATATCTTTCTTTTGATAAATGTTGGCATAGTTTTTCTTTATGCTTAATGCATTATCTTACAACCACTGACTAATAAAATTTCCAATAGTAAACCCCATGTATTAGGTCACAACTCTATATTTGTAATATACAAATGCTTTAATGAAACCAAGTGACACCATGGATTCACATTTCATTGCTTTTCTATTGATACTTTATTGACTGAATTTATTTATTTATTTATTTTTTATTTCACGTGTATGTGACAAAAAAAATGTCAAATGTCAGCCAAAGCACATTGTAGTTATTGGCTCTAAAGTGCCTGTCTCCAGGCAACTGTGCTTGTTAATAAAATCGATTGTGCTATTGTAAAACTCTCTTCTGATGTCTGAAATTTTGGACAGATTTCTGGACCTAAACATGCCTGGTTCCATATTCTTTATGTATCTTGTGTTAAATTTTATTTGGCTTTATACTTTATTAAAAATCTTTTTCATGACATCTCACTTTGATTACCACGATTCCCACTTACTTTGTTTAACATTCAATCATTTGCTGCTTTGATTTTTCCCCTGAGTTCACTCTATGAAGTGATGAATCAATAAAGGAACATTCAGTTTCTAGGTAAGTGCATGGCACAGAGCTGAGATTTTGCAGCAAGCAACAATTATAATGGGTTTTTGGAGGTTTTCAGGATTAGCATCAAATTCCTCAAATGAATTCTTTGCATATGGTTGCCTGACAGCTTCCTAAACCTTCACTCTCAAATCTGAGGCAGTGTGCAAATATCCTCTGGATGTCATAGGGAACTAATTTATGGTTTTCTGCCTATATTATACCTTGACACCACAAATTATTTTAAAAGAAAAAGAACCCTGGTTTCCTTCTTACAGAGATGATATTGCTAGCTAACCTTGAACATTAATATAACCTTTCTGTCTAATTGTGCCATGCTTTGATCAAAATGTTCTAATTCCTGGTCAACAGAATACAATGTATGACATAAATTAAAAGTATACTCTTTGGCCCTTTCCTGACCAAATTATGTGGTGCTTAAAAAATGTCTCTAGGTTACGTATTCAACCCTAGTTCCCTGAGGGAACGAGACGATGCATCGCAACACTTTGGGAACATTTCCATGTTGTTTATGCTCTGAATCACACATGTAATCCAGTCAACGAAGAGATGTGTTGTCACCGGTGGGGTGACGTCACAACCAGGAAGCTACAAAATGTGAATACAGTGGAACTGATGCTAGCTTCTGCAATGAAAATGTAAGTGGGGATTCGGAGAGTGTGGCTTGGAGACGCAGCATCTCATTCCCTCAGGGAACTAGGGTTACATACGTAATCTAGAGACGTTCCCTTTCAGAAACTCGAGCTGCGTTGCAACGCTTTGGAAACAAAAGAGTCCAATAATGCTACACTGAGTCCCTGCCTAGTGTGTAAGAGCACAGACAGAGTTCAGGCCAGAGGAGCCAGGAGTGGCTCTAAGTTCAAGGTTATAGAACCTGATAATGGCTAGTGGAGTGGACCATCCCACAGCATTGCAAATGTCCTGAAGTGGGACTCCAGTGGACCAGGCCTTAGAGGCCACCATACTCCTGGTGGAGTGACCCTTGACACCGATATGGCATCCACAATTCACCTACTGAGAGTCTGCTTGTCTACTTCCTCCACTGACTCATCCTGTGGATGTATGTGTCCAGTGCTCGCATGTGTCCAGTGCTGTCATGCTGCAGGCTTTTTTTCCACCTTCCTTTCAAGCCCCTGGCAAGGAGAAGCAAAACCGGCTGTGTCAGAGGGAACCATAGGTATATAACCCGGTCTGGGGAAAGAAAGGCACTGGCCATGCCAGGGGTAAACTCCGGGAAGATGGGGGCACGGAGGGAGCTTGTAGGTCCCCGACCCACTTCAGGGAGGATATAGCTAGAAGGAAATATAGCACCTTGGCCAATGGCTCGAAGGGAGGCTCTGACAGAGCCTCCAGCAAGACGGTCAAGTCCCACACCGGCACTCTGGGTTGCGTCCTGGGCCTCAGCTTCCGGGTGCCACGCAGGAAACGTGTCATCAAAGGGTGTTTTCCCAGTGAAGCGGAGCACAAGAAGCCCCGATAGCAGACACATAAACCTTCAGGGTCGATGGAGCCAACTCTGCGGCAAACTGTTTCTGCAGGAACTCCAGCACTAAACCAACCGGGCAGTTAACTGGGTGCAATTGGTGGTGCTCACACCACGCAAAGAACAGATGCTATTTAGTGGCGTACGACCTCTTCGTAGAGGGAGCTCTGGATTGGAGAATGGTCTTCACTACCTCGGTAGAGAGACCAGCTGCTGTGCCCATAAGAAGATGCAATAGCATCAATGATCCATCTGCTCACAGTCTGCTTGTTAGCAGGATGGACTCTCACCTGAATCTCATCTCATCTGCCTGTAACCTAGCCTTTATAGGGGGCATGAGCGCAGACCCCTTCTGATGGTTGATGTATGAGACCACCGAGGTGTTGTCCAAACAGATCATCAGGTGGTTATCTTTAAGGTCCTGGAGTAAATGGTTTAATGCTAGAAACACCACCAGCATCTCTAGGCAATTGATGTGCCATAGTAGATGGGGCTCTTCCCATCTTCCCTGGGCAAAGCGGGCACTTATGACCACTCCCCACCCCGTGAAGGATGCATCCATTGTAAGCGTGAACCCGGTATCTCTCCAAACATCTAAGGCACATAAGCATTGCCGTGTGACCTTGATCGTACGGAGGGGGTAGCCCGTCTGTGAGAACCCATGGGTCCTGAGCCACCACTAAAGGGGTCTCATGTGCAGGAGGCCAGGTGAAATCACACTGGATGCTGCTGCAATAAGCCAGAGCAATCTATGGAACTGCTTGGCAGTAAGTGACTGCCCTTCTCTGACCCTCCTGACACCTGTAAGAATGGATGCAATGTGGGCGGGAGAAAGCTGCGCACGCATAAGGGTCGAATCTATATGACACCCAGAAAAGTAGTTCTCTATAATAGAGAAAGCACACTTTTCTTGGTGTTCAGCCGAAACCCCAGCGCCTACATCTGAGTGAGAATGACATCATTATGCCGGACCGCTAACTGCTCTGATCAAGATAATATCAACCAATCGTCGATATAGTTAATACACTGGTGGCGCTGAGGAGGGATGGACACTGTGTAATGAGGTGTACACCGCCCTCCTAAAACTGACTCCCTTTGGTTGTCAGGTCCTCTGTGCCAAGGCCCGCCTGAGAGGACGACCCTCAGTTCCACTGACTCCTTGGGCTTGGGCCCCCCTGAGCAACGAAGATGGGTAGCGCTGAAATGCCGCCAACTGTTTCTTAGCCTTCAGGATCTTGTCGACAAACGCTCCTATGGGCCACCGAACAAGCCAAAAGGCACCATCGGGGCTGACAATGGGGCTGACTACAGCCTTGGCCATTTCTTTGGTGGCCCTGAGAGCTAGGTAGGCTGCATGACATAGCTCTTTCATATCGTCAGCCCAAGAGCTAAATCCCTAATCCATCTCCCACAGCAGGTCAGCCTGGTATCTCTTCAACACAGCCATAGTGTGGAGGCAACCCCCAGCCTGACCAGCTGCCACCTAAGCCTTGTCCACCAGAGCTGGAGTCAACTGCAATGGCTTAGGGATGACACTGCACCCGAGGAAAAATAGCGTCCCTTCCACCTGTGGCATCGTCCCATCTCTTTCATCCCCACTATGTTCGTGCACAGCAAAACGTCTGGGGTGAAAAGGCGAGCTGCATATGGGCCTTACATCAGTGTGCAGAGGTAGGGCCAGCTAGTTCAAGCTTGGACACGGCCCCCTAGTCTTGCTGGTCTCCAATATCTCCCCCTCCTCAGAGGAAGAAAGGTGGAGCGCAGTGCATCAAACGGCATGATTCCCCCAAAAAGCAAGCGCCAGGCCCAGCAGGTGAGGTAAGGGATGTGCCCATTTCCAAGCCCTCTGTCAGGTCCGCCTGCAAGCCCCACGATGTCCAACACCACTTTGCAACAGCGGGGCCAGAGCCATGAGGGAGAGTGTTCTCCTCAAAGAGCACTCTCCTGGAGTGGAGAGTTCGCATGGACATGTGGCTACAATGCGAGCAGTCAACCCCTGCCTGTGATGCTGCGTCTCTCTATTGGCCGGATTACACACGAGATTCAGAACGTTCCCAAAGCACTGCGACGCAGCTCGAGTTCCTGAAGGGAACTTAGGTGTGCTTGAAAAAAATGGTGCACTTATTTTTTGTCACTATTTGAGTTACAAATTCTGGATTAAAGTTGGAAAATAAATCAAATAAAATAAATTAAATCTTTAAACTTGTTGTTTAGAGTTTGTTTGTTTGATGGTGATGATAGCAGAACTCATACACCCTAATAAATAGAAATATAGAACCAAAGGTGGGGTGTACTTCTTTTTTCCACGACTGTACTTGTGTGTATATATGTACATTTTAACATTACAAGCCAAACCTTGTATGCCCACAAACAACTCTGGCAGGTAATATACACCGACCAGAAACAAACTGCATGAGTGACTTGATGGTAGAAGGAACATCACCTATTTGCACCATTATTTATTATTTCCACTAGCTCAACCTTCCCTGGCTTTCTGTTTTGTTTAAGCTCTTTTAACTCTTCGATTCGATTTCCCTTTACATGTTACAGTTGCTGATTTGCATACTAATGTGTATTTAAGTTTTAAACATACATGTCTGGATTTGCTTTGTTAGCAGAATGTGAGGAGAGTGTATATGGCTGAGACTGTATATATGTATATATTGATTTTATCTTTAACACTAAATCCTTACAAACACTGAAAGCTATAAATATTTAGAGTAAAACACTGCACATGTGCAGTGACATAAAAAATAAAAAAAACACTAAATTTGCAAAATCACCCATGTGAGCTACATTAGCTGTGAGAATATGTAATTGCATCTTTGCTACTTGCTTACTGTATCTGTTATGGCTGGATAATTTATTTTTAATTGTGTTTGAGAGAAAGTGTGTAAGAGTGTGCGAGAGTGAGCTTTAGTGAGCAGGGTCTTATAAGTATAAATTTTTTTTAGAACATGAGATGGAACATGGCATACAGTATACACTAACCTTAAGACAGGTGGATGGCTAAGATACTGTATGCTACCTCTCATCTGCTAGCAGCTGTGTTTGTTCTGTGTGTGTGTGTGTGTGTGTGTGTGTGTGTGTGTGTGTGTGTGTGTGTGTTTGTGTGTGTGTGTGTGTGTGTGTGTGTGTGTGTGAACAAAAGAATGTGTCACATCCGCTGTGATTGATGTTCATGTGCTAAAATAGTTAGCACCATATTTACAAGACTCCCCGGTGGGGAAACGTGCTATCCATTTAATTGTACCTTGCTTTAACTCTCATTGTTTCTTTCCCCTCCCTTTGATTTTCTTCCTGTTCTCTTTTAGTGCAGTTATATTCAAAGTCTGGAATTCAATCACTCCTGTTATTGATGGGTTACATAAAGATGCATGACGTGATAGTTATTGTTTGCTGTAATAAAACCGCTTTGTTTCTCCAGCTTCTTGCAGCAATAACAATAAATTGCATATGGGGAATAAACTGCAAATGAACTGCAGATGGCAAAAGCCAGAAAGCCTTGATTAATCCAAAAATGCTTGTTGCATAGAGAGCTGAAAGAGAGGAGGAAAAGGAAAAGGAGAGCAAGAGAGAGGGAGAGAGAGAGAGAGAGGGAGAGAGAGAGAGAGAGAGAGAGAGAGAGAGAAAGAGAGAGAGAGAGAGAGAGAGAGAGAGAGAGAGAGAGAGAGAGAGAGACAGAGAGACAGAGAGAGAGAGAGAGAGAACAGAATGATGGTGTGATGTTGGGTCAGTGTAATGAACTTGTAGTTTAAGGTGGTGTGTGTGTGTCCATGTTAGAGAGAGAGAGTGTGTGTGTGTGTGTATGTGTGTGTGTGTGTGTGTGTGTGTGTGTGTGTGTGTGTGTGTGTGTGTGTGTGTGTGTGTGTGTTGATTTGAGAAGCAATGAAGTGCCTGCTCTATTCAAACACTGAATGATGGGGTTGCCAGGTTCATTCCTCTGGTTCAGAAAACAAGCTCTCCTTTCCTCCTCCCTCTCCTCCCTTGTTCAAGACCCCCATCCCCCATGCCATCCCCCTCTCCATTTCTCTCTCCTTTTATGAGCCATTTCCATTCTAAGCACAGGCTGCGTTTTTATGGACTGACAAATGGAGGAACTGCCAATCTTTTCTTTTTCCCCCTCCTGTTCTTTTGTTTTCATCAACCTTTCCACTTAACATTGAAAAAGAAAGAAGTAGGGGAAAAATAGTACAGCCCAGCTTTAAATGTGTAATTAGGAAGTGCCAAAAAGGGCAGAGGAGATAGAATAGCAATTGGAATAGGAATACTGTTTAATGTGGAGTAATTAGTAATTCCCAGGCCTGTGTGGTTTTTAAATACAGGAATACACAATTTAAGCGTGGGTGTGCATGTGTAGAGAAAACTAAAGGTCTTTAACGCAAATCCTTTTAACCCTGTTTTAAATGCAGCTGCCAATACTTAAGGCAATAAAGAGGCATTTAAGTAGTTATGATGTTTGCCAAATCAGAAGCAAAGATGATTTTCATAATACCACAAAAATAAAGCCTCCCCTTTCACCTTTCCACATCTGTCTCTCTATAATGTTTATCCGCTAATATTAGCTAGACAATTAATACTTTTACAGGCATGTATACTGTAGACTGCTAAGTATGGCTAAGCATTTCTGTCTGTCAAAGATTAAAAAAAGACGTCAATAATAGGTTTTATTGTTGTTTTCCGAATCCTAGTATTTGCTGTAATATGCTTTTTTTTGGTCGCATACTAACTAACCTCACTTACCAGCCTGCAATCTCTGTCATAAAACAAGTAGTAAAAGCTTTAAAGTAGTAAAATAGTAAAAGTTATAAGATATCTTTCTGAACTAATACTCATGCTACAACACAGGGCAGCATACCACACTCTGTACTTAACACTTTTCCCTCTCTTCTGCATACATGACCTAACAGATACCCATGATTGGATAATGCTGCTGTGAATCTCACTCAAAGAGCAATGGACAGTTTTACTCTGTTTTGTGAGGAGGTGAACTCGTTATCTGGATCACAGGAAGTACTCTTATTTTCGCATTATCTATAACAAATACCTTAGCATTGATTATCTTGGATTTGAGTGTGGAATGATATGAAGAAGCCGGGAAAAAAGAAGAGAGGCTGAGGCTGAGTTCTTTTCAGTCCACGCTGTGGTTTCTGCAGCCTATCAGTTGCGATTGTGTCTGGTGATTACTCTTTTCAGTCTATTTGTACAGTGAATGTTTTATGAATGTTTTCTTCTTTACTCCTTTTCTTTAACATCCTTCATTTTACAGAACATGCATCAGTGCAGTGAATAGGGGTTATGGTAAAAAGAAAAGTTGGAGTCACATTAATTCTTGAGTCACTTTAATTCTCGCTCCAAACCAGTATTCATGTAACATGCTGTAAGCTACAAAAACAAGGAAATAATACAATATCAGATTAATGTGAAGTGGCAATTAAGGAAATGTTGTACCATTTTGTCACACATTACAATTTGGCCTTGATGAATATGCATGTTCTTTTTTCATTATTTTGTATTTACAAAGTGTCTGTGAAGTCAGTCAGGGATAATCAGAGAGATTTAATGCTCTGCAGTTTATTAATAGGAATATGTGTTTGCGACATTTTGTGTTTGAGCAGCAGTTATGCTCATCTGTTTAAATGCTATTTATGAAGAATGAAGACAGAGCATAGACAGAGCTGCATATTCTTTAACTTCAAGTCTCCCTCTCTGGAGTAATCAATATGCATTAAATCTGCTAAATCTGATTTTATGCTTATTAGTAATTCAATGAACAGACAAGGAACAAAAAGAAACCCACCACTCATGATTACTTCAAAATAAGAACAAAAGATGCAAATGGGTTCTCTCTCTCTCTCTCTCTCTCTCTCTCTCTCTCTCTCTCTCTCTCTCTCTCTCTCTCTCTCTCTTTCTCTCTCTCTCTCTCTCTCTCTCTCTCTCTCAAACACTCTAATATTTAACACATTCTCTGATTAAAACACACTCTGAATTCTTGCCATGTTTTGTCATAAATTACCAGCAGCTCTGACAACACTTAAATTAAATATTTACTTGCAATTGTATTAGCTTTCCACTCTGTGACAAATTTGAAGAGTTAAGTGCAACAGCAGTTGGATGAAAAGAAAAAATGGAATAAAACCACTTGGTGGTATGCTGGTATAGAAATAATAATGATCAATTATTGAAATTAATGATCAATGATTAAAAGTTTTGTTTTTGCAATTTTGTCAATAAAAAAAAAATACTTTCTACATGTGTTCCTCTTATAGGTACATTTAATGTTGAAAAACAAGTTATGATTATGTTAGATTAAGTTATTATTTTGACTGTATAATTAATTAAAAAGATTGATTATGTTCTCTTAATTCTGTATTCTGTTTCCTTGAGAGTTAGTAAACCAGAGGTTGATATAATGGAATGGTGCCTCTAATAATCAGTAATTTAATTAAGTCTATTTATGCTGGCACAAGTTCTGGTATCAGGATGATGCGAGCAAAAAATTGTGTCTTAATATTTAATTTAAAACCTGAGAAAATATCCTGACTACCGGATCCTGACAAACATTTAAATATTTGGTACCTGGAAATCTTTACATATTAAAAAGACTTGACTTTTTTTAATTAATTTTTTTATTTTTCTTAGGATTGACTTGATTAAATGAATATTTTATTTTCTATTGTATTGGATACTATTTACAGTGTAAGTGATTAAAGTGTGAAAAGGCTTTACTGTAAATTGTCATTAATTAAAATGTTTTTTGAAGTAAACAGTAGATATAAGGTATCAACTGAAACGCAAAAGAATAGTATCAGTCTCAGAAAAGAAAAAGTGGTATCGTGTCATCTCTAAACTGAAATATGAATGACAAGCTTTGAGTCATTATTAATTAATGACTGTGTGGAAAATAAGCGGTTTCACGCTATTTCCAAACGAGTATTATATTAACTCTAAGCTCACCACCCATCTCAACCCATCTCTATGAGATTGCACTACAGCATGCACAGCCCATTTCACAAAAATAAGTAGCTCTGTCCACACAGCTGGGACAGCAAATCCCAGACTCGACATGTATTTACATGCAGAAAAGAGAAGCAGTTCAAGGTGCTCATTTCGTTATACATAATGTGTAATTGCTGCTGTGAGTGGATAGAAGCTATAAAAGACCTTTTCTTTTTTTCCCCTTTCCTCATTCAGGCACTGGCACAGAGCCAGCTCTCTCTCTCTCTCTCTCTCTCTCTCTCTCTCTCTCTCTCTCTCTCTCTCTCTCTCTCTCTCTCTCTCTCTCTCTCTCGCTCTCTGTGTGTGTGTGTGTGTGTGTGTGTGTGTGTGTGTATATGAAGCCTGTTCACTCGATCTGGCTGTTGCTAAGCAAAGCCAAACCAAACAGAGGTAGCAAGAGCCGCAAATTGACAGATGGGTGTACATTTACAGACTCCATAGGCCTCTCCTTGTTTACTTACCAACTATTTCTGTCCAGTCTGAGGCTTAACGCCACATGCACGTCCAGAAAGAGTCAATTAGCGGAACCGTGATTAAAACGGATTTAATCGTATTTGGGGTAGTGAGTGATTCTCGTTTTCACAGATCCCCGATGAGAATAACTAAGGAAAGGGCTGAAAGGTTTCAGTCACACTTGCACCCCCCTCTTTTTTTCTACAGGACATTTGGTAGGTATTTAATGTGCTTTAAAAGAGCAAGTATATGAGTGGACTGCATTCATAATGTGCTTTCTTTTTACTGCACCATACATTCCTTTATAATGATTCCCAGGTGGGCAGTGAGCACAAAAACAGCCCCCACACACACACCTCTACCACCATATTTTAATTACGCTTTCTGTAATTCTGAATGCCTCAGGGTTAATGTAACAGCTTTGATTAGCCTATTGCACCTTTAGCAAAGGCTATATTTAAAAAAAAAAAAAAGAGTGTGTTGGTAGATTTAGAGCACACACAGAACCCTCATACTCTGCAAAATAACTAATTTGTTTATTAGGGAGAGTGGAAAATGTTTCAGATTGAAAGATTTTACAATTCTAGGAACTTTGGTTCACTGAATGTCCAATGTGTATGATTTCCAAGTTCTTGAACATTTAATTTAACACTGTCACGGAATTTCGTGATATAGTCAGAAACTTTAATCTATTGATTTGTGTTCATGGACATGAATTTCTCTCTTTTTTCGTGTCACTCAGCACGACTGCTTCTGTCTGGCTCTGTCTCCATAGCAACGGAGGCAGAGGATCATGGGTAATGCTGACAGAAATGCAAAAGGTAATCTTTTTACCCCCATTTTTAAAGCAAAATAAAACAGAAAATATACGGTTAAGGTTATGGTTAGAGTTATACTGTAATAAATGTGTGTGTCTCTAATTAACACAGTCTCTTTAATTACCAGGGAGAATATATTTTCTGTAGTTTGACTGCAAGGAACAACTGACGATGGTTTATTATAGCAAGTAGCTTGCCAAATATAAAGCAATAAAAACAAGGATAAAATCTCCTGCTTAAATGTTGAGTAATAGTGCTTGAAGAATAAAAATCGATAACAAATGAGAAAAAAGCAATACCACATCTGTGGTGTCCAGTCGCAGAAATAAAACTTTGGCAGAGGCACCAAAAATACTTCTTATTGAAATACATTACATAGAAAGTCATCCTAAGTGACATGAAAAAAAGAGGGAAATTGGTGTCTATGAGCACGAATAAATAGATTAAGTTTCTTGACCATATTACAAAATGCTGTGAGACTGGGCTGTTTAATTACATTGAAGTAATGTTTCTAGAATGTTAATGCAACATTTTTAATTCTCATAAACCCGAAACATGTATTTTCTGAAAATGTTGTACCACTGTAATAACTGTACAAAATAAAAACACAGCATGATGTTATAGGAATGCATTAAATGACAGAGTGGTGTAATGAAGATTCTGCTAACACCACTGTTAACACCTGCTGTGATAATAAATTGCTTTATTTCTCTTATACAACAGCAATTTGTAAAAGATTCAAAAGGAATACCTTATTTAATGCCTTTCTAGTTATATTTAATGTTGGGAAACATTTCCAAAACAAGTCACTATCTTATCACTAACTTTATAGCAGCTACACTAAAAAAAGTTGTTTCTCTCACCATATCCTATTTTCTCTCCTATTTAAAAGTTAATAAGAGAAAAATAACAAGTTGTCATATTGTTGGATCTTGTGAACTCTGTCCTAAAGACTTTTTCTTTTCTAGTGACAATTGCTGACACTGATACTGGAAACTTTCAAAGTCACATAGATATCTAAAATGTGTCGTTTTACATAAACAAAATCACATCAGTAATTAGACAAAATAATATCAATACAGAAACAATACCATTATAACTAGAGCATTAATATAAACCATGTAACTGAACTGCTGTAATTTTTGCCATTTGGATAACTAATCAGACCAATTAGACCTGAGAAATGCACTGGACTTCTGTATTAATAGCCATTTAAAATATTTTATTATAACATACAAAAGACACATTTATTAATTTAAAACTTTCCCCGTCAAGTGAGATGAAGTAAATTTTCCTATGAAACTAGAATTTATTTTTCTCTCATTCCCTCAACTGTTACATTGAATGAAAAACGTTTGCAGGGTAATTAATTATGATGTTGTGGAATGAACAATTGCCATGACATTGTGTCATGTGCAGTAAGGCAGGAGATTTATTTCCCTGCTGTCTGCATCAAGGCTTCCTCTCCTGCTTCTGCAAAAATGAATGCACTTTTTTTGCACATTTAAATTATGGAAGGAAATGGGGAGGCTAAAAAAATATAAAAAAAAAAAAAATCGATGCTGTACTTGTAGGCAGACTGTAAATGCAAAACGGCAGGAATGAATCACTTCTAATGGCACAGCTGACATCTCGACTTAATATTACAATTTTAAAAAGCCTCATGAAAGATTGATTATGTAAAACCTTTTTTTTATTTACTTGCTGAGGGAAAAAAAAAAAAGATCGTTCCACTTTATAAAACCATCTGGAAATACGAGAATGTAAGAAGAGAAAGATAGAGAGGGAGAGAAAATGGCTGAAAGCAGGGGAGTGTTTGGATTATTCCAAACAAGCATGAGGCAGTTCATATATGCAGTATGCAAACACTCGGAGCTTACTCTAAACATTAGCTCAAGTGCATGCACACATTTTTCACACACACAGTCCATATATAGCTTATATATAGAGAGTCATATATATATATATATATATATATATATATATATATATATATATATATACAGTATATGCTGAGACAATGTTTATAGCGAGGGACTACAGGCAAAGGAAAAAACTTTACTTGGCACCAGACAGAACTTATTTTAGGTTTATGTACAAGCTACAGTTATAGTTATTAGCCTGTTTGACTGTTTCCTTTAATGGAAGAGGTTTAATTCAAACCTCAATAACTCAAAATAAAGTCTTCCTATTAACAATGTCAGTTTGGACTGAATATTTTGTGTGCATGGAAAGTTCTGAAATAAAAAGCTTTTTATTTTAATATTACTATACATGTTTAAATAATTAACCTAACATTTGTCTAGTTGTATTAAATATGTACTGGGGGACTGACTGGGAATTAATTGTTACAATTTTAATAGCTTTAAATAGCTTAAAACATTAATGAAAGATTGTTTGATCTGGAACAAGGCCTTCATGGCAATCTGATAAGACATCACAAGGACTATTACATGTTAATAATTTCAGTGTCTAACCCAAGATTTAATTGTTTAGGGTATATAAGAAAATATAGTGGTATGGTCACTGTCCTGGTCCCTTGTGGTGAAATAACTACTCAGTATGGAGACTTTTAATCTTCCTATTCAAACCTTTAGCCACAGACTGTGAGGAGTGAGCAACAGAATAAGATCATAACTGCAGGTATCAGAAATGAGGCTGTGTTTGGTGGCTCTGTAACTTACTCTTCATGATACACAAGAAACCAGGAGAGCTTCAGAGCTTGATTCTCCCGTGAATCGGAGAACACTGGACAGAGACAATTGGGAAGACCCAGAGTCCACTTGAGACAGTGTATCAAAGTTAGCTTGATAATACCTACAGAACCACTAAGGAAGAGCTGAAATCTGTGGGCAGGAAAAAAAGGCCCTATTCCCTATCATTTAATGCATAAAGAAATGAATGATTATGACCAAAATTAGTTTATTTTAAAATTTCTAACCTATTACACAACCAATCAGGTACACAATCAGGTACATCAGCACATGCTTCCTCTGGTACACATGAACCAATCAAATGCATCTTTTTGTCATAGTTCATCACAGGAGATTCCTGGGTGGTATCAAAAAGTTTCAAAACTAGCTCTGTTTACAATAAAGTACATGGTTCATCTATGTTTACACACTCTCACCTTCAAAATAGTCCCCTTGCAGTGATTATTAATACAGTGCTCCAGTGTTCCTGCCACTTCTGGAAAATGTCTTGAAAGGTTTATTTTTCGAAGCGTGTCAAGCACCTTCTGTGATTTGCGCTGGATCTCCGCAATGGTGTCAAAACAGCGACTTTTAAACTGGAGCTCTATCTTTGAAAATAGGACAAAATCCCCAGCAGCCAAATCTGGCGAGTAGGATGGGTGCAGAAATGAGATCACATGCATTGTTCTGCAACGACCATGCACAAGTTACCAACTGGTTTTAACATTTTCGGTAGTTGAGCTCATTAAAGGTCTTCCATGCCTTTTTTGGCAAATTTGCCCGGTTTCATGAAGAAATTCACCTTTGCTCTTTGTTTTAACTTGCTGTCCATAATAAAACTGCAGACATAATAACATACATGGTCACATAAGTTCTCTGACTCCGATGATTGGTTAATTTAGCGTTGATTAACACTCAGAAGCAATGTGCTAACATGCTGTTATAAATTGCCAATCTCTGATGGTTCTACCTCCTCAGCACCGAATTGCATTTTATTTTATTACTGTTTATTTATAAACCAACCTCAAAACAATGAACCAGTTATTTGGAGTTTAAACTCAGAATCTTTGAATCACTAGGTCAAATCCTTCTGCTTCGTCATAAAAACTAGCTCAAAGTACTATGCATAAGTTTTAATACAGCCATATTAGATTACACAAACTTTGATTTTTAACAAAAACAACCTTTCCTGCTACAATGTTTTATCTGATATCCATTGAATTTGCTGCAGATGGCTTTCCATCAAAGCCTAACTCAAGGTATTGAGTATAGCAAGCATTCAGCCATAACTTAATAACAAAACAAGCACAGACAAACAAGAAGTCAGGACACCTCTATGAAATGCTTTTATGTTTTGAGAGTACCCAAGGCATTCACTAACTTTTAGGGTAACCATAAGGGTATGATTAACCTCAATGCTTTTCAAATCTGACTTTGCAAGTCTTTGGGTTATTTGTCGGAGAATGCTTGGAACCCTTTCACAGCTGTATTTATACAAGGTTTTTATACAAAGTTAAAGAGTAATTGTGCTAACTAGTGCTATTCTTAAAGTGTTTTTTATCATGTCTGCGAGATCATCATGGACATCAAGTTAGCGTGAAAAAAAAAACGTGAAATTCTGCATGAACTGGGCAAATATGCCACAGAGATGTTTGATATGCCATACAGCAAAGCTGCAATGAGTTGTTTGAGGTGTTTTGAGTGGCACCTGTGATTCAAAAGCAGAACATCAATGCAAGATGACAAGAGATCAGGAAGACCTTCAACAAGCGTAACCCCTAAAAATTTTGAAACCATTCGACAACTAGTGCATGATGATCGTTGGAGAACAATCACATGATCTCACATCCACACCCATCCTACTCAGCAGATGTGGCTCCTCTGGAAAGACTTTCCCCTCTTTCCAAAAATGAAGATCCAGCTCGAAGGTCACCTTTTTGACACCACTGCGGAGATCCAGCGAGAATCGCAGAAGGTGATTAAAATGCTTTGAAAAGAAGATTCCCAGGACATATTCCCGAAGGAATGGCAGGAAAGCTGGGAGCGCTGTATTAATGTGCAAGGGAACTATTTTGATGGTGATAGTGTGTTAACGTAGATAAATGAAGTACTTTCTTGTAAACAGAGTTAGTCTCGAAACTTTTTGATACCACCTCAAATCATATTATCTCAATTTTTAGTATAAATTTTTTAACTGGCAAAAACTCAAACTAAATCAAAACAAAAACCTTGAGGAACTGTCAGGAGATTAAAGCAGGATAATTAAATGGTAGTTCTACAGCCCAAAACCGCACCTAGAACACTTTTAGCTACAGTGGGTCTTTTTGTTACCAATGTAACTCATTCTGTGCATACTTTCAGGATAAAAAAAAATCATGTCAAAAACTTTTTATTACAGTACTGAAATATTGACTCATTTTCCATTTATACAGTTTCATATGTTGTTACTTAAACACACCAAGTCCCTGAGGAAAAGGTCTGAGGGGGGAAAGAGAGAGAAAGAGAGAAAGAGAGAGAATATGGCAGAAAGTCCAATAAACATGTTTTGCTATAAAATCAAAGACTGAAATAAATTAGCTGATTTAGTAGCAACAGTAAATAACAATTTGTGGATTTGATGGGAACTGCTCAGCAGCTTGCTTCAGGGACTTTTCTCTCAGCACACTGCAAACAGATATGGATTAAAAAATCTGCAGCAATGAAAAACTCTATTACACAAACGTCTGTTTATTATAGTGCTAGTGGCAAATCCACACGTTCATAAACACTAGACTGAGAACATCATGTGTTTTGTGCGTTCTAAAATTTTTGTGCTATAGCTACAGAGTACAAATGAATATCTGACGAATTAAAAACAGCTTCACAGACATCACATTTATTGGCTTTATGTACACAATGCGATCTCTGAGTTACTGGCACCATTCTTAAAAATATGCAAAAATGAATATACAGTATTAAGTAAATAACAAATGATGTAAGTGTATTTGCAGACATATGGAGAGAAAACCTGCTTTATCCTTTGTGATGGATCCAGAGTCTATACCAGGGACACTTTGTTTTAAGAAGAAATAAACCCTGGATAGCACGCCAGTCCATCACATGCATTCACACATTCATTCACACTACTTTACTCACACTAAACCACCTACTGGCATGATGTTAGTAGAAAACTGGGCAAACTAAATGAAATCTGGAGGAATCCACTTGCAAAAAACATGAAGAGCATGCCAAATTCCACAAAATACCTCTACAAACACACACACATACCATAGAATATGAACTGACTTAAATCCTAGTGACAATAACAGCACTGAGCCATTTTTTCAAAGTCAGGAAATTTATGGACACTTGTATATACAGAACATTTCAACATTTCATTGTGGGTCCATTTCAACATTACTTTCTGGATCATTTAAAGCTCTTTTATATTTTCGACATTAGACCAAAAGCCTTCAATAAGGTTTACTTCAATAACACATTATGCGGGGCAATAATTATGCTAAAATTGCTGTTCAGAAGACAAATGTTACATATAATGAGCATCAATAATTCTGGAGTTCAGTGCAGCAGTTCGTAAATACTGATAATATTAATAAAAAAAACTATTTAAAAAAAGTAAAAAAAAAAATAAAAAAAAACCTACAGTATATAATGAAAATGTATAATTTTACAATCTGATGTTAACATAGAAATGATTGCAAGTTAATGAATCTAATTTCACCTTAATTTCCCTGACATGAACAGTGTCCTGTAATTAAATAAATCAATAATAAATGAATGGTAATTAATCTTTTAGAATTTTAGCCTAATCATTTCTAACCCATACACTTAATTATAATTATACATCACACACTTCTTTGTGTGCTCAAATATCAGGTTGTAGATGCTTGTCTGCACTCCCTCTATTGAAAAGCTAAAAAAAAAAAAAAAGAAGGATATATTACACACAGGGCAGTCCAACTGACCTATTTATACTGAAAACATGAAGCTGTAACCCATATTGATTGCTGCTCTTAAGAGATTTTTTTTCCCCCATGAGCCCATAGTACCAATTTCAAATAGTAGAAAAGCAAGCGTTTTATATAATGAACAGGATACAATATGATTAAAGTGACTAATTCAGAAATCATTGTCAACGCAAACAGTTTGGGTCAAAACACATTATATTATAATTATGATTATACAAACGGTAAACACAGTGACACATCCATCTGGAGTGGGAGGCATAGCAAGATTTTATCTAGTTTAATACATATGAATGTGTTTAAAGGTCAAAGTGATGCACCCTTAATTTTTGCCTCCATTCTTAAAAAAAGAGATGAAAAAAGAAATGCTGGTGAAACAACTGTTTATAACTGCTCTAATATAAGTAAAAATAGGAACTAACTTGTTTTTCTCATTTTGTAATCTTCCAATTTGTTAAATGTACTCTAACTATAACTGAATAAAAATTACAGCTATTTTGGAACATGGTGTTATTAAAAAATAATCATCTTTAGGTGGTAAGAGGATCATATCACACTACCATGGTGTTAATTATTTTTCTATAATACTACTTTTTTATTGCATACATTCCATACTTATTATTTTGTAATATTTTATAATATTGTGGTGTGGTATTGGAATGTCAAAAAATGACAGGGTTTAAATTAGAATACATATTTCTTGCCAGCATCTGTTACTTTAACCAAATAATGAGAGCGAGAGAGAGAGAGAGAGAGAGAGAGAGAGAGAGAGAGAGAGAGAGAGAGAGAGAGAGAGAGAGAGAGAAAGATGCTAAACGTGGTATGTTAGTGTCTGGGAATCCATAGCCATGCTAACAGGGCCATAATTCCATTGATTAGAATGATAATTGTTTAGAGGACAGAAACAATGTCTAATCCAAAGCAAACTCCGATGTAATTTCATGCGTATGGGAGATGAATTCAGCGGCTCAGGACTCCGATTGTCTCCATGCAGTGGACTCAAGCAGCTGCCAGCTAATCACATTTCATCAGTTGTCAGCTGAGAAGCGGTGTAATGGTGCTCGAATGGGAGCCAGGTCATTATCAGATCCTCGTTCTGATATATGCTATTTATTGCTGTCACACAGCATTTAATATTTAATGTTTAATTCACCAGTGGAAAAACAGCACTGTCTGCAGGGACAACAAAAGCCCACTAGAACCAGGAGTTAGAGAGCAGCAGAAATGTAATGGGAGACATGGCGAGGTAGTCAGGGAAACATATTCCTATGAACATGCATGATATTTAAGATGCACACAATTCTGCATTATTATTTGATGACTTCGTTATACCACTGTACTACAATATTCTCTATTGTTATTGCTCTGAAGGTTTTGAATAACATTCTATAATAGTAACTTAAGCTGGATATATTAATCATATTATTTTAATGCTTTATTGCTTCTGTAGTACCAGCACACAGAGCCTTAAACTTCTCCCGGTCTCATCATTTATAGTGTGATGTGACGTTATTTAATAATCTACAAATTGTAATTGCAAATGGCTGTTATGTGTAAGAGGAATAAGTCGTTTTGGTATGTACTGTTATTGGGAAATAATCACCTTGTGTTGGGCCACATCACATCCCAAACCTAGGACATGTTTTGTGTACTTATAATATAATTCTGTATTTAACAAAGAATAAAATAATTCTTGACATTGAAGTATTCTCTAAGGTGAGGTATATTCATCATTTTTAAAGGAGCCTTCAGTGTCAGCACTTAATAAAATGGTCAATGCACTGTAATGGTCAATATAATTTCAACACGTACATTTTGAGAGAAGAAAAAAAAATGGGTTGATGAAGAAACAACTGTTTATAGCTATTATAACATAAGCCATAAAAGAAACTCATTTATACTACTACAAGTGTTAAATTATTAATACAGCTTTACTGTTCAAGGACTTTTCACACAGACATTGCAATGCCACTATTTTATGTGTTGGTAGGTTTACAGTTTTGTATGCATTTTTGTTCTAGATGTATCAATCCCTTGTTGTTTGAATAAACAGTCGATTACTCACTTGATACAAATGGACCTAACTATTGATTTTGGATTATGATATAATTATTGCAAATAAACTTTGTGAACATGGAGCCTCAAAATTCTGCCGAGTCTTGTCATTTACAGGTGTGTATGACATGTACTGTATGGCATGTCATTATTTAATAAGCAACAAATTTTGATTGTAAATGGTTGCGGTAGGGGAATAAATCACGTTGGTCTGTACTGTTATTGAAAAATAATCAGCTAGTGTTGGGCCACAGGGACTTTCTGGACTCCTGGACATTTTCTATCTGGTAATTAGATGAATTTGATTTTACAATATATACATATACCTCTGTAGTAAATTAGCCAATTAACTGCTATTTTACATGTATTTTTTTTACACACCAATGTTTTTATTTATTTATTTAATTTTTATTAATTTTATTTTTTTTTTTATATCTTTTTAAACAAGAGAACCAATTAGCCACATTTATGCTGGTTCTTCTATACACACATTTTCCAATTATTCCCTCCGGCTTTTGTCAAAGGAAAGGCAAGAAGGTTCTGCCTGAAAGCATCATGCTCTTGAAATAAGTAGCCAATGTAAAAAGGGTCAGTTGCTAATCTTTTTCTTGAGTAAAGCTCTCATTCATTATGTAACAAGGTCCATCTGTATTCAGGACATGGATCTTGAGTACAGAAATGTACTGAACAAAATCCGCTCCTAAATGTGGACACTTAGTTTCTTTTACTGTTCTCTTTCTTTTTTTCTGCTCACTTTCTCTCATTTCTTAATTTTTTTCTAAAGAAACTTCTGTTAAACCTAATTTCAATTTGAAATCTAATCTGAGATTTATTGGCAGGCAATTTATGGTTTGTATTATGTGTTTCTGGCCATGCACACTTTTTAAAATACAGTATATCAGTACTGTATCTTTCAGTAGATTAGAGAAAATATTTAATAAAAATATTAAAAAAAACTCTTTGGTTTTTACAAGGGGTGGATTTTTTTTGTCATTTATTGACATTTGCCATTTTATACACTTTAAAGTCAAGCCTTCTTTAACTGCATAATGTACATAGATGTTGTATGCTGTCTCTTTCAGTTTTTCCAGATGTCCAATCCATTGCGGTTCACTGAGCAACCAACTTAAACTTTACAAATTACTATTTGCCTTGTTATGCCTCATGATGCCATTGCTATTTGAAATTTGAATGTTATATTAATTCACATTACCTCATTACCTTGTTGCTGCTTATTAAATCTGAATGATCTGATTGCTAGTGACACATGTGCGTGTTTTGTTTGGGTTGTGTATCTATACTATATAAAATTTTTGATTCAATCAAATGCTATTTTGCTTTTTAGGTTGTGGTTTTGTGTAAGTTACTGGAGCGCAACAGAAAAAGAAACACATACTATTTGCTGTTTTATGTTTGTAAAGATTGTAGTTATTGGTGTGTCAGCTTGTATTTTTTGCTTTTTGCTAAATATAATGTTTTAAAACATCAACAAAGCAAGTTACTTCCTGTTGTTAATTACAATAAGGTAACTATAAACAGTAGTTCAGTTTTAATTATAACTAATTTTGTTAATTCTACCTTCCTACAGTTAATTAGCTAAAATACTCAAATAAGAGTTAAATATTAAAAGAGATCCCACAAAGCATATAGTCTGAAAGAATAACAGAAAACTGTCAAAAATGCATACACTAAATTCCACTTTCATAAATGTTCATTAAAATGCTAATTGAACTTCTTATAGAAAGTTTTTACATCAATGACTATACTGTATGTATAAAAAAATGTATAAAATGTATACACATTTTTAATCCATTTATTAGCGCTACATTATGTTCATTGCCATTATTATGCTTAAGTCTTTGTGTGTGTGTGTGTGTGTGTGTGTGTGTGTGTGTGTGTGTGTGTGTGTGTGTGTGTGTGTGTGTGTGTGTGTGTGTGTGTGTGTGTGCGCTCTTCATTAGTTGGATTATTTTTCCAATTTATCCCACAGCAGTTCAATAGAAATTAAATGCAGTAACAGGACAGTCTATGATGGATATGCTTCAGCCAAATGTCTGCTCTCTAAAAACTTAGATGTATGCTTCGGGTCATTGTCTTGATGTATGGTAAAGTTGGTTTAAATTAGCTGCAATCCAGATGGAACTGCATAGCACTGAAGTATGGAATGATAGCCATGCTTGTTCAGTATTCCTTTAACTCAGAATAAGTATTTAACCATACCTGCTCCAAAACAACCCCAAACACACAGGGGAAACTGTATTCACTGTCACCTCGACTTTCTTTGTAATTCTTTAAAATAGCCCTAAACTATTAAGGGTTAATATCTGTCTTCCTTTATTAATTACCTTTTAATGCAATTATGAGAGCAAAATACTGTAATACAACTCTACAGTAGAACACTGTACAAATATTGCATCTGTAGGAATTGTTAACATCAACTTTCAATGCTTAATTTATTTCCCTTGCCGTGAGCAGATGTAAGTTGTTAACCCATTACTTGCTCCTTGAAAAAGCCATTTTGTAAAAAATTATTTTTTTAGTTTTACTCTTCGTATGAAATTTTGCAAGTATGTGTGAGAAAAGAAAGACTGGGAGAGAGACAGAAAAAGAGCTGTGATTATTGTGATTCTGATTCCTGATACAATGGTCTTCATGCTTGTACTTGTTTTGGCTAGAGCTGATAAAAATGCTTGACATCATCAGTAAAGCAGGAGCCATTTGTAACCAGGTTACCAACTATCTCCCATCAGTAATTGAGAGAATGTAGTCACATAGGGAGTGTATCAGCAATACAACATGCTGTTAGCTTCCATCAAGCTGGCTTGAAAAAAAAAAAAAAACCACCTGAATATCTGACCTTAGAGACAGAGGCAATAAACAACCAAGAATGCAGTGACTGTGAATCATTTTATAACCCTCAATGAGGCTTTGACTGGAGACTAACTCAGATTTTTGGTTTATCACAGATAACACAAAAGCACAACCATAAAACATTTTGGAGAAAGGATTTCTCACCCAGATATGCTTTTGCTACCTGCCATGCTACCTTTCATGTTACATGCCAGCTACGGGTAGCATTCAGAAATTATGTCAGAGTAAGTTACAATTAGCTAGGTAGATTGTAAAGAGGTGAAGAATAGGGAAATCATTTGAAGGATTTTTTTGAAAAGAGAAATAATGTTTGTCACATCACAGAGACAAATGCAAATACAAGTTAAACAGTTTATTAATCAAGGCAGAAGTGAAACAGGATAAAATAACAACAAAAAAGGCAATGAGTCAGACATTTAGCAAATTGTACAAAAGTGCATAGAGCAGAATACAAAAACCAGGAAGCTAAAGCCTAGGGGATAAAAAGCTGGATAACAATCAACAAACAAAAGACTTGATAAGTTCGGGTAAAACACACTGAGCTTCACTTTGCACTAATTAAATGTCCAAGGTTTGTTTATATACAGTACGAGTTTAATGGAAAACCGGTGTGTGTGTGTGTGTGTGTGTGTGTGTGTGTGTGTGTGTGTGTGTGTGTGTGTGTGTGTGTGTAGGTGTGTGTGTGTAGCTGTGTGTTAAAAATTTGGTGATGATGAGCCTGCTGGTTAAGTTTTGTTTTGGGGGACTGTATTCTGTGGGTGGCCATGTTTATATTCCCAGTGTGTTCTGGGATGTTGAGTTCAGTGACTGATGAGTATATTGATGAGTATATTGATGTGATTTTAAATTCAAATCAGAAATTCTGTCATGTTGGACAGCTAGCTTTAGTAGTGATGAAATATCTATTCATTATTAATTTGATTAAAAATGTATTTTATAAATCCTGTCAGGGATTACCTTTGGGGGTAATTAGCTAATTAGTATTTAAGTATATTAGTATGAGCTTTTAAGAATATTACTTTTATGAAAATGTATAAACTCAGCAATTAGGGTTGCACAAGCCAGTGCACTCTTAGTGCCGGTTCCAAGCCCGGATAAATGGGGAGGGTTGTGTTAGAAAGGGCATCCAGTGTAAAACATGCCAAATCAAATATGCGGATCACAAACTAGAATTTCAAACCAGACCGGTTGAGGCCCGGGTTACCCAGAGGTATTGTTAGCCAACAGGGTACCTGTAAAGATTGGACTACTGTGGCTGAAGGAGGAGAAGGAGAGGAGGAATACATCTACAGAAACAGCAGGGAAAGGAGAAGTGTGGGAGAGTGAAGGTTTGGGTTGGAACTTTAAATGTACTATGACTGGTAAAGGGAGAGAGTTAGCTGATATGATGGAGAGGAGAAAGGTACATATGTTGTGTGTTCATAAGACCAAGTGGAAAGGGAGTGAGGCCAGGAACATTAGAAGGGGTTTAAAACTGTTGTATCATGGTGTGGATGGAAAGAGAAATAGTGTAGGACTTTAATGGGCATGTTGGTGAAAGGAACGGAGGTGATAGGTAAGGATGGCCTTAAGGAGTGGAATGTGAAATGGGCAGATGGTGGTAGATTTTGCTAAAAAGATGGAAATGGCAGTGGTGGATACTTATTTTCAGAAGAAGGAGGAGCTTAGAGTGATGTATAAGAGTGAAGGAAGGTGCACACAGATGGACTATATTCTAGGTGGAATTATATACTATATTCTCCTAAGGAGTTCTGAGACAGTAAGGTGTTGTCAGGGGACAGTGTAGCTAGACAGCATCGGATGGTGGTCTGTAGGATGGATTTAGAGGTGAAGAAAAAGGGAAGGAGAGTGAGGACTGAAAGAAGAAGAGGTAAGAGAAACAGGACAACAATTTGGTTTTATGCAGAGAAAGAACACTACGGATGCAATATTTGCTTTGAGAATGTTGATGGAGAAGTATAGACAAGTTCAGAAGAAGTTGCATTGTGTGTTTGTGGATTTAGAGAGTGTACGACATGGTGTTGAGAGAGAAGTTGTGGTATTGTATGAGGAAGTCAGGTGTGTCAGAGAACAATGTAAGGGGGGTGCAGGACATGTATGAGGACAGTGTGACAGCAGTACGTTGTGCAATAGGAATGACAGACTGATTCAAGGTGGAGGATGGACTGCATCAAGGATTGGCTCTGAGCCCTTTCCCGTTTGCAGTCGTGAAGGACAGGTTGACAGATGAGGTCATACAGGAGTCTCCATGGACTATGATATTTGTGGATGATACTGTCATTTGTGGTGAGAGTAGGAAGCAGGTTGAGAAGAGCCTGTAGAGGTGGAGGGATGCGCTGGAGAGAAGGGAAATTAAATTGAGATGGTTTGGACATATGAAGAGGATGGACATGGGGTATAACGGTAGAAGAATGCTGAGGCCGGAGCCACCAGGAGGGAGGAAAAGAGGAAGACCAAGGAGGAGGTTTATGGATATTGTGAGGGAAGACATGCAGGTAGCTGGTGTAAAAGAGGCAGATGTAGAGGACAAGGGGTATGGAGATGGATAATTTGCTGTGATTACCCCTAGTAGGAGAAGCCGAAAGAAGAAGAACACTTTTATGAAAGTGTATAAACAAAATTTTCTTAAAAAGCTTACTTCATGATACTGTTAGTAAATAATATTAACATAATAATAATAATAATAATAATAATAATAATAATAATAATAATAATAATAATAATAATAATAATCCTGATTTAACTAATGTCTAGCTAGTTACTATTTAGTATTAGCAATTAAACTAAAATAAATTCTGAATACTTTTAAAATATTCTTACAAACACTGTCATGCCATCTCATGTTTAGCTAGTTAGCTAAGAAATTCTCTGGATATAATAAAATTAAGATATCTTTATATCAGAAGAGCAATAATGATAATATTGATCTAAGTGATTTAAATTAATTTTAGAAATCATTTCAGACTCACTTTAGGTGTAACAAATTAGTTCATCTTTCTAGAATCAGCAGTGAAGACTATGAAATAGTATGAATATATGCAGAGAAATGCTGTGCATTAGCATAGCATAATCAGTGAGCATCTGTGTTTGAAATATCATTTTATTTATCTGTTTCTAGACTATGGCATAAGTAAAAACAGTTCCCAGAAGAGTAATAACAAGATATCTGCCAAGTGAACAACTCACACACACACACACACACACACACACACACACACACACACACACACACACACACACAAACACACAGAGAGAGAGAGAGAGAGAGAGAGAGAGAGAGAGAGAGAGAGAGAGAGTACTGTGCAAAAGATTTAACAAAATGTAAAGTAAATGAACAGAAAAGAAATATAAATCAAATTAATATTTGGTGTGACCTCCTTTGCTCAGTTCTAGGTACACCTGCACACCGTTTTTGAAGGAACTCAGCAGGTAGGTTGTTCCAAACATCTTGTAGAACTAATCACAGATCTGTGGATGCTCAAATGCTTTGGTGTCTGTATGTAATCCAATTCCTAGGTCCCCTGGTGGTCTAGTGGTTAAGATGCAGCGCTCTCACCACTGCGACCTGGGTTCGATCCCCGGTCAGGGAACCATCCCCAGCCACTCTCAGTGCCGGTCCCAAGCCCGAAAAAAATTGCGTTGGGAAGGGCATCCAGCGTCAAAACATGTGCCAAATCATCTCTAGTGGCACATCAACTGCTGTCCTTCTAGCGTTGAAGCATTTCCTCTCAGACCTAAGGGGCCATCATGTGCTGGTTCATACACATCAGGGGTCTCCTACATCAACCACCAGGGGGGTTTACAAGACAGATTCTTTTATGGGCCCAAGGGAAGATGCTCTCACCGAGAGCACTATACATCCCAGGGCGGTGGAATCAAGGAGCAGACGCCCTTTCAAGGCAAGGGCCAAGGTCCGGGAAATGGAGGCTCCACCCGGAAGTGGTGGAGCAAATATGGAGAAGATTTTACAAAGCACAAGTGGACCTGTTTGCGACTCAAGAGATGTCACACTGTCCCCTCTGGTTCTCGATTACTCACCCAGCCCCTCACCCAGGTTGGGTGCTCCCTCCAAGAGAGGGTTGTATGTTTACTACATGGTGCATAGGTCACCACTTAGACCCAGTTTACTGGCTGGTTGGCCCAGTTCTGGGATTACTTTAAGAACAGTTCACCAAAGGGTTGTCACCTTCCACCCTAAAGGTTTTAATGTCCGCTTTTGTGGCTTATTCTGCTCGGCTTTCCCAGCAGTTGCTAGGAAAACAAAAATGTTAAAAAAACGAGTGCCGGTATGGGACCTGCCAGTTGTTCTGGAGGCCTTGTCTAACCCTAACCCTAACCCTAACCCTAACCCTTTGAGCCCCTGTCTGAAGTTCCATTGAGATTTCTGATAGTCAAGACTACCTCTACTGGCTATCTCCTCTCTAAAGAGGGTTGTAAACTTTCATGCCCTTTCCTTGAGCCCCTTTTGTCTGAATTGCCTTTCTCTAGGTCCCAAGGTGCCCTCGGTTGTCCCACGACCAGTCGTGCTCCAGGCATTCTATCCTCCTCCTTGCAGGTCTCCGACCAGAAGCTTAACTGGGTGTGCCTAGTGGACACATACGTCCACAGAACTGCGTGTTGAGAAAGTCGGACCAGCTGTTTGTCTGCTACGGTCTTTGGATTGTGGATACTATACACTCCTTTTATGAGTCCTCTGGTCTCCCTTTGGGGTCAGAGTGCACTCGACCCGGGGTGTGTCTGAGGAATTGTCCTCAAGACATTTGCAACCCTGCAGGCTGGTCCACCCTTTTGACCTTTATCAGGTCTTACAGCCTTGACCTTAGTGCCACTGTCCTTTGGCCTAGCTGTGCCCATTGACACTAGGCAGGGATTGGTCAGTCTGGCATGATTGGACACTCGTTCCCAAAGTGTTGTTGACGCAGCTTGAGTTTCTGAAAGGGAACGTCTATAGGTTCTGCATGTAACCCTAGTTCCCTGAGGGATGCCACACTCCCTGCTACACTCCCTTCATCTCTTCAAGCGCTGCCTTCACTTTTAAAGCTAGTGCCGTCTCCACCGCATGTGTTCTTATATCTTCCTGGTTGTGACATTACCTTACCGGTGACGTTGTGCCGTTGCATTGGACAGATTACACACATGATTCTGAGCGTGGTCAAGCGGAACACCAGTTTGTTTGGAAATCTTGCTGATGAATTTAAACTACCGTGTGTCTTGCTGCTGTGCTCAGTCTTGTTATGGTGTATGAGTATGGCTGTTTCTTACCCAGTTATATCCATCCTACACATTGTTTACTGTTTCAGTTAATAACTGTGTTTCAACCTACATATGAAATTGATGATCGTTAGCACCTGCTTGGTATAATAGGTCAATCATATACCTGACTCTAAATCTACACAGTCCCACACTTTGTGCAAGTGTACAAAGTGTGCAAGTATAAGAATTTAAAGCCAAATGGTAGTCACATCAAACATTTAATTTTATTTAAATGTTTTTTCTGTTTGCTTTTGCCCTGTACTACAAACAAAACATAAAATCAGTAGCTGCACTCTCCATATCTCAATCACATAAGCTAGAGAAATGGCATAAGACTTATTGTTGCCATGGTTACTGCAGGTAAAACTACAGTAAACAACTATAATGTGGCTGCAAATGGCAAGTGTGCATGTGTTTGTGCATTTCAGAAAACTGAAAAACTGAGCTATCAGAGAGCTGTGTGTGTGTGTGTGTGTGTGTGTGTGTGTGTGTGTGTGTGTGTGTGTGTGTGTGTGTGTGTGTGTGTGTGTCTGTGTCTGTGTGTGTGTGTGTGTGTGTGTGTGTGTGTGTGTGTGTGTCTGTGTATGTGTTCCAATTACCAGAGCAGATTACAGCAGAGCAAATTGAACTGCTAGTCACTGCTGGCAGTGATGACTACAAGCAAATGTTTGTAATTATGAATTGATTGCCTTACTGTCAATAATTAAAACAACAACACATCTTATTTAATGACTGCTACAAAATGACTTTCAAAATAAACACACAATCATTCACTCACACTCTCTCTCTCTCACACACACACACACACACACACACACACACACACACACACACACACACACACACACACACACACACACACACACACACACACACACACAACAAAAAACAAAATGTTTTTGATTCCCCATATGAAAATATGAATTATTTATTATAGATTTCTGGTGCAAAACAAAATTATAAAAAAATTAATCTATAATAAACCTTATTTCATTGTTAAGTTTTGTGCATTTGTCACCATGAGTCCATGGATTTTTTAACTTTATTCTGCTTTGATGATCAAACATCAGGATCAACATATTCAGAACTAATGAGGGCAAATGTTTAATATAATTTCTTCTAGCTACCACCCAGTAATTGCTAATAGATATGCAGGACAGGTAATCAATCGTTCATTTTAGCTGTTTTATGCCAATGACATGATGAAAATGCTAATTTTCAAGCTCTAATGTCTCTGTACTTTTAATATTCTATGTATATTTTTCAGGACAAACTTATTACAACATCATGAACAGTCATATTGTTGGTACATTTCCATCAAATCTATTGCTTGTCATTGCTTGTCTTTGTGTGTTTCAATGTTATCTGCATGTTATATAACCCTGCAACACACACACACACACACACACACACACACACACACACACACACACACACACACACACACACACACAGACTAATCTACTATGAAAATCTGCTCTATAGGAACTTCCACGTTGAACACAATTAGCTATGGATTGTAAACAACGCTTGGCTCTTTTACCTTGTAAGAACAAGCCGATGAATTCAGTTACATTCCTTTCTGAAGTATCTGAAATAAAATAGGGCAGCTATGTCAACATGCATTATGTAACTGCATTTAAACAGTACATGCTTTAATGCAATGTTATATAATGTCACACGTGTGTTTGTGTGTGTGTGTGTGTGTGTGTGTGTGTGTGTGTGTGTGTGTGTGTGTGTGTGTGCGCATATGTGTGATTATGTGTGTCATACAGGCATACTCTCCATGTGTGCACTTATACTGTACAGTGAAGAATGGTGTTATTGTGCTATGATTATTATGAGTAATACTCAGAGTAATAAAGAAATACAATCTCAGGAAGCAATTTCTTTCCCAGCAGAAAGTAACGAGACATTGGTACATCATGGTGATGTTTAATGCACAAACCTTACAAAATGCACTGTTCTCCAAATCTGCTTACATAACAATATGCACAGTGCGTTTTAGTGCAGCCCAAAATAGAGATGATTTAAACAGCAATGTATTAGAGTTACTTTGGTTACTTTTTAATTATGTTATGTAGTTTTCCCCCCCAAACGTAGTATTTAATAGACATAGCAGTAAAACACATATTTATTAAACACAAATGAGGGCTCACCAATTAGAAACAAATACATCTAAAAAGTATATTAGTATAAAGATAGATTGATAGCTCTGTATGGAGGGCCTAAACTGCACTATAGCATAAAAACTGAGATCTAATCTCTCTATTGATAATAGATTTCAGTTTTCACCTGAATCATAAACTTTATTCCTTTACCTACTTTTTGAAACCTACATAGATTGAAATTTTTACACAAATTCAGATTTTTTTCACTAGATAGGTGTACATGAATGAGTACTCTAAATATAAGCCTTTTTGCTCGGGGCAATGCCACATAATATTAGTGAAGGACATATAGCCTGTAAAATATAACAAAACCACAATTCTGTGTTTTCTTACTATGGGTCATATAATAACTCATGCTTCTCAAACAACAGATCATTATAAACTCTATACTATCTCTTTACACTAAATAAGCTAAAACTAAATTTTACATTATGATTTATTTGATTGACCATTTTTAACACAATTCATGAATAAACCATGAACTTCATCACCAATACGTTTAGTGACATTATAAATTTGAAATACCACCTTTAATCAATGTTCGAACCTTCACTGAGATTAATTTCACAATCAACATTTTGATGAACAACATTTTTCTGCCCAATATAGATTGGCAATATTTAAAACTATATATATATATATATATATATATATATATATATATATATATATATATATATATATATATATATATATATATATATATATATATATATATAATGTTAAATATTCATATTAAATATACCTTAATTTAATAGCAGAATGTTTTTTAGAATCAAACATGCCAATACAATGAACAATTGAAGGCTGAGATTAGAGATTAGTAAATATGCATAAAAATGTGCTTCATTTGTTATAAAATATAATAATCTTTCACTTGCTATCTTTTTAATACCGGTTACCATGCAGTGTGTTGTGACTTTATTAACATAATGCCTAATATAACTGTTAATTGTGCATAACCATACAGTTGTAACAATGCGATATCTTACTGCTTATATTTATAGTTTGTTAAAGGTAACTATAGCAGGGAATAGTGTTAGTTAAGGGAACTAAAAGCAAAGCATTCCTCATAAATCTATTATCATGAAGAAATAAATGGGGTGTGCAAGCATAGGTTTAAGAGAAATGTTTTAATTTTCTTTTTGTTACAGTGGCTTGCATCACCTCGCATTTAAAAACAAATGCTTCATATTTTGCGAAGAGAAAAAACATAGATGAGGGAGGGACAACACAGATACTGGAGACTTCTGTTTATTGAAACCACAGCAGGTTTAATGGACTTGCTTATTTTGTCAAGAGGTGAATATAACCAAAATACACATGTCTATCTTCGACAATGGAACCTCCTTCTGTTTTTGACCCTCCACCCAGTGATTGTATTAAGGTGTGGAGTAGATTGTGATGCAGATGATTGAGATCTCAAGTTAAATTACACACCGATCAAAATACACTACAACTGATATGCATAGCCTTAATGGTCTTAGTCCTCAATATACAAACTCACTGAGTAATATGATACTCCTTGGCTGCTTTGATCACAGAAGGCTGTGCATGCAGGCTCTTTATGGGTACCTAGAATTATGAAAATTACAGTGGGGGTAGAGCTTTTTTTCCTTTCAGAACACCAGCTGTGAAGTAGCCTTTCTGTCAGCTTTCATGAATCAGACACAATTGCAGTCTTTAGGTTTGGGCTGAAAACCAACTCGTATTGTAAGACCTTTGGTTATTTATTTGTATTTATCTGTAAAAGAAAATATCACAATATCTTACAAACCGGGTTAATGGACATTGAAGCTGGCAGAAATCTGAGATGCAACTGCTTTTACAAATTCAGTATTTTTTTCTTTCTTTTTTCTGATGGTGAAGTAGATAAGCAATGATGCCTCATGCCTGTGTTACCTTCTGGCACTTTCTTGTTAGTGAAGCTGTTAGAGCAGAATCTATGTTGCATTATGAACAAAAATAAACAGTGTTACATGCTGCAAAAAAATTGTGTGCTTGACATCAGGTCAACCTATAGAGGGGAACATTTCATAAAATACTAGCTAGCTGAATGGACAAGTAATCCCAGTCCATTTCTTTTGGCTGGATAAATAACAAATAACACTTAATTAAGAAAGAGTCAGCAAGTCATTTGGTAAATGCTTTAACTATGAGATTGCATTAACTCTAATCTATATTATAAAATTTGGTATAACATCATTTTTCTTAATATGTTTAACCATACAGTGAGTGTGTATTGTGCTAGCAGGAGAGGTTTTAGCTGTATTTGTGTTTTGTCCATTTTATACATGAATGCTAGCTTCAGAGTCTGAAACGATCATCCATTAAAAAATGGCTAATAATGTTCTCAGATCTATGCCACCGTGTGACATGCAGTAGTTAATGAGTAGCTTGTACTATTTAAGCTAGAGCAATAATATTGAATAGGTACAAATCAAAGCTTGTCAAGTCAATAATGTGTAATTTTTTTAGTTCACCACCACTACTTATTCACCATAATAAGAAAGCAAAATCCTGGACATGAAATCTGCTTTACCCAGGCCCCCGGTCTACTGATTTATTCATTGTGGAATCATATTCATGTTTTATGTGACGTGTTCTCATACTGAATCACTAACAAACTCTGTATGTCCATCAGAAATTATTTTATAATGTGATATTGCCCAGAGCAAGATGGCTTGCACTTATATTTAGAGTATTTATTAACGTGTTCTTAACTTGTGAGAAAAAATCCTAATGTTGATTAATTTACTCACAAAGAGTTTTGGTAAACATATTTTGCAGGTTTTTTCCAACAGTAACATTTCTTACATTAACTACACAAATAAAAGTTTGGCAATACCTAACCATAAGATTTGCATGTGCTTATTACACATATATCCCACATATATGTGCTGTTATAATTACCTTTACTCTTCTGGGAAAGTTTTCCACTAGATTTTGGAGTGTGCTTGTGGATATTTGTGCTCATTCAGTCACAAGAGAGTTAGTAAACTCTGGCACTACTACTGGAGGGTGAGGAAGTCTGGGGTGCAGTCAACATTCCAATTAATCCCAAAGATGTTCAATAGAGTTGAGGTCAGAGCTTTATAACTGGCTATTCAAGATCTTCCACTCCAAACCATGTAAACCATATCTTCATGGACTGGTTGGGGTCTCCTAGTTCAAGTGAAGGAAAAATTTAATGGAGAACCACATAAAAAAATCTGGTGTCCATATAGCATCTTAATAAATTACTCATAAGTTCAGAGTTACATTTAATGCTGTGAAATGTTCACAAACCAAGTTGCTGTGTGTTATCACCTTATATCACATGCTTCTCTTTTTTTCAAGTTAACAAGACAATGAAAAATCACCTAGATCTTAAGAGCTTTTCTGCATTAGCTCATTTCACAATGGTTTCTAAATTTCCTTTCAGGCTTTGAATCTTTAACTGTTTTTTTTTGGCACAATAGTGATCTGGACATGGATTTCTGTTAAACTTCTTTGCAACAGTGTCTCTTGTAAATACCAAGTGCACAAATAAAATTTGATTGAATTGAATGTTCTAATAAAACTGGTTTGATATGATGACAGATGGTGGTTCATTTTTTTTTTCTGTAGCTCCCAGAGCAAGAACAATGCATGGTCTGTGTGTGTGTGTGTGTGTGTGTGTGTGTGTGTGTGTGTGTGTGTGTGTGTGTGTGTGTGTGTCTGTTAAGCAGAATGTGGGTTGTGGTGTAGGAGTAATTCTGTTACAGATGAGATTTATCTGGTGTATACCACAGAACCGCTTCTGTACCTCCCATAACCCCTCCAGTGGAGAAAATGAAAGTGTGATGAAATGTAATGCACTCTGCCTTTGGCAAAGCGGGACAGACAGAGAGCCTGAACACAATAAATCTAATGGATATTACTGTAATTCAACAATTTAACACATGCAATCTTCCTTTCACACATACACACAAAAGCACTATACATGCTCACACAAACACATCTCTCTCTCTCTCTCTCTCTCTCTCTCTCTCTCTCTCTCTCTCTCTCTCTCTCTCTCTCTCTCTCTCTCTCTCTCTCTCTCTCTCTCTCTCTCTCTCTCTCTCTCTCTCTCTCCTTCTATGAACTCTCTCTCTCTCTCTCTCTCTCTCTCTCTCTCTCTCTCTCTCTCTCTCTCTCTCTCTCTCTCTTCTCTCTCTCTTTCTTCTATTAACTCATCTTTCTCTCTCTCTCTCTCTCTCTCTCCTCTCTCTCTCTCTCTCTCTCTCTTTCTTCTATGAACTCATCTTTCTCTCTCTCTCTCCTCTCTCTCTCTCTCTCTCTCTCTCTCTCTCTCTCTCTCTCTCTCTCTCTCTCTCTCTCTCTTTCTCTCTCTCTCTTTTATTTTAAATTTTTTTACTTTTCCCCTGTACCTCTTCAACCTCTTTCAGACACACACATATATGTACCCACACACGCACACACTTTGTGCTGCTTTCAGGTTCAGATTAACATCAGCTGCTTGCATGAAATTCACTTATATTTACCATCATCCCCATTTTACATTATCTTAATGGATTTCAATTACCAGCCCCGAATTTCCAAGCTAATGCAGCTGATACTTTTGTCTTCAGCCTTTGAAGTGCAAGCAAAGAGCTATGACAATTTCAACTCACTGGATACCATCTATTATTCATTATCTAAGCCAAGTAGAAATAAATTGCATTTCATCCAATCGAGATGGAGAGAGAGCAAGAACAAAAGATAGAGAGCGGGAGTGAGAGAGAGAGATTTTCACTTGTATTTATCGATCTAGTAGGCAACTCTATGAAAGATAGAGTGCAACAACTGCAAGCTACAACTGCTATAAATGCTTTTCATCTTACTGAGGAAAAAATTATAGTATCACATAATAATAGCAAATGAATATACAATTATATACGACAGATTTTACACTTTGAATTCTTGTCTCTGATTGATCAGAAGGTGTTGATTAATTTTCTATGACAGCAGCTTTGACAGTAGATTTGGCTGAAAAACAAATCACAGCATATGTTAATGTGCTCATTCAAATACGTTACTGTTTCTAGAGAATAACTTACACATGAAATGCACTAGGTGTTGTGTATAAAGGATGATGTTTTCTATTATGGTACATTTGTGGAAGTTTGTGGAGTTTCCAGTGTCAGAGCTTTTAAAATAAACTTTGACATGGAAAGTGTTCAGTGAAGAAGTTTTATTTATTGTTTTTTTTTTAATAAAAAAATACATTGCAGTATTAGTTTTAAGGTTCTAACAGGAACTTCTTTTTGTCAGCATGCATAGTCACCTTATCATATATGATATACCCATAACAGGATTTTTCATGTGTAATTTCTTCCCATAATATGCACTTTATAGTAATTTTATAGCAATTATTATTATATGTTATCACATTGATTCATATGGTTGATTTCCATATGCTACATGAATCCCTGCTTTAACAAATCCATGTTTACAACTAATAAGTGTTTCAAACAAGTCTAACAATCTCATTTATTATTCCTCTTGGTTGTAATGTGCATTTATTTTTATTGCCTCTGAATATAGATACACATGCCAAGGAAAATGAAGGTTTCATCAAGCATTACTAATGTAGTCTAAGCAGATGGCAGCACACCTACACAGCATCAGTCAA